>NW_026971073.1:40000-357000 GCF_963678635.1 Symsagittifera roscoffensis
TGGGCGTTGTTTTTACTTGTAATACTTATAATAAGGCAAAAAATGATCATAACAAATTCCGCTAACAAGTGTTTGTTGTTGTTTTTTCAAAGAAAGGAAAAGGAAAGTTGTTGAAGAAAAAATTGTTGCCCTTTGATCATTTAAAAATGCCATTTGAGCCAAAATGGTTCCAACTGCCTTATTCAGTGAAACGTCAAAAGCTGGTGTCATTAAAATACCGTACTTCACAAATAAGTCCATATGAGGTAAGATCACCTTTCTGGTCCATGCATGGTACCGTTTTTAGCCCGTGAAAGTAACGACTGACTGTAGTGCACGATTTATCAACTCTAAGATTACTTTTTTTATAGCTACCTGGTAGAACTTTTGTATCTGGTTGACCTGGATCTGTCCAAAGCCAACTGTTTTTCTCTCTAGGAACAATGCGATTAGTCGATAGACTTGCAAAAAAATTAACCTCTACTCCCATTTCTATGTTCCACCAGCCGTTGTAATTTTGAGGCCAACCCCACAAGTTTCCGAGCTTGCTATAACCCGTCCAAAACTCTAGATTTTTCTTGAAGAAAGCTAATACAGTCACTATTTCTGCTATGGACTCCGGCTCAAAGATGATGGCATTGCTGAAACAAATTTTTTTATTTACAACAAAAGAGCTGAAAGCCTATATAGTTTTGCAAACGTGAATTTATGACAAAATTCAACATCATTTAATTTCTGGATATAAATTTAGCAAAAACACTGCGAGATTTTCATCAGGTTCATTGAACAGCACTAAAAGTAATTTTCTGCGCAATTGAAAGACCCAATTTGACTATTTTCTCTGTATGTGTCAAAATGCCATAGTTATACCGGTATCAGCATAGTATATGTTTTAGTGTATCTTCATGTGGAGCCGTCTTAAGTATCCTTGTGATAAAAGTCTTATAACCTTGATTTTTGTAGGCCGTTCAAAGTCTATATATACTCAGCGTAGTCAACACTGAAGCTAGCTGCATTATTGAGAAATCAGTATAGCACTAAATGAACAATTAAACTTTTCTGACTCAGAAACTACATCACATTCATCAATACAAGGAAAACGAAGGATAAAAAAGTCATACAAAAACAAACCAGTACGTCTATACAATTGGAATTAACCAATCAGACACAATGAACACTACGCATTAACAGCCATAAAACGCAGAAATGAGTCAAAGTGAAGAAAGTCAAGACGAAAACTCTGTTCTTCCTTTTTTTTATCAACTCACTCACCGATGATAGAGGACAAATACAATTTTGCCAAAATTTGATTTCAATTTTATTTCAACGAGCAAATAGCCCATGTAAAACAGAATTTCCAGAAGTAAAAATCAAAAGACAAATTATCGATCATCATGCAAAAAAACACAACAGTATGGAATCTATTCCATAGAAATCAGTTCACAAAGAATTATCAAAAGTATTCACATAATTAATAAAAATTATACAACATTAAGACTCACAGAGAGCGAATTCAATATTTACTAATGATGTATTTGCAATAATATATAGTCATTTATCTATACTAGAAAAAAAAAAGAAATTCAAAGTACTTCACCAGTTCAAACATCTAGACACACGACTGTATGAAATGAAATTGCAGCATTTTCACATTTTTCAAATGCAATCTGTGAGAATTTAACAAGCATTGAAGTTTCACAAAGTGTTAAACACAATTTTAAAAAAATACTAGCATGGTTTATTATTGATTAATTTACACATTTATGCATAATATCAATTTAATTGCACAAGCAAGAAAAACTTTTAGACCCCAAAGTACAATCGACGACATTGTTCTAGAAGAACAATCGGGTTATGTCTGGGACCGCAATTGGTCTCACCCACTATGTTTGAACATACCAATAATATCTCAAGTCAAGCAATTAACATAATTTCCATTCAGAAAGATTATGTAAAA
The DNA here is from genome assembly GCF_963678635.1 of Symsagittifera roscoffensis. Taxonomy (NCBI): domain Eukaryota; kingdom Metazoa; phylum Xenacoelomorpha; order Acoela; family Convolutidae; genus Symsagittifera; species Symsagittifera roscoffensis. Next base: position 41,937 of record NW_026971073.1, read on the forward strand.
GTATTTCCATTCGCATTAAACGCAGCACCTTTAAACAATAATTCATTTCTACCCAATAGAATAGGAAATAATAGTTTAAACTCAATCATTGTACAACAGGAAAATCTAAATGGAACTAGAAATCTTACCCAACGAGCTATTCAAACACCAACACGTTTTGTAAATGAAGAAATAGTTTAAACAACAGTAACAACATCACAACAAAGTTTTTCACCAATACATCCAAATCTTACAACGCCAAGACCAAAAATTCCAACATTACCACAGGTAACATTAAAATCCATGGTTAAACCTTCCGTTGTTCCAAATTTTTTACAAATTGTTTATCAAACAAATAGACTTATGGCGAAACCATCACAAAAACGAAAAAATTTCATAAAAAATAATTTTGCAGAACACAATAATTACTACGTCAACCGAACACAAACAACTCAACCCTCCAGTACACACACGCAAATTCATTCATTTTCAAAAATATCAAATTTCGCACAACCATCATCAAATTCAGTAAATTTCCATGATTACCCACAAATTTAACAAGTTAAGAGTGAAAGGTACCCATTTTATTCACCAAAATAGAAATAGAAACGCCCTATTATACATATTTATCATCAGACGATTAAGACAACTATCGTCCAGATAACTTTGCACCATATACACATGAATACCGTGAACAAAAACCTCGACCAAGTCTAGCACCTCAAAATAGGAGTTTTTACACAAACTTACTAACCATTGCAAACAAAAAACCTAGCGAGTACACAATCTTATCAACCAGTACAGATAGAAAACCCTGTTATTACCCACTTCAACCAACACAAATGCAAACTGAAATCCCGCTACCATATTATTTACAACAACATGAACTAACAAAAAGTCAACTTACAAAGTTTTCAAAAATACCAAATGCTACAGAATCATTACAAATGACTATGAATCCATACCTTAGGGGTGGATCGTCAATAACATCAAACAAACCATTGCTGGTATTCAAAGGAACATATCCTGAATCTTCTGTAGAAGATCACCTATATGCAGTCACAGCAAATTTAATTTTGAATATAGGATCTGAACCAATAAATACACCACTTCATCAAAACTGGATACACAGACGCACAGCGTTAATGCAAACCACGCTTGATGGCGCAGCTCAGAAAGGGTTTTCAGTTTTACCTATAGATATGAAGTCAGACTGGAAAAGATTCACACAAGAAATTTCAAAAATGTTTGATTCCGAAAGAAACAGACAACATCAAAGAGTTTTAGGTAATGAATGTAACATTCGCCCAAATACTACACAGCGACGGAGCGTAGAAAAAGTACCTATTAACGACTGGCAGGCGTCAAATACCTTTATTTTACTCGTTTTTCACCGTCTCGACCTTGCCAGTTGATTTTCTGATCTGTTTAGGGCTAAGTAAAAAGTTACTATTTTTAGGCCATCAGTCAAACGACTTTTGATCAGCTTTCGTTTACATGCGAACACAACCACGTAGCTGGGTCCTGGATCCTCAGACTACGTGATCGCTATTAAAAACACGGCTCGAATACCATATTTTTATGATTTTGGTGACAGTTCTATATTAAATCCATTGGATATGGATTGACCCTTTCCTCTTCCTAGCTACTCATATTCTAAATTATCAAACAATACCGGTGTCAATTCAAAGTTCTATGGCATCAGAGAAGCTAAAAAGTTAGTTTACTATAGTCTTTCACATATATCAGTCTCTGGGGGACCGAGTCTCCGCTTCCGTGTGTTCACTGTGATAACGTCGTCATTACTCCCAATTCGTGGCACGGGAGGGTACTGCTCTCCACCACTTCCCCACTGAATCCTCTTTTCCCACTATCTTCCTCTGCTAAAGGTCTTATCGTGCGTGATCGTCACGATAAGAGGCTTCGTTTTTCTATGTTAACGTGCGACTGCTTTCCACTATATTTGCTGTTGTTCTGACTTTTTCACCTTTTTCAGTCAAAATGGCCAATTTTTGTATTTCTGAGAAATATCCGTTCGACAATCGAAATTTTGAAAATTTATAATTCTCGATTATTCTGACCCTCCTTTGCAGCTATTTTCAACCATTAACGCTTCTACTTCTATTTCTATGTTGCGTCGGAAGGTTGCGCTGTGCCAGTCTGGCAGAATGGCACATACTCCTCGGACAGTCCCCATCAATGTCTCGATTGACCGCATAACACCGGGTTATCGTCAAGTAGTGTTCCAGTTCTCTATAATCAACCTTACAAATCGCATTAGAAATTGAAATTTATCTACTCCACCTCAGCTCACTACGTGTCACAAATGGCATCATACTACATCTCACTGCCTTTCAACATTTTTACAAAATTTGCACCGTGAGTAGTATCCTAGATAAAATTACTTCTCGGACTACTTACGCCATCTTGCCAGAAAACGTCTTTTCGCTCTTGCTGATTAAAAAGTAGGGACGTGGCACGGCCACGCGCCCGTTAAAATTAACTTAATGTCACTCACCAAGTATAATCAGGTATTTATGCGGTCCTCTTTGGTATTAAAACTAAGAAACTCTGTGGCTAGGAAAGTTATTGAGTTACTCACCCTCTTGGAGCGAGCTTCCCCAAACTTGCCTGTTCGCCCCAGAGTGAACACGTGTCTTACACAGGTTAAAAACATCAGTCGTGTTTAAATAGGTAAATATACTCACCTATGTTCTATATATACATAAGTAGCACAACTAAGTTTTTCTTTCAACAATTTCATTAATTGCAACAATTTTCAAAGTCTGATCTGACCAAACTAAATCAAAACAAAAAAATTAACAGATTCAATAATCAAACTTGGTTGATTGGTATAAGTTTTAACACACAAGGACAATCAAGTTTTTCTCCTTCTCTCCCTTTCTTGGTTACGTCTTCACTTTTCTTAGTCGTTCCATCTTCCTCATTCCATCGCTTCTTGTTCTTGCTCTTCAGTTTCACTGTCTTCCAGAACTTTCTCCAACATGTTCATGGAGTTGCGAGCCGTCCCCCAACTCTCCTGTTCCAACAGTCTCGGTTTACAACAAGGTAGCAAGTCCACATTCACCTTTTGCTCCCGGTTCCTGCAAAAGCTGTTGTGAAGACACAGGCTCACATTCCGTTCTAGGTCAGCTCGTAAGACCTCTCTCTTTTCAGTTTCAGTTACACAAGGTGCTCCAGCTACTCGCTTCACCGCCGTGGAAACAGCGTTTCTGTGCGTTCAGAATGCTCTTTTATAGGCTCCCGGTCCTATATCTAGCTGGAAAGATTGACATGCTTCCGTGTTCCTAGACATATGACGCTTCGCGCGTTCATACATCCATGATGTCATCACCGCATGGAACTAAGGCATCCATCTTTGCCTTGACCATATTTTTTCAATGGCTTTGGGTATTCTAAGAACCTTGCAAATGGTTCTGAAAAGATCTAAGTCACGGTTCATCTTTATGTTGCTTAGCTGCTCAGGAGTCGGCACGGCCGTCTCCTGCCCACGTGTGCCCGCATTGGCCTCCAACCATCTCACCGCCAGCATGGCACTAACCAACACGATTGACACTTGTTGACTTTGATCGGGCAACCCCGTGGAATACAACTCCTCCACGTCCCACACCAACACCAGATTCCCGCGTTTGGGGTACCACATCGTCTGCGCCAGGCAGTGGCAAGGATACTCCCCATGGGTCATTAGTATGTTCCTTCAGGTCCGATACCCTGAGGCTCCCAGCAATGGTTCTACTTCCATCATTATTCTATGCACATCGTCCTTTTCTTCTATGGTGGGGAATTCAGTGGGTAGTGGTCCACTCGCTTTCTGCTTCTTGAAATCAGTCACATTACCCCCGTTCAATCTCATGAACTCTTCACCCACTACGTCCTGCAACTCGATTTCAGATCTCTTCGGGACGGCCCGAATGATCTTCGCCAATAAATCATACGACCTTTCCGACATTCTGGCCAACCTCAGACACCTCAAACTTTCGCACAGAGAAGAGTTGGTCGACCAACACCTGCTGTGTCCTCGCATCCATCACCACCATGTGCGTAGGGTATCTCTTATTGCAATATGGTGCAGAGCTCGAACCCATCAGACACTTTGAGCCAGTAGGTCTATGATAGGCCTCAATATCCTTCAAATTCATTTCATTTTACAGAGCTTCTCGCCAGCGTCCGAGCTTTTGCTCTGTCTGCAGTGCTCCAGGGAATATTTCCACACTGAGGGACGTCACTAGCCCATGGGCACGCTCTAGGCGTTCCAGCGTTTATAACGAGCTCTTCATGCTGCAAAATCCCAAGGCGGTGATCAAGTTTACTTCCGTTACTCCATGACAGTCCGCGATCAACTCCATTCCACTCTTATCTGACAGGCTCAACCTCCCATACAGTTGTGCCAATTGGCGATGCTACTCGCTCAGTGTAATCAAGCAATGTTCCGAGTTGCACACATGTCCGTCCATTCCACTTTTGTGAGCTAGACAGGTGCCTTGTCTCAGCCAGTCACTCGATGGACTTCTTTCGGATGGTTCCATGGATGGGTTCTTCTTCTGCCTCATTACTCTCATAGCCAGCAGATGGTGTATCATAGCCAGATCGTGCAAACTCGTGTCATCATGCAAGTCCAACGTAATATCTGCCGTCATATCACAGATTAAACTGGAGTTTGGATGTGGACACCAAGAAGGCTTCATGATTTCCCACATAGTTACTAAGCTGGTTTTTAAGGGACCGTCGCAAGAACCAAAATCAAAACTCACTTGCCCCTTCAGCTCGGGAACCGAGGGTTCGACCACTCGTTCTTCCAAAACAATTCCCAACTTGGGTTGTTCCACCATCAACATGCCAGTTTCCTTGACTCGCTCTACCCATAAATCAAGTACTTTGACTTGCTCATAGTCGAAGTACGCTTCCCGGGCCTTCTCATTCACGAAGGGATTATAAGCAATCCCCGGTATGCCAGACACATATTGGAACGACTTCAGTTTCCCTAATGTTGCATAGTCTTTCTGTCCCCTGACTGCTTCAATTAATTCCCGGCTCATTTTCAACTCTTTGTTGGAATACCTTGTCATTTCTTCCAACCTGCGGTAGCTCTCCATATCGTTTGACTCCTTGTTTGGTATGGCCAGCGGCATGTCCTGAAAAAACTCCAGGAATGCCCTCAAAAAGTTTCGTTCATCATCAACTCCCCCCTGCCGAATGGTTTTTATGCATTCTCCTAATACAGGAGTGGGGATATGATCCACCACGAACCTTACGAAGGGCATCCTTACGCTTAGCCCAGGCTATTGCAGAATCGTCTCTAGAAATCAACATTTGCAGGGCTTCCGTCAATTCCAGTTCTTGTTCCTTTGAATTTGAGTACTTGTTGGCTTCATATTCCGCCTTCTTAATTCCCATCAAACACCAGGCCAATCGTACCTGCAAGTCAGTTCTGGTACACGGTCAAGCCAGGTATGCTGCCACCGTCGCCGGCGCGTGCATCGTCTCGTCAAAGTATCTTTGGAGGGCCGCCCTCCAAGAGGTCTCTAGCAGTTTTTCCATCCCGATCTCGTTTGCCTCCGAGGATATCACTGTGCCGTATTCTTTCCTGTTAAAGTTAGAGTTCTCCGTCGGCTCCTTCAGATACTCCTGCTTGGCTTGCTTCTCATTCCAAGCCATCAGGTGCCCTCTCGCGGAATTCCTCGCCTTCAGGGCTGAGTCTGGCACAGTGATTCGACTATACTCGACCACGTCGAGTTGTCCCTCCAGCTTCATCCGATCTATGTTGGTTCGCGAGGGCTTGTAATCATCAAGTCCTCCAGATCCACACTGACTGATGACCTCCAATTCTAGCTTAGTATCCGCCAGAATCCGTGCATTTTTCTTCGATTTCGTGGCCGTTGTGGTCAAACCTGCCAATAGCATAGGGGGTATCAGGTTCTCTTTTTGTCCCCCGGCCAGCGTCGCACCATCTTCTTGCCCACTTTCGCCTGAAAGAGCTATTCCTGCCAAGGAGGCCACCACTGTACTGGCTTTTGACTTCACCACCCACTGGTGGTTCACGACTCGGCTTCCTGTCTTTCCTTTCAACCGCTTCAGCACTTTTTTGGCTCGTCTGACGGGTAACTTTTTCGTGATCTGCTGATCATTGGCACTGTTCTCTGTAACTGACTCTGTCAGAAGATCAGACTCTACGGAGTTCATTATTTTCTCTGAACCTCGCGCATGATGGGTTGGATTAATCCCACCTTAATTGCGGACTGCGTCCCGTATCTACGTATCACGTCCCATGGCCTCTCCATGAACCTCACAGGTTACACCCGTCTCACGTTCATGTTCACTCTGGTATCTCTCCAACTCCTCTTCCGGTAGCGTACTCAGGAAGGATACCCTCATAGTCTCCTCAATCTTCCTCCTCCTTGGTGACTCATGGATCAGTTTCTGTAGGTCCCTCCTCCGGAAGTCCATTGCCAGGCTTATTGGGTCCACGGGGGATAAGCTGGCCGGCGCCTCCTTTGTAGGGGACATGAAAGACGATGGTGTCATCATCAATAGATTCTCATCGACTTCCCCGACGTCGTCTACACTAAACTGGTATTCCCGCAAGTCTCTCTCCAACGCTCCTAAGTCATCTCCACACAACTTCTCTCCCTTTCCCTTCATGTGATCGTCGTCCTGATCCATCAGCTCGTCGTCATCCGCATCAGGTTTTGGCTTAGGTCCCGAAGGGCCTTGTCGCAGATCCATGCCCGAGTCCGGGCTCGCAGGTACGGTTAGGTCCCCTGAATGGTAGAACAACTCCTCATCCACTAGGAATTCTACCGACTCCTCGCCATGTGGCGCCAGATCATCCACCGTTATGTACGTGCCTCCTCTGCACTCTTTTGCCACTTCCAGGATTACTACCTTCACCTCTCCTGACCCTTTCAATCTTGACAGATCATCTGCAGGTGCATACACATCATTCCACACCTCAGCCGAGACCTCTGGTCTCCTGGAAGGTGGTGCTTTGATTTTCTTTCGGCTCCAGGCATCCGGGAATGTGAAGTCGAACGTTTGCATGGCCGCAGCGTTCCAGCTGATGAAGCGCGGCTCCATCCCTCCTTTCCATTTCAGCATTCTTTTTTCAGCATCACGAGCCGCACCGATGAGAGGGGCAATGGCAGGAGATGTGACTCCCAACAACATCCTCCTTATCAGTGGGTATCGAGGGCATGAATCCGGCAGCGGCCTGGACCCGGAAAGCCAGGCTTGCTGGTTCTCTTTCACGTGTGCGTAGGCCTCTGGCCAAAGTGGGACCTTCATCGCCTCTCCTGAATCCTTCACCACTGGTCGCAGATTCCAAAGCTTCGGATTGAACTGGACATGGGAAAGGTAGTCGCGGCCCATTCGGCACTTAAAGTTGTTGTGGATGTCCATCAACACCCAACCCGGCTCTGCTATTCTTCCGAATAGCCTATCGTCGCTGGCTAACCATCTCAGCTCCATCTATTCCACCCAACTCAGTACGGAGCAATCCACTACGAAACTAGGTTGACATACAACACCGAGTTCCCGTATGCCTTTACTTGTACGTCGGGGAACGCAAATGACATCACGGGTCGATACACCACTGTGAAGAACTCCCTTAGTCCATGAATTGGAGCCAGCGGATCGATACGCATCATGGCAGCCAGATCTGTCAGCAAGGGCATGCCACAGTACTGTTTTTATTCACCCGCATCCGTCGCCACCTTATCCTCTCCTGTGATACTCCTGTTCTGTTGCAGGGATATTGGAGCAAGAGGATCCTCCAGTCCTTCATCTTCTTGAGCGAGGCGGTTTCCAACTGCGCGATGAATTCACGACTCGTTCCCTGGGTAGCGCAATAGCACGAGCAGATCGCCCAACCGATCATACGTCATAGCGATCAGGGTGAGGAGTCCGTCCAATCTCAGGTCTGCCAAAAGTTGGGTGATGAGATTCGCAGGTCCCTTCACGAAATTCTCGTGACCAAATGTCACATACAAGCCTAATATCAGGCCGATCGACAGTTTCCGGATTTCCTTGACAAAACGCGCGATCAGGTTCCGGGAGGCCCTCGGGTAGCATGTTGACAAGAAGGATGGCGTCCATCCCAACCCCATTCCACCCAAGATAGCGTCTGATCGCTCGTATTGTGCCCTCTTGGCCAAAATATCAGCTTGGATTTTGACCAATGACATCGTGTTCACGTCCTGCATCAATTGCAACATCATGCCCCCGGCTAACTCCTCCTTTAACCTCCTTCAAGTTCTTCATTTACGCGTGTATCTCCTTGATTACCGCCGGTGCGTGCTCGAACATGTCTTCTCCCAAGGTACACAATCTCGGTGACAAGTACAACCATGAGTTGTTGTGTGGCTTCGTACGCAAAGCCAATGCCATGAGATCCTCTTCTACCGATGTCTTATTTTTTCTAACCGTCCTCCCCTGCTCGTTTTCCGCGTGATCCATTTGTCTGAACCAGAAATCATCGGCCACCTGTTGTACTAACAAGTGATCGTCATCTACCCCTGGTCTCAATTTCAAAAAACAGGCGAAATTAGACAGATCCAACCCCAGGACCTTATCCAGCACCAACCGAGTTGTGCTACAATCCTTGAATCCCTGTTTGGCATTATAATGTCATCCCAAATGGTAGAAAGCTCTGATCGGGATGGGTAGTAGTTGTTGGGGTCCACCGTTCTGTTTGGCGCGGATATTATCACGCTGAATCGTCCCTCTACTAACGTTGCAACCATCGTGTACACAAACTGAAGGGGTTCTGGCAATGTGGCGTACCCCGGTGATAACACAAAGATGACCTTCACTACATTCTGAGTGAAGCGTCGTTGTACTGCTGATTCTACATCAGCCATGGCTGAGAGCAATGTCATTATTGCCTCTCCTATGACCTCATTGCTCGGGATCGACCCATCCGTCAGGCGGGACAACAACCCTCTGCTCTGCAGGTGATCATTCGAGCCTGCAACTACTATCACCCGCGGCTCCATGCTGACTACCCTTTGCACACTTATCAGCATGCCTGCTGACTGTCCCCAGTCCATCTTAGGCGCCGTGAAGAAAATTACATCGGGCCAAAAGAGAGAACGGGGCGTATAGAGGTAATCCGAACTGGCCACTAACAGGTATTTGGCAGCCTTCAAATCCTTGGGATCATAGGCGGCAAACTGGCTGTCACCGACTGGTGCTTCAGCCCCGCATATCTCTTGTCTTCTCCTTCCACCGAGGTCGCTCGGGATAGTCTCTCGATTATTCACTAGGCGCTTGACCAGGTGGTTTAGCGAACTGCCTGTACATCTTGTGATGCCTGTTGTTAGGCTCATTCTCTGTCAGAAACTTGCCCCTTTTGAGCAGGTGGTGTCAGTGGAGCAGCGGACATCCGTAAGAGATCGGATATTCAAGGGTCCAAAGGTATTGTCCTGAGGCAATCCATTAAGGTCCACGTACTTGAGCGTAGTCGCGGAGCTAAACTGTTCCTGTTCCGCTAACAGCCAATCCATGCCCGGTATTCGATAAAATCGCGACACTGTGGGACCCTCTCCGCCGCTCATCTTCCTTGCATCCTTCCGACACGTCAATTTGTTCATGTTCAATCTCGCTGTCATGTCTGTCTTATACTGTCCCCAACCGCTGGGATCTGGACGGTTCCAAATCACGGCGCTCATCAATTGTCCTGTTGTCGAAGCAGGGTTTGCTGTAGCGGGCGGGTCATACCTCCTAGACACGGTCTGGGAGCTAGTCCGGTTCTGATCAACCGATCTCCCAAGTCGGCTCTCCAACGGTTGAGATCTGGGAGGAGGGGCAGTCCCCAACCTGAGCTTGGAGCGACGGGAGCAGCTGCACCCGTTTCCATTGCCAGGGGCCCGGGTCTATTGGCGAGTGATTCTGGCACGTTACCCCTCACTCTACCTCCTCCAGTCGAACTGGTCCGAGCCAGTGAGCTGCTTGTCCTCAATTTTGGCTCCATTGCCTTCAACTGCGTCTGGAACACGTCGTTTATCCAGTGCCTCCCTTGATGGGTGTTGAAGTGTATGCCATCCCTGGTCAGTGCGAGGCGATCGACCATGCGCAGCATGTTTTCCAGATCCATGAGTCGCTGCTCGCTTTACCAGACTGCGAGTCATATCGTTCCACCGGGTCACTTTACCATTCATAAAACCCGCAACCGGCGTGCCCACCTCCGGGTTCTGTGGTATCGTGCATAGAACCTCGAGTCTGGGTCTGTGTTTCTCCTTCAGCTAATTCAGAAGGCAGACCAGTAGGGGGTTCCCACTTGCACTCTGGGGTTACGGGGGCCCTCGAAACGTCATTGGTCCCGAGCATTATCACCAGCGTGTCTAGGTGATCCTCTACCTGGAACTCCATCATTTTGATGACTTGAGCCACGGAAGCGCCTCCAAAAGATAGGAGCAGGAGTCTGCCCGTTGACAAAGATCTCGTCTACATCCCTCATAAAACTGTCCCCTATATCCAAATGACGACTCCCTGAGAAAATTGCTTGGTTGCTTATGGCGTGGTCCCAGCCCATGCCATTCAAACAAGCACGAGGATGCTCCGCGGCCACTTGCACGAACTGGTTGCGCACCGTTAGGTTCTTCCTAATATAAACCACGCGAGATCTCTGAATAGTCCCGCCATGCGCGGTCCCTGTTGGTACTACAGTTCGAGGTGTTCTCTCCGAGCTGCTCGAAGAACGATCAAAGCGTTGGGAAGGGACGACCCTACCCAGCGTCCGGCTAGTTGTCGTATTGTTCTCGTTCATGGCTGCTCTCGCTACCTGATTGAACGACTCCTGGAACTGAGGAGCAAAATAGGTGTCTGAGGGGTACGGTATCGTATTTCTCGAGTTGGGAACAGACTGTGATGTCTGCTGAGGAGCCTCGGGCTCTCTCGGTGCGCACAGCTCCTGGGCCCTTGTCCTGGTACGTGTGTCCCTGGATGCCTCCGAGGAGTTCATCGATGCCAGAACCTCCGGTGACTCTTGGCTCACCCTCGCCATATATAGGTCCTTCAGATGTTTTATCTCCGCTTCCTTGTAAGCTATTTGCAGGTCTGCAAACGTCTTCTTCCATTCATCCCTTTCTCGAGATATTGCCTGCAGCTTAGCACACAGCTCGGTCTGATCCCTTTCTTTCTTCTCCAAGGTCTCGATCGTATCCGAGGTCTGTACCTCTATCTCACTCACCTTCACTCTCTTCAGAGGAGGAGCAGCTGTTGGAGAGTCTACTGAATGTAGTATTTTTGCTCCCATGAGCGGCAGTGCAGGCTGAAAAGGTAGAAGCATCTCACCTAGCCGGTGATCCCTCTGCTCGCGGTCCCGATTTTGACCTCTCTCGGTGGTCCCGGACTCACCGGATACCAGCATCAACACCACTTCCGTGGGGGCAATTCCCTTGACCCTCTCGTCCTAATGCGTTGAGGAGCGCGACCACAAACATCGCCAGTACCGGGTCTTCTCGAGTAAACTCACAATCAATCAGCCGCTGATAGATCTCGTCTATAGTCGCTCCTAGACTCACTGAGAGAAATTCCATGTATTCATTTGTGTCACCCATTTCTATCGCGTTGATTTTCTTCGTCAAAATCCTTCTGGTTTGTTGGGTTCAAAAAACAAGATTTGATCAATCAAGATCTAAAAAGCAAGTCACGACTTAAAACCATCATTTCATGCCGTCCCATTTTCAGGGTAAAACATCATTCACATCATTTGTCTTTAAAACGATTCATTGAAAGTTTTCTTCGTTGCTGATTTAAAACTTAGCACCAAGGTGGATCGTCCGCCTTCAAACTTATCGAGGTAACACGAATGAACGCTGTCACTTTCCCCACCTGGAGTGTTCCAGGTCTTTCAGGACACAAACATCACATAAAACATACCCTAACAATAACATAACACATGAACATAATATATCTACATTATAACGTAAAAACATAATCCCTAGTAGCTAACCTAACGTAATCCTAATCCCTATAAAGTCAACTTAATAAAAACTACTTATCGCCGAATGCAACTCCTAGCATATGCTCAGATATAACTTTTTTGTAAGTAAACCTCTATGTCAGTTACTGAAAATATCACGTGCACAAGGGCGTACAACTCTCTCGGATGTAGCTTTCCCCTATTATGATCATAGACTGGTTACGAGAGAGAGAGGTCACTAATCTCTCAACCAGAAAATCCCTAAGTCGAGTTAAGGCCAATACCAAGCTCTCTGGATCTACGTGTTGCTTATCAGTGGCCTTAGTAACCAGGAAACACAAATATTTCCCTGGTATCTGTGATGCAACAGGGGGCATCGCTATCATCCCTCCCACACCAGGCCTCTGTTTCCATAAAAACTCGAAATTCTTATACTCTCTTTTGAAGTCAGCCGCTAGTGCTGTTTTGAAGCTTACATCCGCGGTTATCGCTATAGCGCATGTATGTTCTGTGAGCATGAAACCGCTGTCCGTTATGACGATATTGTTTGAATAATGGTTCGGTAGGTCAAAATAGGTTTCAAAAACTCGTCCAAAAGGTGGTTATTTAGCGTTCTCGCCTTCCGTTTCCAGTTCTCCGGTTTCTCTTGCCGATTTCAATTTTTTAATGATCAGGTTTTTGGTGTGGGTGAGTCCTAGCCCACTCCCCGGACAAAAATATCCATCAACGTCCCCGTCGATCGCCCAAAGTCGAGCAGATCGAGGTTGGATTGCGGAACACGTATAAGGGCCATCTGGGGCGACCCAGTTGGACTCGGTATTGTCATGGCTGACGTATTTGATGCCGTCCTTATCGACAACCTGAATCGTCAAGACTTTCTCTTTAGGATTCGCCGGCAGATCGTGGAGCCATTTGAGCACTCGCAAGCTCGTTAATTCTTGCTCATGAGTCCGCTCCACTTCTGGTTCGAACTCTACTTCTGGTTCGGAGCAATCGTCGGTCCAACCCTGATCCATGCCATCTACCAAGTCGATCTCTCTTGGCACCGTTACTTAATCCAGCCCCACCAGCGAGTCCATCATATCACATAAAAAACTATCCTGTCTATGACGAAATCCTTGCCATACGGGTTGTACTTCCTCTTGCCCCTTCCTTTCTTGCTCTGGCGTGTCTCCATGGTGAGAGGAAAATCAGGTTGTATTCCTTTGTCAATTTCAGTTTGTTCTGAGCAGTCCCAGTCCTCTTCGGCATGAGGTACATGAGGTAGAGTTTCGTCGTCCATCTCTACTCGCTCGGTCAACTCCAGGTCCAGTGGTAGATCGCAATCAACCACCACCTCATTTCCGTCATTTTTGTCGCGAGTACCTCTTTCATTCACCTCACAAGCAAGATCCACTATCAAACAGTCTCCCTCTTGCATGTCCGCTGGCCGCTGGGATGCACCAGTCCTCTGATGAGGCATTGTGCTGTTTGATGTTTTCTTAATGAGCCGCTCTTCTTGTGCTAGTCGATAAAACGGACCTCCATGGTGCACTTCTGTTATTTGAAATGGGCCACCCCATTCTTTTTTAAAAACATTTTTGGTTCCTTTTGGTAGAACTACCTACTGGAATACCCAGACGTAATCGCCAACTGAGTAGGTTTTTGCATCGGCAGTCCTTTTACCAAACCTCCTTTTTTGTCTAAATTGCGCCTGTTGCGTGTTCCTCCTGCATAAGTCATTGAGCTCCTGCTGTCTACTAATGGCATCACGCACGTACATTTGCGGTGTGGTTCTCTTCCCTTCATATTCAGGGTAGAAAAACGTCAACGGAAGCGCTTTTTCGTGACCCGTTAGCATCATATGCGGACTTATTCCCGTGGTGGAATGCTCTGTACTCTTGTACGAACCCATCACTTGCGGCAACTGTCTGTCCCAGTCATCCATGTAGCGTGAGCAGTAGACTCTCAACATGGATACCAGCGTGCGATTTTGCCTCTCGACTAGGCCGTTCGTTTGCGGGTGATAAGTGGTCGAGTGGACCTGTGCTACCTGCGACCTTTCCAATAACTCCTTCGTGAGATCACCCACGAATCCTTTGTCATTGTCCGATTGGAATGTGATGGGACAGCCGTGCCTCGCTATCCACACATTTATCGAGTGATTGCATGTTTCGTCCGCTAATGCCGACATGCAGGGGGCGGACTCTGCATAATTCGTAAAATGATCAATCATTACCAGCACCTGATTGTAGCCTGTGGCAGTCATGCATATCTTCCGGTGATCAATCTGCACTACTTCATTGAATCCCGATTATTCTATTGACTGCAGAGGGAAACTGAGTTTCCTGGGGTCTTTCGCCTGCTGACACAACAAGCATGCAGAGATCCACTTTTCAGAAGCCTTCTTCAAACCAGGCCATTCGAATCGTTTCTGTATCCTGATGTAAACTTTGTCCACGCCTTGATGGCCTATCTGGTCATATAACTGTGGTAGCACTATCAAATTGTACCTGTAAAGGACCTTGTCCTCCTCTTTACCTTTACAGGCTACGATTCGGTCTTTATTCAGGTACAATAAATCTTTTCTTTTCAGGTAGAACTGCTTGAAGATCTTATAGCTGTCTTCTTCCAAATATCCTTTGTCAGGTGCTCCATTCTCGATCCATCTTTTCAGATTGCTCGTCATTTTGTCATTTCGTTGAGCCCTTAGGAGGTCCGACAGCCGGTATCCGGCTTTCAGATACATCTTTATCACGTTTAATTGTCTGCTCATTATCTCCGGAGCATGAGCATCGTCCATCAACTTGACGCACAATATCTTCTTCAAAGGCATTGCTTCTTGCACAGATGGCTCCAGATTGGTACGGACGACCGTACCATGTGGCAGTAATCTGGTTGGGCATTTCGAAACTGCTATCACCTCGAGCTCATCGGCGGCATTATCCACTACAGTGCCCTCCTCATCGGAGGTGTACGTGCCTCTGTCCGGATTCTGATGCATTTCTCTGTCCAGCCCGCGCTGTTTCCAATACACCAACAAGGAATGAAACGCAATCTCCGATACATCAGATTTGGAAGTAGTCTCAGATGTGTTGTCCCAGGACTGAGGCCTCGAGTCATCACTTGAGCCGAATGATTCCACACCATCATGTTCCAATATGTCTGTGATGTTTCTCGACTCCCCGGACAAAACTCTGTCCCTTGGTCGCTTTAAATCCGAGTCCCCGGACAACATACTATCCCTTGGTTGTCTCGTCAACCTCTCCCCGGACAAGTCGTCCTGCAAGGCCCGAAGGAGCCTGACTCCCCGGACATTGTCTCGTCCCCGGAAGAACAATCTGAGCTCGGCTCGTACTCTTCTTTTGCATCCGTGAAATGTACGTTTCTCGTGAAGCTGGATTTCGACTTGACCCTGATTTCTTCAGTGACTTGGACCGGTGTCGATTTCCCACGTTCTGTGAACGAAGTCCTCAACAAGACATCCTTCGGCATTGAGGTCACCAGCTGGTTCACTATCGACCGGCAATCCCGTTCCACATCGCGACCGTGATTGATCACTGGCCTCTTTTCCATTTTCTCAGTGACGGTCAATCGCTGCATGGTTTCCATCAATTCACGATCATGCATATCGACCTCCCTATCTAGCAAGACACGGAGCTTCCCCATGACGTCCGGCGCCACGTTCACGGTCCTATTTAACAGAGCTATGCTGTTTATACCCAACCTGGTAAGCTCCTGCTGTAACAGATTGGATCGGACTAGCAGATCCAGCGGAAAGGGTTCACCCCTGGCTAAAACCTTTATCTCAGCGGCCGTTTCCACCGGAAGTTCAAGGTGGCCTGGTATAGGGTGCCCTGACTTATCCAGCCACCTAGTGAGTGGTAGTTTGTCGTAGGTATCCTTGTCTAGGAATGAAAACCCGTCTTTGATCTCCGCTTGGTTAGCCTGCTTCTCTTCGAGGCGCTCATAAAATTCTGTCTTATTACTGAGGCTATCATCAATCTGATGCTTGTCACGGGTACGGTGCTGTATGATCACGTGGTATCCATCCAGGCGCACGATCCAACGACCAAAATAACTCTGGTCCATCGAATAGGTTTTAAGCCAGACTAGGGCACGATTATCCACACGCAACTTGAAAGAAGCACTCCCCAAGTAGGCCCTGTGTTTTTCCACGAAAGCGATCACCGCGAACATTTCCGCTTTTGGTGCGCCCTACTTCATCTCGGTATCGCTCAAGACCTTACTTCCGTAGGCTATTGAACGGAGAACCGTTCTCCCGTTCCACTCTTGCTCCTTGTGAAGTATGCCTGATATCGCAACTACTGATGCATCCGTGTCTAACACAAACATCCCCTTATCTGTTGGCATGCCGAGGAATGGTACCTCGCAAAGTTCACGTTAATGTTTTCAAATGAAACTTGTGCCTCATCAGTCCAAGTGAACTTTCTGCCTTTATTTCTCATCAACTGTTGTATGGGGTATATTTTGTCGGCGTATCCCTTGACGAACTCGATAATAGTCAGCAAACCCCAAAAAGCCCATCAGCTGTTTATCTGTCTTGGGTGCCTTCCAGGTCAAAACCGCTTCGACGGCTTAGGGATCTGGTCTCAATCCATGCTTATCCACCAGGCGGCCTAAATACTTTATGGAGTCTCTGAGGATTTCACACTTCGAGGGTTTACATTTCAGTCCCGTCTGCATCATGCAAGTAAACACCTCGTCCAACCTCTCTATGTGATCCTCTAGGGTTGGCGTTGCGATCACCACATCATCGACGTAACCTATGTTGAGATTTCGGTATTTCTTAGTCACACTCGTGAGCGCCTGGGCCATGAGTCGCTGGAATGTGGCAGTCGCGTTGCACAACCCGGACGGCATCCTCTTCCACTGGAACAATCCCAGCTCGCACGATCTTGCTTTCGGAGTGGCACTTGCCAGAACGCCGAGCCCAAATCTATCATCGTGAAGAATTTCGCGTCCCCCAGCTTGGATAGGCTCTCATTGATGCGGGGAATCGGGTATGCGTCCTTTGTAGTCACTGCGTTCAGATAACGGAAATCACAACATAACCTGAGTTGCCCCCTTTCTTTTTAGCCATGACACCGCCACAAGCCCACGGGGACTTCGACGGCTCGATCATGTCGTACTCCATTAACATCTCGATCTCCTTCCTGCACGCTTCCGACTTTTGAGAGGATTATTCTCCTCGCCCCTTCCCTGTGAGGTACCGAGCCTTCTTCTATCTCAATTTCGTGTTCTACAAAATTACAGCAACCTATGTCGGCCTTATGTTTCGAAAAAGTCTGCGTTCCGACTTAACACCGCCCTGAGCAAATCTATTTCCTTGTCTGATTTTTTACCCTTCAAATGTTCTATCTCAGGTAGGACCGGTTTATTCGCTGCTAACTCTGTTTTGGTCGGTCTCTCGGTAAAATTTGAACAACTAGATAATCCATCATCTGTTTCCGACTTCATTGAAAACAATTTCCTAGATTTCAGTTCATTTACTCTCTTCACTATACATTCTTGGTTCACATGCAAGGGACATTTAGTTACATCAAATGTTTTCAAGTTCTCCACACTCTGAACGTCTGTGTTCGGAGGCAATGCGTAGCCAAGTTTCTTTCCCCTCTGTATTGTCACTGTTGTTGCTTCTGTGTTCAAGAACACACTCACACACAGTCCGCTCTGAGTGAGTGAGAAGCTTCTTCCTAAAATAGCCGAGCTCTTACTGTTTGGATTTGGTACCAGGCACACCTGTCTGTCATTACTGAGTTTGTTTAGAGCTGCCACGGCTTGTTTTGGTTTCAATCTCACTTTTTGATCCAGAAAAATTGGCACCTCAGCCTGGTTAATTAAGATCTTATTAACAGGTTTCTTTTCATACTTCCTCTCAGGATATTTGATCCTGATCAACCCGTCATTGATGTCGACCGTGACATCAAAGTTGCGTACGAAGTCCCTTCCCAGGATGAATTGATCGGATTCATCCAAATTTCCCAACACCAGGAAGCTCATCCAAAGATGTCTTCCTCCAAGCTGCAGTGATACGATCGGTGTCCGTCCTGTCACATAGATTGCTCCCTGATTGGCAGCTGCCAGTCTGATGTTTGTCGGTATTAGATCCGACCTGTCAAAGCCCATATCAGTCCAGGTGCTGACTGGCATGACGCTGACCACTACACCCATGTCTAAAAATCCTTTCACTGAAAGTTGTCTGCCCTGCGCATCCAGCACATGTGCTGCCAGATCGGCTTCGCAACCTATGGGATCCGCATCCTGTTCAAGCATGGCATTGTGTCCGATTTGTTGCACCTTCAGCTCTCCTTGGTCAATGTAAATCCGGCCTATCTGATCACTCGCATCAGTTACTTGAGCTTTTGTGTAGATATTGATGCCGTCCACATTCATCAAAATCGGCTATGGTCCATGTCCATCCACTCTCATCAGCCTCGTACCTCCTGTCGTGAGCAGCGCTCGCACAGCCCTGGAGTCTAGCTTGGGATCCTTCTCCCTTAGGTAGTCTGCATAAATGTCGAGGTGGACCAGCGTAATCTCGGACAGTTAACTCAGGTTCTTGACCACCTGGTGTCCTGCGACTGAGATAATGGACATTATGTTCGTCCCTTCTTTCTACCCGATATGACGTTTAGCTTTAATCCCTGCTTTCTGGTTTCCTGTGTGTCCTCTTTCGTTTTTTTTATTCAAAATGTCAAATTTTTTTCAAAGATCTGTGCTCTCCAGTTCCGACCTTACCCATTGCTCAATTTTTTTCGTGGCTAGCTCCTGTTGGACATTCTGCAATGCTGCCCTTGCTGCTAAACCATAATCCACCTTGAGCGGGTCGGCCGACTCTGCCTCCAAGCTCGAGGCTACCACCTCGTCAGGCATGGTCTTCACCTTCTTAGTTGTAAAAGTGCTCGGTGTTGTCTCTTTTCTTCGAGACTCAGCCTCGTTCATCAGACGTGCTCGACTGGCTTTGACGCCCAAAAGCGCCTCTTCATGGCGGGGATATTTCGCGTCCGCCACTGCATCCCAAAATTGAGTGCAGTCCGACTTGAAGTGTCCCTCCAAATTACAGAAGAAGCACCCCGGTCGATACTTCATAATGAGCCCTCTAACGTACTCTTCGTTGTCCTCGTCGGTCGCATCAACGTCGTCGAGAAAGTGGCCTATCGCCTTCATGTTCTGTTTGTAAGCAGAACATGCGGAAACGTGGTGGTTCATCGAGCCACAATTCGCACAGGACCTCCTCTTATTCATGTCGTAGCGAGGTTTGTACCAACTAGAGTTCGCGCCAGAGTTTGTTCCGCTGTATTTGCCATATTTGCTGTAACGGTTTTGCACCCTCGTTTTTATGAGCAAGTACTCACGCGACTTCATACGCAAATCATCGGGCGTGGATACCTGGTTAAGCGACAGGGAGAAATGTGTGGCTAGCTTTGTTTTTAACTCTTCACTCTTCACTCCATCCATGAACTTCGAGGCAAACGCTAAGTTCCGCTCAGAAATTCTCTCATCGGGGTTGCTTCTCCTCCTAAGTAATTCAAGGTCATCCAAAAACTTGTCTATGGACTCGTCATCTCTTTGACGCCTCTTCTCGAACTTCACCATAGCCTGATGCCCTTGTACTCCAGAGCCGAAACGATTCACCAGGATGTCAAATATCCTGCGAGCACTGTCTTGTTCATTTAACCTTTTCGCCAGATTGCTTGTCAGTGCGCTGCATTCCTGTTTCTTTGAGATATTTTCTTCTCCAAAGTGCAACTTCATCACCTCTATCCGAGTATCAATGCAGCCGTCTGACTCGTTTTAGTATGATTTCGGCCTTTTCAGTGTCCTTCTTGACCTCTCTCCTCTCTCGGTTGACTTCAAGAGCTTGGTGATGAAAGTCTCGAGAGATCTATTCAGAGGCTCAAACATCGAAGTATACATTGTCGTGTCCTGTGAGACCGTAGTCAGATCTGGGAACGATCTGACTTATGGCACAGTTGGCAATCTTGTCTCCGGGCGGCATCCGTCTCCGGCGGGACCGGGTTCGTCCAATATGGCCTCGATGAGACTGCCCTGGGCCGCTCCCTATTCCTAGAATCGTAATTCGCGCTCGAATTTTGCTGGGCCCCGGCATAGTTGCCTGCTCCATCTCCATCATTCGATGGGCGTAAGCGCTCCCTCGGGTTGGAACGCTCCTCCCGATTACCTCCATTTAAGATCTCGTCAAGTTTCCGCATCATCAGATCAGAGTTGTTATCTAACCTTTTTTCCAGGTTAGTCATCGTATGAGCATAGGTATTGTCGCAATCGTTCAAAAATCTCTCGGTCTCTCTTGTCATCCTAGCCTCTCTTTCCTCTGACTCCTTGTTTTTCTGTGCCAAGCTCTCTGCTAGTCATTGATCGGTTTTGCGAATCAATTGAGCCTGCTCGACTCTCGCCTGTGACTTCACGTGTGTCTGTTTATCTCGCAAGTTCTCTCGACTCTGGTGAGCTCTCTCGTCAACTTGATCTATTCCTTTAGTCATGTCCCGTCGCAGCTCTTCCAGGCCTGTCAACACGCCAGCAAACATGTCACTTATATCGCCAGCCGCCCCCAATGTCGGGGTTAGCCCCAGAGAAGATGAGGTCAACTGCGGTTGCAGCCTGGTACTTGATGACGCGCCGCCCTTTTGCTTGCCCATCGACATCATCAACCTGTCGAACGTTGAGGACGCTCCCAACGTAAATCCCATCAGACATGGGCCTGGTCGGCGAGGCGGACAACATCTTCCTGCTCATGTCGTTCCTTGGGCACGGCGTGAAGTTCACATCCGGTTGGGTTATCTCCGGATGGTCATAACTGGAAGATAGACCTTCAGTTTGTAGTGACGCCATGCACTCATCGTTCAAAGACTTTCAGTTTTTCTTGGCCTTCGAACCCGTTTGTTCTTCACAAGGACTTATAATCGACATCATTGCGTTCTTGCTCTGTTTGGCCAGGAATGAGTGGGTATTGGCCGGATGTAAAAGTTCTTTTCTCCATTTATGACTCCAAGTCTCTGGTTTGGACATTCCCCTGAACAACACTTCCTCTCGTGGCTCGGCCTCGGAACGCTCCGATGCCTCCTCCGTCCTCTCGACTTCCGCCCGACCGAGGCTCAAAGTCGGGTCGAATAACCGTTCGTTTCCCTTCGTCAAAGGGGTCAACAAGCGCTTCGCTCGCCGCTCCGGCCTCGGCGCTTCGCCCTTGATCGCCATCGAGGTTCTTGTCGCTTCTTAGTTTCATTTCGCTCACTGAAAAATGAGCTTGACCTTTAGACGATTCCTTGCCAGCAAAAACGTCGGAAACGCTGCTAAAGAAAGATTGGCTACGCCTAGTTTTAAACTTTCGCGTGCTTCCCTTGCTCAGCCTGGGAATCTTAGTAGTCAATCCTAGCGAGTCTCTACGTTGCATACTTTGTAATAAATAGTAATATTCGTACAATTTAATGGCGTTGTATACGTACCGCGAATAAGTTCAAGTTAGTTTACTTAACGCTGCCTACTCGATTTCGTCAGTATCAAAAATGTCTCTTAGATTTCTCGATGATAATATTAGTGCTCAGGATTGATATAATGCTAACTCAACCCTGTTGTATAGTATAACAGTATCACAAAATTTTCACAAGATTTAGTCCATACACAAAACACAATTGATAATCAGATAACAATATCCTACAGGTGACAGCGAGCTTTTGTCAGTATCAATTTACCGCCACACTCTTATCACATCACTGCTTTGTTAAAATCAAACAGTCTTTTGTAAAAAGGCGGCGATGATTCAGAAATAGGTCAATAAAACTTAAAGAAAAAGACTCCCCTCAATTGGAACGTTCCAAAAGAACAAAGCCCAGGACACATTCTTCTCAAGTGAGTGTGTATTTGCCTAATACGCCCATCGAGGTCTTCTTTTAGGTGTGCTGCGATTGCCCGAGCTGTCCTACTAAGTAGCTCAAGGCAACCTCTGATCGAAAAAATTCTAAAGTCTATGAAAAAGCTCCCCCCACACCCGGGACTCCCCAAGTGTACGAGAGCTGGGAACAACTTTTCCTCTCAAGTGAGTGTGTATCTGCCTATTACACTGACCGAGGTCTTCTTTTATGTGTTCCCGGATTGCCCGAGCTTTCCTATTAATTAGCTCAAGGCAACCACACAACCAAGGAAAAGTTTTTGGTTCGGGTACTTCTGACAGACCCGATCTAGAATCCAAAGTTGATCACGAATCTCCGGATCAAATGGGCTGCCGTAATCCCAATATGCACGCCCGTTGGTAGTTGACCTTTTTTCCGATTCTAAATGGATATTCTAGTTGCTTAAATTGCCCCAGAAGATACCCCTAAATTTTTCGGGTTACTTCGGAGGGTCGTTAAGACCCTTAGCTTACCTTGGATGGTTACTTTGGAGGGTACCTTAACATCCAAGTTACTTCATAGGGTCCCTTTTAACTCACTAAGGAGGGTCAAAAAGAGGCATAATATGCTCCGGAGGGTTCCGCAAAAATAGAGAAGAAGGGTTATTCTACCGCGGTAAAGCCTCCGAATGCGGTGTAACTTACTTAAAACCAGGTTGGCTGACACGATCAACCTTCCCAGTAAAATAAAAAGGTGATCTTATAAAACTTTCTGCCGCTCGGAGGGTTCCCTAAAATTGGACCCTCCGAACCAACAAATTCTAAAATATTTTTATTTTCCGAGAATATCAACCCCAAAACGGTTGCGGTCCGTAAAAGTGGTTAAAAACGTCGACTTATTTTATCAGAATATTTCCAATCGGTTAGCTAGTCTTTGAGAAATCGCCAAAAACGCGTTCGTCAAAATGGCCTTCTTTTACCACCTGTATAGGTTCTGAAAGACTTTTTCCGCAATTCCCATTGAAGGTGCCTAAAAATAGTTGAAACGAGCGTAGTGGGCCCGTACGGCACTGGAACAATGCAAAAAACTGGACCAAAATTGGTTTGGAAACAAAAATTTGGCCAATAACTATCAAATTTGGACCCTCCGATTCCTTCCTTTTCCAATCTTTAAGTCGTTAGCTCTATCCACAGAGCTAATCGGAGGTTACTCAAAATTTTCTCTAGTAACCGAGCATGTTATGCTAGCACGCTCCTAACGCATAAACTTTTATTGCTCTAACTCTAAAAACTCAAAAACTCGATCCCAAAAACAAATCGACAAAATTCGGAAAATTATCAAAAGTTTGATCAAAATTTTTTTTTCTAATTTCTACTGAGTCCTTTTTCACGCGGTTTCGTTAGTCAGAGGGATCGAACTACGTAGCAACTCCCTATAAAAAAACTTTTTGCTGTTCTCAAAAGCTCGGACATCCAAAAAAATTTTGATGTCTGCAGTTTGGTCGAAAATCGGCAACTTTCGATAAAATTGGGTGTTTCTCGGGTCTAAATAGGAGATAAGTGATATAGAATAAGGATAATAGTCTATTAGTAGTCGTTAATGAATTTAACCATACCCTCCTTTGCACCAAAATACCCGAACTAAGACCCTTCACTCGGAAATTCGTGATCGATGGAGGATACACTCGGACGTCGCAAATCGTGCCCCCCACCTCTTAAGTTTTGATGAAAAAGTACCTGAGCGATACTAAAATTGTTTCAACGATACCCAACAGTCATTGTGGATGTTGTCCCTGATGCCCCTGTTGAGTGTGGAACACGTCAGTCAGCTTGCCACTCTACCCTCATGCCACCGGCAAAATCACCATTAACGTGCTCAAATACTTAAATTACACTCAAGGGATGGTACCCAACCCGTCATCAAAACACGCAATCTTCCTATCAAAAGTGATATAAATCAATCTGAAACATTAACACATAGGAAGGTCAGATCACATCTCGTCCGGAAATATCATATAAACTGTCACTTTGTTTTTTATTGTTTTTGGTCTTTTCTGGATTTTTTTACTGTTTTTTGTACTTTTTTTGTTTTCAAATAAATTTGTTTTTGGCTTTTTCTTGGTTATACACTATTTTTGTTTGGTTTTACGCTTTCTCTTCATTTGTTTTTGGCCCCGGAACCTTGGGGCAAGCGGGCTCCTGACTTCCTACCTATCCCTCCGGCCCCCGGAATTTTCGGTGTTAACTAAGTTAAAAAGCTAAATAGTACTAGGCGGAGGGTACGCACCTTTCCCCTAGTACAATAAAGGTAATTAGGGCCTCTAACTCGGGCATGCGCCCGGAGCGGAGGGTTCATCGTTGAAACGTTTGCTGATCTTGATGGTCTCTTGCCTAATTAAGATCTTACTAACAGGTTTCTTTTCATACTTCCTCTCAGGATATTTGATCCTGATCAACCCGTCATTGATGTCGACCGTGACATCAAAGTTGCGTACGAAGTCCCTTCCCAGGATGAATTGATCGGATTCATCCAAATTTCCCAACACCAGGAAGCTCATCCAAAGATGTCTTCCTCCAAGCTGCAGTGATATGATCGGTGTCCGTCCTGTCACATAGATTGCTCCCTGATTGGCAGCTGCCAGTCTGATGTTTGTCGGTATTAGATCCGACCTGTCAAAGCCCTTATCAGTCCAGGTGCTGACTGGCATGACGCTGACCACTACACCCATGTCTAAAAATCCTTTCACTGAAAGTTGTCTGCCCTGCACATCCAGCACATGTGCTGCCAGATCGGCTTCGCAACCTATGTGATCCACATCCTGTTCAAGCATGGCATTGTGTCCGATTTGTCGCACCTTCAGCTCTCCTTGGTCAATGTATATCCGGCCTATCTGATCACTCGCATCAGTTACTTGAGCTTTTGTGTAGATATTGATGCCGTCCACATTCATCAAAATCGGCTATGGGCCATGGACTTCGATGTAATGTCCATCCACTCTCATCAGCCTCGTACCTCCTGTCGTGAGCAGCGCTCGCACAGCCCTGGAGTCTAGCTTGGGATCCTTTTCCCTTAGGTAGTCTGCATAAATGTCGAGGTGGACCAGCGTAATCTCGGACAGTTAACTCTGGTTCTTGACCACCTGGTGTCCTGCGACTGAGATAATGGACATTATGTTCGTCCCTTCTTTCTACCCGATATGACGTTTAGCTTTAATCCCTGCTTTCTGGTTTCCTGTGTGTCCTCTTTCGTTTTTTTTATTCAAAATGTCAAATTTTTTCCGAAGATCTGTGCTCTCCAGTTCCGACCTTACCCATTGCTCAACTTTTTTCGTGGCTAGCTCCTGTTGGACATTCTGCAATGCTGCCCTTGCTGCCAAACCATAATCCACCTTGAGCGGGTCGGCCGACTCTGCCTCCAAGCTCGAGGCTACCACCTCGTCAGGCATGGTCTTCACCTTCTTAGTCGTAAAAGTGCTCGGTGTTGTCTCTTTTCTTCGAGACTCAGCCTCGTTCATCAGACGTGCTCGACTGGCTTTGACGCCCAAAAGCGCCTCTTTATGGCGGGGATATTTCGCGTCCGGCACTGCATCCCAAAATTGAGTGCAGTCCGACTTGAAGTGTCCCTCCAAATTACAGAAGAAGCACCTCGGTCGATACTTCATAATGAGCCCTCTAACGTACTCTTCGTTGTCCTCGTCGGTCGCATCAACGTCGTCGAGAAAGTGGCCTATCGCCTTCATGTTCTGTTTGTAAGCAGAACATGCGGAAACATGGTGGTTCATCGAGCCACAATTCGCACAGGACCTCCTCTTATTCATGTCGTAGCGAGGTTTGTACCAACTAGAGTTCGCGCCAGTGTTTGTTCCGCTGTAGTTGCCATATTTGCTGTAACGGTTTTGCACCCTCGTTTTTATGAGCAAGTACTCACGCGACTTCATACGCAAATCATCGGGCGTGGATACCTGGTTAAGCGACAGGGAGAAATGTGTGGCTAGCTTTGTTTTTAACTCTTCACTCTTCACTCCATCCATGAACTTCGAGGCAAACGCTAAGTTCCGCTCAGAAATTCTCTCATCGGGGTTGCTTCTCCTCCTACGTAATTCAAGGTCATCCAAAAACTTGTCTATGGACTCGTCATCTCTTTGACGCCTCTTCTCGAACTTCACCATAGCCTGATGCCCTTGTACTCCAGAGCCGAAACGATTCACCAGGATGTCAAATATCCTGCGAGCACTGTCTCGTTCATTTAACCTTTTCGCCAGATTGCTTGTCAGTGCGCTGCATTCCTGTTTCTTTGAGATATTTTCTTCTCCAAAGTGCAACTTCATCACCTCTATCCGAGTATCAATGCAGCCGTCTGACTCGTTTTAGTATGATTTCGGCCTTTTCAGTGTCCTTCTTGACCTCTCTCCTCTCTCGGTTGACTTCACGAGCTTGGTGATGAAAGTCTCGAGAGATCTATTCAGAGGCTCAAACATCGAAGTATACATTGTCGTGTCCTGTGAGACCGTAGTTGGCACAGTTGGCAATCTTGTCTCCGGGCGGCATCCGTCTCCGGCGGGACCGGGTTCGGCCAATATGGCCTCGATGAGACTGCCCTGGGCCGCTCCCTATTCCTAGAATCGTAATTCGCGCTCGAATTTTGCTGGGCCCCGGCATAGTTGCCTGCTCCATCTCCATCATTCGATGGGCGTAAGCGCTCCCTCGGGTTGGAACGCTCCTCCCGATTACCTCCATTTAAGATCTCGTCAAGTTTCCGCATCATCAGATCAGAGTTGTTATCTAACCTTTTTTCCAGGTTAGTCATCGTATGAGCATAGGTATTGTCGTAATCGTTCAACAATCTCTCGGTCTCTCTTGTCATCCTAGCATCTCTTTCCTCTGACTCCTTGTTTTTCTGTGCCAAGCTCTCCGCCAGTCATTGATCGGTTTTGCGAATCAATTGAGCCTGCTCGACTCTCGCCTGTGACTTCACGTGTGTCTGTTTATCTCGCAAATTCTCTCGACTCTGGTGAGCTCTCTCGTCAACTTGATCTTTTCCTTTAGTCATGTCCCGTCGCAGCTCTTCCAGGCCTGTCAACACGCCAGCAAACATGTCACTTATATCGCCAGCCGCCCCCAATGTCGGGGTTAGCCCCAGAGAAGATGAGGTCAACTGCGGTTGCAGCCTGGTACTTGATGACGCGCCGCCCTTTTGCTTGCCCATCGACATCATCAACCTGTCGAACGTTGAGGACGCTCCCACCGTAAATCCCATCAGACATGGGCCTGGTCGGCGAGGCGGACAACATCTTCCTGCTCATGTCGTTCCTTGGGCACGGCGTGAAGTTCACATCCGGTTGGGTTATCTCTGGAAGATAGACCTTCAGTTTGTAGT
The DNA here is from genome assembly GCF_963678635.1 of Symsagittifera roscoffensis. Taxonomy (NCBI): domain Eukaryota; kingdom Metazoa; phylum Xenacoelomorpha; order Acoela; family Convolutidae; genus Symsagittifera; species Symsagittifera roscoffensis. The sequence goes on from NW_026971073.1 coordinate 69,081, forward strand.
GACGCCATGCACTCATCGTTCAAAGACTTTCAGTTTTTCTTGGCCTTCGAACCCGTTTGTTCTTCACAAGGACTTATAATCGACATCATTGCGTTCTTGCTCTGTTTGGCCAGGAATGAGTGGGTATTGGCCGGATGTAAAAGTTCTTTTCTCCATTTATGACTCCAAGTCTCTGGTTTGGACATTCCCCTGAACAACACTTCCTCTCGTGGCTCGGCCTCGGAACGCTCCGATGCCTCCTCCGTCCTCTCGACTTCCGCCCGACCGAGGCTCAAAGTCGGGTCGAACAACCGTTCGTTTCCCTTCGTCAAAGGGGTCAACAAGCGCTTCGCTCGCCGCTCCGGCCTCGGCGCTTCGCCCTTGATCGCCATCGAGGTTCTTGTCGCTTCTTAGTTTCATTTCGCTCACTGAAAAATGAGCTTGACCTTTAGACGATTCCTTGCCAGCAAAAACGTCGGAAACGCTGCTAAAGAAAGATTGGCTACGCCTAGTTTTAAACTTTCGCGTGCTTCCCTTGCTCAGCCTGGGAATCTTAGTAGTCAATCCTAGCGAGTCTCTACGTTGCATACTTTGTAATAAATAGTAATATTCGTACAATTTAATGGCGATGTATACGTACCGCGAATAAGTTCAAGTTAGTTTACTTAACGCTGCCTACTCGATTTCGTCAGTATCAAAAATGTCTCTTAGATTTCTCGATGATAATATTAGTGCTCAGGATTGATATAATGCTAACTCAACCCTGTTGTATAGTATAACAGTATCACAAAATTTTCACAAGATTTAGTCCATACACAAAACACAATTGATAATCAGATAACAATATCCTACAGGTGACAGCGACCTTTTGTCAGTATCAATTTACCGCCACACTCTTATCACATCACTGCTTTGTTAAAATCAAACAGTCTTTTGTAAAAAGGCGGTGATGATTCAGAAATAGGTCAATAAAACTTAAAGAAAAAGACTCCCCTCAATTGGAACGCTCCAAAAGAACAAAGCCCAGGACACATTCTTCTCAAGTGAGTGTGTATTTGCCTAATACACCCATCGAGGTCTTCTTTTAGGTGTGCTGCGATTGCCCGAGCTGTCCTACTAAGTAGCTCAAGGCAACCTGTGATCGAAAAAATTCTAAAGTCTATGAAAAAGCTCCCCCCACACCCGGGACTCCCCAAGTGTACGAGAGCTGGGAACAACTTTTCCTCTCAAGTGAGTGTGTATCTGCCTATTACACTGACCGAGGTCTTCTTTTATGTGTTCCCGGATTGCCCGAGCTTTCCTATTAATTAGCTCAAGGCAACCACACAACCAGGGAAAAGTTTTTGGTTCGGGTACTTCTGACAGACCCGATCTAGAATCCAAAGTTGATCACGAATCTCCGGATCAAATGGGCTGCCGTAATCCCAATATGCACGCCCGTTGGTAGTTGACCTTTTTTACGATTCTAAATGGATATTCTAGTTGCTTAAATTGCCCCAGAAGATACCCCTAAATTTTTCGGGTTACTTCGGAGGGTCGTTAAGACCCTTAGCTTACCTCGGATGGTTACTTTGGAGGGTACCTTAACATCCAAGTTACTTCATAGGGTCCCTTTTAACTCACTAAGGAGGGTCAAAAAGAGGCATAATATGCTCCGGAGGTTTCCGCAAAAATAAAGAAAAAGGGTTATTCTACCGCGGTAAAGCCTCCGAATGCGGTGTAACTTACTTAAAACCAGGTTGGCTGACACGATCAACCTTCCCAGTAAAATAAAAAGGTGATCTTATAAAACTTTCTGCCGCTCGGAGGGTTCCCTAAAAATTGGACCCTCCGAACCAACAAATTCTAAAACATTTTTATTTTCCGAGAATATCAACACCAAAACGGTTGCGGTCCGTAAAAGTGGTCAAAAACGTCGACTTATTTTTTCAAAATATTTCCAATCGGTTGGCTAGTCTTTGAGAAATCGCCAAAAACGCGTTCGTCAAAATGGCCTTCTTTTACCACCTGTATAGGTTCTGAAAGACTTTTTCCGCAATTCCCATTGAATATGCCTAAAAATAGTTGAAACGAGCGTAATGGGCCCGTACGGCACTGGAACAATGCAAAAAAGTGGACCAAAATTGGTTTGGAAACAAAAATTTGGCCAATAACTATCAAATTTGGACCCTCCGATTCCTTCCTTTTCCAATCTTTAAGTCGTTAGCTCTATCCACAGAGCTAATCGGAGGTTACTCAAAATTTTCTCTAGTAACCAAGCATGTTATGCTAGCATGCTCCTAACGCAAAAACTTTTATTGCTCTAACTCTAAAAACTCAAAAACTCGATCCCAAAAACAAATTGACAAAATTCGGAAAATTATCAAAAGTTTGATCAAAATTTTTTTTTCTAATTTCTACTGAGTCCTTTTTCACGCGGTTTCGTTAGTCAGAGGGATCGAACTACGTAGCAACTCCCTATATAAAATTTTTTTGCTGTTCTCAAAAGCTCGGACATCCAAAATTTTGGGGGTCTGCAGTTTGGTCGAAAATCGGCAACTTTCGATAAAAATGGGTGTTTCTCGGGTCTAAATAGGAGATAAGTAATAATAAATAAGGATAATAGTCTATTAGTAGTCGTTAATGAATTTAACCATACCCTCCTTTGCACCAAAATACCCGAACTAAGACCCTTCATTCGGAAATTCGTGATCGATGGAGGATACACTCGGACGTCGCAAATCGTGCCCCCCACCTCTTAAGTTTTGATGAAAAAGTACCTGAGCGATACTAAAATTGTTTCAACGATACCCAACAGTCATTGTGGATGTTGTCCCTGATGCCCCTGTTCAGTGTGGAACACGTCAGTCAGCTTGCCACCCTACCCTCATGCCACCGGCAAAATCACCATTAACGTGCTCAAATACTTAAATTACACTCAAGGGAGGGTACCCAACCCGTCATCAAAACACGCAATCTTCCTATCAAAAGTGATATAAATCAATCTGAAACATTAACACATAGGAAGGTCAGATCACATCTCGTCCGGAAATATCATATAAACTGTCACTTTGTTTTTTATTGTTTTTGGTCTTTTCTGGATTTTTTTACTGTTTTTTGTACTTTTTTTGTTTTCAAATAAATTTGTTTTTGGCTTTTTCTTGGTTATACACTATTTTTGTTTGGTTTTACGCTTTCTCTTCATTTGTTTTTGGCCCCGGAACCTTGGGGCAAGCGGGCTCCTGACTTCCTACTTATCCCTCCGGCCCCCGGAATTTTCGGTGTTAACTAAGTTAAAAAGCTAAATAGTACTAGGCGGAGGGTACGCACCTTTCCCCTAGTACAATGAAGGTAATTAGGGCCTCTAACTCGGGCATGCGCCCGGAGCGGAGGGTTCATCGTTGAAACGTTTGCTGATCTTGATGGTCTCTTGCCTTTAACTAGCCTACCCAGGAGCGCCATAAAAACGACTAGGTAACATTCGCCCAAATACTACACAGCGACGGAGCGTAGAAAAAGTACTTATTAACGACTGGCAGGCGTCACCTACCTTAATTCTACTCGTTTTCACCGTCTCGACCTTGCCAGTTGATTTTCTGATCTGTTTAGAGCTAAGTAAAAAGTTACTATTTTTAGGCCATCAGTCAAACGACTTTTGATCAGCTTTCGTTTACATGCGAACACAACCACGTAGCTGGGTCCTGGATCCTCAGACTACGTGATCGCTATTAAAAACACGGCTCGAATACAATATTTTTATGTTTTTGGTGACAGTTCTATATTAAATCCATTGGAGATGGATTGACCCTTTCCTCTTCCTAGCTACTCATATTCTAAAATATCAAACAATACCGATGTCAATTCAAAGTTCTATGGCATCAGAGTAGCTGAAAAGTTAGTTTACTATAGTTTTTCACCATATATCAGTCTCTGGGGGACCGAGTCTCCGCTTCCGTGTGTTCACTGTGATAACGTCGTCATTACTCCCAATTCGTGGCACGGGAGGGTACTGCTCTCCACCACTTCCCCACTGAATCCTCTTTTCCCACTATCATCCTCTGCCAAAGGTCTTATCGTGCGTGATCGTCACGATAAGAGGCTTTGTTTTTTCTGTGTTAACGTGCGACTGCTTTCCACTATATTTGCTGTTGTTCTGACTTTTTCACTTTTTTCAGTCAAAATGGCCAATTTTTGTATGTCTGATAAAAATCCGTTCGACAATCGAAATTTTGAAAATTGTAATTTCTAGAACATTTCTACCCTCCTTCACAGCACTTTTTCGTCGTTAAGTCTTTTACTCGTTTTTTCGTGTTTCGCCGCAAGGTTGCGCTCTGCCAGTCTGGCAGAATGGCACAGAAATTCGTAGAATACCAAACGAAACAATTAAACAATTAAAAGTGAGAATCGAAACACTTGTTCGAAAAGCGTATACACTCAACACTCTTGACTGCAAAAACACAAAAATGACAGAAATCTTAATGATGACTCTAACACCTCAATTAAGAAAAATGGCAATTGAAAAGAGAGCATCACTTCCCTCTTCAATTCGAGAACCAGATTTAGATTTTAGAAAACTAGTTGGTAAATTAGAGCAAGGTGAAATCACTATGAAACTCGAAGAAACAGAAAATCTCAAACTACAATACCTTAAAAGAAACCAAACAAATACTACACAAGTAAATAACATACATGATTCAGACGTAGGTTTATCCGAAAAAAATCATTGAAATTTTGAACTTATACGAGAAAAACCCAAGTTTTAAAGCAAAACCATCTTTTAACAAATGGTATAACTATTGTCGAAGTTACGAACATAGCATTGCCGAATGTCGACAAAAACAGCAAGAGAGTCAAAACAAACCACAAAAGTACAAAGAACCAAATAAATCATGTTATCAATACATGAAAAAAGACCAAAATTTACTAAACAAAAACTTTCATAGTAATAGTAGTTCTGGAAAAACATTTCCAAATAATTCAAACTATTCAAGAAACCAATCATCCTATAACTCTATTTATATAGATAGCCAGAACAAAGAAATACACAAAATTTTTCATAAATTATATATAGCAGATCAAATAGTCGAAACAACTATTCACGATCAAATTCATATAGACAAAATTCGAGAACACACATCCCTCTTCATTCTGAGAGCCAGATTTAGATTTTTAGAAATCTAGTTGATAAATTAGAGCAAGGTGAAATCACTATGAAACTCGAAAAAACAGAAAATCTCAAACTACAATACGTTAAAAAAAACCAAACAAATACTACACAAATAAATAACATACATGATTCAGACGTAGGTTTATCCAAAAAAATCATTCAAATTTTGAATTTATACGAGAAAACCCAAGTTTTAAAGCAAAACCATCTTTCAACAAATGGTATAACTATTGCCGAAGTTACGAACCTAGCATTGCCGAATGTCGACAAAAACAGCAAGAGAGTCAAAACAAACCACAAAAGTACAAAGAACCAAATAAATCATGATATCAATACATGAAAAAAGACCAAAATTTACTAAATAAAATTTTTCATAGTAATAATAGTTCTGGAAAAACATTTCCAAGTATTCAAACTATTCAAGAAACCAATCATCCTATAACTCTATTTATATAGATCGCCAGAACAAAGAAATTCACAACATTTCTCACAATATATATATAGCAGATCAAATAGTCGAAACAACCATTCACGATCAATTTCATATAGACAAATTTCGTTAGATACCAGCTCCCATTCAAACTCTAGGAAAAGACGATAATCAAATGATATATCCAGAAATTCATCTTACAATCGTTACAGGAATTATTCCAATAAAAGAAATAGAAGTTACTCAAATAGCCGAAATCAATACGAAAACAATAGATCGAGAGATTATTCAAACAACAGATCAAATTATCAAAGATCTAACTACAAAAACTATCAAAGTAGATCACGAGATAAGTCGCAAATTAGAGATTCAAACTATAACAATCGACAAAAAAATTATTCCCAATCACCTTATAGGAATAATAACCATTACCCCGATTCTCAAAACAAATATCGAAGTAATACACCAAAACATCAGAGTCAAATAAATCAACTACAAGCAAATGAAGAAACAAATTCAGACCCCCTGGTATCGTTAGTGCAGAAAACACTGAATTACAATTAAATCAAATTAATTCTGAATCTACAGACAGCAAAAGCCATACAGACAGCACCATCTCAGTCAACATGATTGCAGTTGAAAATGACTATGAACCCGTTATCTATGAACAACCTTTTCATTCACATTCTATGAAAGTCAATTGAAACTTCTTCAAAATTATTACAAAAGACTTACAAGTAGTAATATACCAAGAGTACAAGAAGTAAACGAAATCAGCACATTAAGCAAACCTGAAAAAGAACAAGTATCATGTTAAAGTACAAATCACATTCATCAAAACGTACAAGAAGAAACACCAAAAAAATTGGACAATCCCCTTTCTCTAAAAAAGCCCAAAAAGTTATGAAATTCAACCATCGGACATCGAAATAGATTTTTAATAGACTCAGGAGCAGAATCAAATATTATTAAAATTCCCACTTGGAACGAAATCAAAATTTTACATCCCAAGTTGATACCTTTGAAAACAACCAGTAGACTAGCAACATCACAAGGCTTATCATTAATAAACTACGGAAAAATCCAACTTTTCCTTGTTCCCACTAAAATAATGGAACAAAATAACTTTTAAACAAACCATTTAAGCAAACATTCCACAATACGGATATAAGACACAACATTAGTGGAATACCATTTGTAATTTAATATATACCAACGATAACTTTTTTAAATTGCAAAAATCAAATAAAAGATAAATACACTAGAATGAAAAACACAGCTTTGACATTTTTTTGAAGAATAATCAGGAACGGAAACACCTGAAACCACTATCAGGAACTGTATATAATTTCTCAATCAAACAAGTTCACCAAAATGATAAAGAACAAATTAAACAACACCTCTTCATGTCTGACCTTGAATTTAGACCAAATCATAAATTTTTTCGAGTAACAATCTCATCCATAAAATGAAACATTCAAGTAATGATATTACTTCTCTACATGTATACAACAATTCATCGAACCAAATAACGCTATCTTAAGGACTCCTGGGATATTGCGGAAACAAATGCAAGAACTTCTCCCACAAAAAAAAGCATATCGAGTCAATATTATACTACAACTATTAGATACATGTCATTCAACAACTCTTGACGAAGAATAATCAATAAATAATATAATAAGCATCGAGAAAAGAAATACAGACTGTTTCACAAAAACACCTTGTTTTAAACCAACTTTTTAAATATCACATTATACAGTAGAACAACAGAAACTTCTGATAATGTTTAACTTTCAACACTCTCAGATAACACAAAACGAATTTGAAAAATTGGCCGATTTACTATTAAAATACCCAACAATTTATGCCACATCTAAATTTGAGGTTCGTAAAAAAAATTCACCACTACATCTACCTTTGAAACCTGACGCAGTTTTCAAAAAACAGATAGCAAGCAAAGTATCAATTCGCCTACACGATAAAGTCAATAGATTACTTGACATTTTAGAACAATATGAGATCATATCTCCAGTAAATAAAGAAAAACATCAAAAGGGAAAACCTTTATCAACCCAGTTATCATCCTCGCAAAAGGAGAATCCTTAAAAATAGTTCTAGAAGTTGGATATCTAAATTCACTCATTGATGAATCTAAATGTAATTGGCCTTTTGAACCCATTCAAGTAATTCTAACAAAAAAAAGGTAGATATTTCACAACCGCAAATATGAATAGTGCATATAATCAAATGCCATTAGAAGAACAATCACTGCGATTGACACAATTCGTTATAAGACTTAGACCGCTTATACTCAAGAAAAATGCAATCACATACTTAGACGATGTTTTCATGCAATCACAAACCAAAGATGAAATGTTTATAGTTTTAAAACAGTACCATCAGTTTTTAAAAAACGAAAACATGAAAGCGGACAAATCACATTTTTCTTAACACGCGTAAAATTTCTTGGACATATTATTGAGAAAAACACTATAACCCTATTGAAGTCATGAATTTTTTGGAATGTTAAATTTCTTATGTAAATATGTATATAAAAAGCAGTTATACTTAAAGTCATTCTATAATATTCTTTGACAACAAAACTTCTTTGATTGTTCAACAAAACACCAAACACGATTTGAAAAAATCAAAAAACTTCTCAAAGAACAAATATCGAATTCAATTCCAGACCCCGATCAACCATTTTATGCAATTTGCGATGCTTTAAATTTTGGCATCGGCGCAGCATTGTTGCAATCTCACAATGGAACGAATAAAATGAAACTCATATCAGCATTTTCTCGCTTATTTACACAAGCTGAACTATGACTCTCTACCCTTATGAGATAATGCACGGCTTAATACATACCCTGTGAGAATAAGAATTTTTGATACTTGGATCAAATCATCCAACAGTTTTATTTACAGATCACAAACCTATAATATTTCTTTTTACACAAAAATGAAATTCAAATCATAGAGTTTATAAATTTAAATTAATTCTAATAAAATTTCCAAATTTAAATTTAGTCTGGACAGCAGGAAAAACCCTTGCATTACCAGATACTCTAAGTAGAAACACACCACTTGAATTAATAACACGAAAAACAACAGTTGAAATACCACAAAACATTAAATTCTACCTAGCAAAAAATGAAACCTCACCACGATTCGAATGTAATTATGCAATAAAAACTGACATAGATCAATCACAAATAAACAATCTACAACATTTCCTACTCTTTTTAGATTGCCAAAATACCTCTATGAAGTTGATTTACTAGGTACATCCACATTTAAGCCAATTCCATATTCACACTGGATCAAAATTAATACTCAACAAAAACGAATCAATCAACAACCACATTGAAAGGACCCATTTCCTTTGATAGAAAAAAAACCTAACTGATAAAATAAATTTATCAGAAAAATCAACAAATGATTCAAAACATACAATAAACCAAGTTTTTAATCTCCATGACCCACTTGTTACAATACCTCTTTTAAAAACAGAAAAAGAAAACTTTTTTCTACCTCTAACAGAAACAATTACACTAGAATTATTACAAAAATTGCAATTTGCAGATAAACAAGATTTTAAAGGACAAAGTCTATATTATAATCATAGAATTTCATTTGATATAAAAGGACCAATTTCACCATCCTCCGAACGAAACTCTTGGCTAATGATCATTGTTGATACATTCACGCACTACGTAGCAATCAAGCCAGTACCCCATTATAATGCTTATTATGCATATACAACACTTTTCGAACATTGCATAACTAAATTCGAATTAACCGAAATACTAGTCACAGAAAACGGCACTGAATTCAGTAATAACGAAATTATCACACTATGTCACTTATATAACATCAAACATAAACCACGTAGATCTCATGCAGATAAACAAGATTTTAAAGGACAAAGTCTATATTATAATCATAGAGTTTCATTTGATATAAAAGGATCAATTTCACCATACTCCGAAGGAAACTCTTGGCTAATGATCATTGTTGATGCATTCACGCACTACGTAGCAATCAAGCCAGTACCCCATTATAATGCTTATTATGCATATACAACACTTTTCGAACATTGCATAACTAAATTCGAATTAACCGAAATACTAGTCACAGAAAACGGCACTGAATTCAGTAATAACGAAATTATCACACTATGTCACTTATATAACAACAAACATAAACCACGTACATCTCATGCACCTTGGACAAACGGATTAGTCGAAGGCACGAACCGTTCATTACGAGAATATCTTCGATGTATTATTAATGGAAATGATACACGATTTACCGAATGGTCAGCAGATGTAAGGATATTCCCCTTATCTTATAATTCACAAATTACAACAAAACTAGGAATCTCACCAAACGAAATGGTATTTATTCAAAAACCAAGCAAACCAATCATGTTCACAGCAAATGCTCACAAAAACGAACAAGGTTATTGTCAACCGAATAAAGATTTGAAATGTTACAATCTATCATCACATACACATGATGAAGATCACATTCATCATCCACAAACTTTAAACTTAGCTTCCAGCGCACATACCAAATGGATTTTACATAGAAATAAAAAACACAATGAATATTACCAAAAACTAACAAAGAAATTGTTGCAAAGACAAAATATAAATAATCAAATTAATTCACGCTTTACACCAGCAACAGATTTAAAAATCGGAACATTTGCTTTCATTCCAAACTTCACTACACAAAAAGGAGTTTCTAAAAATTACAACCACTCCGAAAAGGACCAATTCAAACAATTGATAAACCCACTGATGTTAACATACAAACTTACTGACCCAAATAAAAAAGAAATTGTTCAACATCGCAACAACCTCTTACCTTACTACCCAAAAGAATATGCACTTCGTGAATTGATTCAATTATATTCCTTCACAGAATTAAAAAATGTTCAAAGCAATCCAGAAATTGATCAAAACCAAAACTTAATTATAAAAATCAAAAAACAAACCAACTAAAAAACTTAACCCCCAAACATTTTTGATACCAGAATCAGAAACCTCTCAGAAAGAAAAAATATAAAAAAAACGACGGAAAACTCTAAACATAGAGAATAATCATGACTTAGAAAACAGTCACGCAGTCTCACAATCTAAAATATTAAAGAAAAATGAATTTCAAAAACAACTTCGATTTTAATTAATATCCAAATTCTTTTTAATCATTTTGAATTTTCATATTTTCGTAAAAACATGCTGAAGACACACTAAAATCAAAATTAAAACTCAAAAAACTAGTCACAGTTGTTGAGTAATTTAATTACTCAGAAACAGAGGTTTAAATTGCTAATCCACTCATAAAATCCATACAATGGCCCACATGGAAGATTAACATCAAACAGGAAAGTCGTTTTACTGACACCAAAACGACTTTATTATTCGATAGATATTAATCTCCAGGCATGACTTTAACTCTAACCTTAAGACTTTCAGGTCAAAAATAAACAACCTGCTAAAAATTGACATTTAAAATAAACCTATATCTTTATTACAACCCTACACTATCAAGTAATACATTAATCAACATTATTTTCCCATACAAGACCTCAAAAACCCTCCAACCAAAAATAAGAATTTAGCCTTAAGAGCAAAATACACATGATCATTTAGCCTAAAGTTCAAATAATTCCTGGATACCCCCAATTATCCAACAAATAAAAACAAAACCAAGAAGACCTCCCGAGCACCATAAAATAACCCCTCAACAATATTTGACAACAATCAACCCAATTGTCAAAAAATCAATAAGTAATCCGACCACACTTGAACTTAGCCCCAAACACTTAAAAAAGATTCGACCGAACGAATCATTTCTTAAGTGCTTTTTTCCGCGACAGTCAATAATTTCAAACACATGTTCTCAAAACTTTTCATAAAACTTTTTATTCTACCCTCAAAATTTTCATAAAATTTTTAACTGATACTTTTGAAACTTTAATAATCCTTTGAAACAATTATTGCAACTTTTTTTAATTTTCTATTCGCCATTCGAAATAAATTTCCAACTTTCCAAAATCCTTGATAACCTCCACAGGTAAGATAATTTCAAGTCTTTTTAAATGTTTCAAACCATTTTTAATAGAACTGATATTTTTCTACTATTCGTATTTTTTCTCAGATTTTTAACATCCCTAAAAATGACAATGGGCAAATGTATAAACAAAGCAGTCATCACGTTCGCTTTAGCAACCATCTTTTTAATTCTTTTCATTGAAAAATACTACAGTAAACAAAAAACTTCTTTCTAAAAAATTGAAAACAACAATTTTTCAAAATTGCTAATCAACCACCATCAACCCAGTCCCCACCAACAACCTCCCAAGAAAACCCAAGAACACCAACATCTACACAAAACTCTTAATCATCAACCCGCAATTCTTTTCAAGACAATCCCTATATATTTGAAGAACGACACGCGCGATTATCTGAACCATTAGAACCAATTGTTCGCCACGCACCTTTGAGCGAGCCACAATTCGATAAAACATATACCATATACCCCCTGTCCAACAAGATCTGAATAGAGTAAAACATATTAGTTAAAATCAGAATGCACTTGAAATAAATAGACAAATCATACATCCAAGACGAAATAGAAACTTTCAAACTCCCAGAGTATCAAATCACCAGTATCAAATACATCAGATCTTTCTAGTAGCACATTACAACAAACTCCCCCACTCACTTCAGAACAAGGTACTTCTAATATTCCATCAGACTATTTAGGTTCAACTCCTGCATCAGAGCAAATCATTTGAATCCCCCAGCATCGACTGAACACCTACCATATTGGGCAACACACTCATACACTCAAGGTGAACCAAATATAATAAACGAACCAATAGATACAACATTCTGATACAAAATTATCAACCTTGCCAGAAACACTTTCCCTTCTATCAACACCTTCAATAAGTCAAATATCACCAACACTTTTTGCCCTAAGTTTCCCTACAAATCTCGATGCAACATATCAAAAACAATCATCTAGTAACACCCCTTACGATTAGATTGGAATACATTCGTAGCGCCTCCACCATTATTTGGTCAACATCAGGAAAGTAGTAGACTCCACAACTGGACACTAAACGGACTACAATATGGACAAGATATCCAAAAAGATATTCCGGAACATAACATCCGATTCCCTTAACAAAATAGTCTCAAACTAAAGTTCGAAACTACAGTAAGACTAAACAGCTCAATCTTTACCTACCCCATTTATAACTACTGAAAAACTATATAAATACGGTAGATAAACCAAAAAGACAATTGGATATATATTTTTTTATTACCCATATTCAGGATTATCATACACATAAATATTATAAAAATATTCAAATTTCAACACCTCTTTTTTCTAATTTTTTTCGAACAAAGTCAAAATCCATCCCCTTGCTTTAGGACCTCAAGATTTATTAGTAACACACTACGATTGTGAAGAAACTGAACAAAAAACATACACAAATATGCTATAAATCAAGTAACACAATGTGAATCTGAAGCAAAAGCTATAGAAACCACAAACATACTAGCCACATTATACTCAAAAACCCGAACAACAACACTTACAGGTTATAAATTTACAGCGACATTTTCCGAAAAGAAAATGTTTTGTTCAAAAGTCTCAAACGGAAACAAAAATCGACTTGATCACGAATCTTTCAATCAAAGCAACATAGAAAGACTTTTACATCTACAACCCGAAGATTGTAAAATCGAACTACTCAGATTAAATTCAACATCAAACAAAAAAACAGCAAATTAGTGAACTTTCAAACTTTCACAGACTCTGTACACCAAGCAGAACTTGAAAGATACCAAGAACATATTAGACTAGACGAAAAAAATCCATACAATGGCCCACATGGAAGATTAACTTATGATCTTCACGATAAACATTGGATACCACACATTGGAATAAATAATCTTTAAAACTGCAAACAGACACAAAAAATATAGGCTACCAAGAAATAGTGTTTTTCGATTGGAAAATACAACTTGAAAAAGTACAACTCACACGAGGTTTAAATGATGACACTATTATCTATCAAGGAATCAGACTACCTTGCAAAATGTTCAATGTTATTGTGATCCTACAAGTAGGACACAAACCACAATTGTCTGATTTCCCGAAGACCATTGTACCACTTTTCAAGTAGCAAAAAAACACGCTAGAATGATAAAATTCCATCAAAATTTTTTTTATTGAATCAATACCGTTCAAAGATGTAGACCCAAATCAAATAAGACAACGAAATCATAAATTTAGAAACATCCACAAGATAGAAAATAAATTAACACATTTTCAAATCTATCAGAAACAAAACTAGCATGAAAATATGAAAATCAACTCTACAAAACACAATATTCCGAAATTCTTGTCGAATACGAACAAAGTTTCGATATGAATACTGGAAAAATAATAAAAGACCCCCACGCAACACATCATCCTCCAAATGGAGGAACCTCTTACATCTTAGCAAACTTTCTAAGAAACACAGGAAACACTGATGGAAAAATAAAATCACATGACACAGACCTTACACGATTACAGGAACTATCACTTATGAACAGCACATATTTTGGAGCAATTCATTATGACATAAACTTAGATATGAAATTAGAATACACAATTAGCAGACTTTTTCAAGAAATGTCACTATCAGAACTAGAATCACTACATCATCTTTGTGAACTCGAAAGAACACAGATTTTACAATCGCTACAACTAGAAGTTCTAAAAATATGCTATGCAGGATCTTTTCCTTGATTATGATGAAAATATTTTATGGTTTTACACTTGCCCTAAAAAAGTATCATCTTTATATGTTTTTGAAGACAAAAGATGTTAAAAAAGAATCCCAATATTCTTTAAAAGCAAAGTAATTTTTGTTGATACACTCTCCCGAAAAACATTTTTTTCGGATACCGCAGCCCCATGTGGATAAGAAAATAGCCTCAATGTTTTAGAATTAAACCCCGACGAAGACAAATACTACCTCTTAACACCATATCCAACATTAATGCAACCAATAAAAAAGTTTTCACCCGAAAGTATTAGAGCTATTGCCCGCAATCCGAATATCGATCTACAATCGATAGGTATATACTCTAAATCCGACATACAACATCATATTCGTACGTAACAATCTCAAGAACTACTTACACGAATGGACACAATACAACGACAATCGATAGATCAAAATTTACGCAAACTTGCAGAAACCGCAGGCTTTTCAGACATTTACACGCAAGATTACAGCGGATATTTTAAAGATATTAAGGTCTACATATTTGTTTTAACCAGTGAGAAACATAGACCACATGATATCTCTTCAATAAATGTTTTTTACGATGAAAAACGGAAATCTTGCCTTTCTAGGATGGCCCTATTTCATCTTAGAGAGATTGACTATATTATACGCAATGTTCAATTTTATCGGAGTTCTTTTTTCACTATTAGAAGGAATCTATAATACATGCGCAATACATACACAAGTAAACCGACAAGCGAGCGTAGCACGCATACTATTTGCAGGATTTTTTGAAAAACTTTAACATCAATAAACAAAATAATTTTAGACGCACAAATAAAAAGATATAATACAAAATTATCAACAAAACCAAGCACATATATCGAATCACAAAACAATACAAACGTATCTTCCACAGCACCACAATTAACAAATTCACATCATAACCATTTTAGAAACTTAGCACTCAAAAATCCTATAAATTCAAGACCAAACTAAATGCAAAGCCCCATTCACCACATAGTAACACAACATTCCCAAAATGACAATACATACGAACAAATCATCGAACAGCCCCATACCACCACTTTTCAAATCAAAATAATATTTTTTAGCCCACCTTGAGCCGACAAATTGGATCCCTCCACCGTTCAAATTCCCACCCAGCCAATCTCCAAAATCTAATCCCCATCTTCCCACTTTTTGCTTTCCCACCACTTGATTCACCTCACATTAACACATCATCTGGCATGGATTCTGATGCTAACTCCGATATCACAGTTTTTCATACAGTTTTGCAATTTGAACACTCCGACTTAGAAACCCCTGATGAATTTACAGATTCCGAACCTAGTCCGTCAACCTTTTCTCAAATGAGCCCCTTTACCATTTCAAAACCTCCCTTTCAACCCATCCACTGCCAAACCCAATATGCATCCTTCCGATGTTTCCATATATGTCCCCCAGTAAATCCAACCTACTCCCCTTTTACAACTGGAGGTTCCACAAACAATTCCCCTCACATTACCCAAATTTCTTATGAACTAAACAACCTCATAACACTGCAACAACAAAAACCAGACCCTCAAACCCTAAATATTCATTAATTATCATCAACAATAACATCATCTAACCCACCAACTTCTACACTTTCTTCATTTTATAACCCATCTCTAGCTCAATCAACCACATCAACGCAATCATCATCTAGTACTAACCGTGCCTATAGAACTTTTAAACGAAAATTTCCTAATCATCCGTTTCCATCAAAATCCAGAACCACCCGAGAATACATTAATCACCCAACTCATACCAATACTACTAGTTTCCTCCAAGAAACCTTACCCTTCTTTCCGCAGTATACCTATAATCACTCCGACCCGAACCTGAGCCACACAATTTTGTAGATGAACATGTATTAATCCCTACACTCCATTGGACATCCTATTATAATTTCACCAATCCCCTTGCTTTACCACTCCTTAACACAGCACAAGACATTGAAAGAAATAAAACTGAACTATTTAAACTAACTACAGCACTAACTACTGACGAATAAGTTAAACATGAAATGAATAATTTAAAACTAACTAATTCGAAATAACACTAGCCATTCTTTATGAGAGGTTTTTTCTTTAGTCTTTAGATCACGATCAGCTACAAACAGAAAAACCAAATAAAAATACAAAGTTTTTTTATAAACTTGTAACATTCGCCCGGAAGATACATGTCGACGGAAAACAAAACTAAGTCTTAAGACGACTGGCTAAAGTCTAAACAGAGCTTTGCATGCTTTTCACCGTCTCTACCAAGCCAGTACTTTTCGGTGGTCTTTTCTAACATCGGGTCGACAAAAACGTTACTGCTTTCGGCTTCGGTCAAAACACTCAAATTAACTAAATCACATGCAGAAATAGTGAGCTCATGGCTGGGTCTCAGTATCCCCAGACCACGAGGTCACTCCTAAAAACAGGGCTACTACTATTTATTATATTACTATTGGTTTTGTTCAGTAGATAAAAATCATCATCTCCATCGAAGATGGATCAACCCTTTCCCCCAACTCCTAGCTTCTCATCCTTATCAAAATGAATCTAGATGTTAATTAAATTCAAGTCAGGACATGACAGGAAGCTAAAAATTTATGTAACAGGATAAAAGTTTCAGTTCCTTTACCCTTCCGGATTGATGAATCCGCTGGATCAAGCTCGTTAATCCTGATTTCTTCTTAATCCGGAAGGCCGTCTTTCACCCTTCACCGTTGTTCGCAACGGCCTTGCAACTATTGAAGCGGCACAATAGTTGCAACTCGGAGTGTTCTTCTGTTACTCTGTAACTCGTTGTCGTTTTCCAATCTCGATTTCGTAGTTGTTGTTAGCGCAGCTAATGTTGTTCTGTTCTTCTTTCTCGTTTTAGCCAAAATGGCCGTTTCTGACGTTTCTCAGAAATATGACGTCATAATTCGAATTTTTAAAATTTTAAAATACCAGAATATTCTAGCCCTCACCGTTTGGCCAATCGTTCCAATAACGTTCTTAATTCCTAATAATCATCAATCCGGAAGGCTCGCTGCTAAAAATTCGAATTCTGCAGAGATTGCATTTCTCACATTCTGGTCGAATGTCACATACTCACCGGACAGTCCGGTCAAGGTCCTCATCGAATCACGCAATGTTCGTAAAATGGTTACAGTGTCATCGAACAGAATTTACAAAAAGCACGAAGTTACTTTTATCCACGTCACATCGACCCACTGCAGAATATAAATGGCATCATACTACATCACTATAGCCTTAAAATTCTTTCATTAACCTGCACATTGAGGGTATGACTTAAGATAAAACATATTTTCTGACTTCCAGTGTCAATGTCCCTATTAAAACTTTTTCTCTTAGATTTAAAAGGTGTTGGCTTGCAGGACAGTCCTGCCAACCAACAAGCTAAAATTATCCTACTACGCTTTTCCCTTCGGAAATCTTGCTTGTTTTTGTCCTGACTACTAAAACTAAGAAACTCTGTGGTTAGAAAGAACAATGAAACAATCTCCCTCTTCGAGAGATTACTCAAGCCTTCCACGTCACCACAAAGTGATCAGTTCTCCTAGCTGATTAAAAACAGTCATGCAGGCTGGAATATTTAAATAAACTCCTTCACTTTAAGCCTTTCTAAATAAATAGTAGTGAGTGTCTCTAAAGCCACTTCAACTAAAATCAAAATGCAAATTTATAAATGCAACAATTTCAAAACTTAACTAAATGTTTCAGTTTTCAATTTTCAGTTTTCAAAACTAAGAAACTCTGTGGTTAGAAAGAACAATGAAACAATCTCCCTCTTCGAGAGATTACTCAAGCCTTCCACGTCACCACAAAGTGATCTGTTCTCCTAGCTGATTAAAAACAGTCATGCAGGCTGGAATATTTAAATAAACTCCTTCACTTTAAGCCTTTCTAAATAAATAGTAGTGAGTGTCTCTAAAGCCACTTCAACTAAAATCAAAATGCAAATTTATAAATGCAACAATTTCAAAACTTAACTAAATGTTTCAGTTTTCAATTTTCAGTTTTCAAAACTAAGAAACTCTGTGGTTAGAAAGAACAATGAAACAATCTCCCTCTTCGAGAGATTACTCAAGCCTTCCACGTCACCACAAAGTGATCTGTTCTCCTAGCTGATTAAAAACAGTCATGCAGGCTGGAATATTTAAATAAACTCCTTCACTTTAAGCCTTTCTAAATAAATAGTAGTGAGTGTCTCTAAAGCCACTTCAACTAAAAACAAAATGCAAATTTATAAATGCAACAATTTCAAAACTTAACTAAATGTTTCAGTTTTCAATTACAACTTGGTTGCTTGGTTTCTCACTTGAGTTTTTCACACACATAAAACAATTCTGAGTTTTAACTTTTCTTCATCACTCCTTTGTTTTCTTCTTTTTTCGTCGTTTAGAAGTTCTAAAACTTCTAAATTCTTCTAATTTCGTCTCTTTTTTCATCTTGTTTTTCGGTCATTGGTCAATGCTCCCTTTCTTCCTCCTGTGATACTGACTCTGCACTCTCAGTCTCCGTATCTTGTAACACGTCGTTAGCTATCCTGACGCTGCTGGAAGCCGTCCTCCAACACTTCTGCTTTTCTACCCTCTGTTTGCAGCAAGGTAGGGGATCCACGTTAGATTCTCTGTTCCTGCAGAAGCTGTTGTGGAGACACAACATCACGTTTCTCTCCAAATCTTCTTTCAGCACCTCTGCCTTCTCATTTCCACTACGCTCACTCGTCCTGGAAATTCTTTTCACAGCGGTGGTCACTGCATTCCGATGAGTCACGAGAGCTCGCTTGAAAGCTCCTGCCCCAATGTCCAGCTGATATTCACTGTACACTCTGCCATGCTTCGACATATTCTTTTTCGCATACTCGTACAACCATGCAGTCATGTTAGCTCTGAACCATGGCATCAATAGTTTTCTTGCCCATATCTTCTTCACTTCCATCGGAATGTTTAAAACTTTGCAACTTGTCTCAAAAAGATCTAAATCTTTTAGACAATCTAATTTCCGCAATTGTTCTCTCGTCGGTGCCTCCTGTCTATTATTTTCTCTCACATGAGCTTCCAGCCATCGTATCGCCATCATAACTCCCACTATCACTATTGTTACGGGCTGTGATGAATCTGGTAAACCCATGGAGAGCAGCTCTCCAGATTCCCAGATCAACATCCGATTACTACGCTTGGGATACCACCAGGTCTGCAGCAAGCAGTGGCAAGGAAACTCGTCGTGCGTCAACATGATGCTCCTCCAATTACGTTCTCCCGAAGCTTCCAGCAATGGTTCCACTTCCATCATCACTCGGTGGACTTCATCATTCTCATCTACTGCATTGTAATCTGTGACAGTTGATCCTCTCTGTTTCTGTTTCTCAAAGTCACTGAAGTTCCCGCTCACATATCTCATGAACTTCTTTCCTAGTATTGACTCCAATTCTTCCTTGGTTCTCTCTGGAACTGCTGAAAACATCTTACATAGTAACTCGTAAGACTTTTCAGACATTCTCGCCAATCTCACACACTTCGGCACTGAGAAGGCTTGATCCACAATCGTTCTTGTACTCTTCACGTCCACAGCTACGAAATGTACAGGATATCTGCTCTTACACATTGGAGCCAACGTTGAACCCACCAAATATCGTGCTCCTGATGGTCTACAATAAGTTTCGCTGTGTCTGATGTTCATTTCTGTCTCGATTGCTTCCCTCCATTTTCCTATGTATTTCTGCTCAGTCTGCAGAACTCCTGGGAATACTTCTACGCTGATGGCTGTGACCATCTCATGTTTCTGTTCCAGATTCAATAGTGACTCTAATGAACCAAACATGCTGTAGAACCCTAGTGCTGTCACTAGATTCACATCAGTTCCTCCTTGGCAATCTGCTATCAGTTCCGTTTCTGTTCTAGCTTTCATCACTACGTTTCCAAACAATACCGTCAATTGCTTGTGTTGTTTCTCCAGTCTTCACACAGTCTAGACCTCCACAAACGTGACCCTCCAGTCCACAGACTTCCGCCAGACAGCTACCAGGTTTGACCCAGTCTTCTGGTCCCCAGCCAGGCAACTCCACTTTATCTTCTCCATTGCTCTTAGAGGCTGTTATCATCACATTATATATGATGTTGAGGTCACGCAGGTTACAGTCCGCATTCAGTTCCCTCTGTACGTCTTGTGTCGCCCGTAATATTGAGTCAGCGTTGGGACTAGGACACCATGATGGCTTCATCAATTCCCACACTGTCATCAAGCTCGTTCTCAGTACTTCATCTGATAATCCCAACCCAAACTCCACTCTTTTGTCGGATTTTGGTACTGAAGGTGCAGTCACCTCTTCTTCCAAGACCAGTCCCAATTTGGCCTGTGGATTGTTAACGCTCTTAATCGTTACAATTCTGGACGTCCAGAATCTTAGTAACACCGCCTGCTCATAATCGAAGAAGCAATCGCGTATGTCTTCGCTCAGGAAAGGATTATACGCTGTCCCTATGATCCCGAATACGTAGCTATACGATTTCTTCTTGATCGGTCCACAGTATTCACTGGATTTCGACAATGCTCCCATAAATTCTTTAGTGAGTCTCAGCTCCTTGTTTGAGAATCTCCTGATTTCGTCTATCTTTTTCATGGGTTCCAATTCCTCAGGTTCTTTCATGCTCACTCTCATCGGTTTACTTTACTGCATATCCAGCAGTGCTAGCAAGAATAAGGCTTTCGTTCGCTCATCGCCTTCCCTCAACATTTTAACACAAGTGTTCAAGTGTTTAATGCAGGTACTGAAATCTGCTCTATCAGGAATCGAATGAAATAGAGAGCGTCTCTCCGCTTCGCACACGCTACTGCTGCTCCCTCCTGGACTATCAGATCCCTCAGATTCGTCATAAGGAAAACCTTTTCTTCTTTTGATTTCTTCCTTTCTTCTGAATCATACTCTTCGCGAGTCAGTCCCATCATGCACCAGGCGAACCTGAGTTGTAACTCTGTTCTTACGTAAGGTACTGCCACGAGAGCATGTATTCTTGGCGTAGTCCTCATTTCTTCTTCGAAATACCTCAATACTACTGCTTTCCATGGAAGGCTCACTAACTGCTCGATCGTTTCCGCCTGTACGTCAGACGACGCCAAAGTCCCGTACGCCTTCTGCTTGAGGGTGGTGCCTTGCAACATCGTTTCCAGATAACCCTCCATGGCTTTTTCGTCTTCCAGGGCCATTACATACCCTCTAGCCGAGTTTCGGTATTCCAACATCTCCATGTATCCACCGGTGGGTTCATCTATCGACACTGTTTCCGACACTGTTAGTCGGTTGTATTCCACTGGTGTTAGTTGTCCTGCAACACTTTCCTTTCCATGATTCATGGAAGATGGCTTGAAGTCTTTCATTCTGCTCTCTCCACATTGGCTGAGTATTTCCATTTCCAAGGTTGCTCCAGTCAGAGTGCGGTCACTCCTTTTGGATTTATAACCGGTTGACTTTATCCCCGCCAACCGAATGGGTGGCTCCATCGCTATATCAGTTAATATTCTATCTGTGCCAGACAATTGATAATCACCTTGCCCCAAATCCATGAACTCCTCGACTCGTTTCTGAATCCACTTTCGTCTTTCCAATTCTCCTCGGCATCACTCTGCTGCCTAACTTCATTTTCATCGCATTGCTCTTATCAATCACCATTTTTGATCGCATCGTCCCTCTCCTGGTTCTTGACAGGTACACCACCTCTCCTTCATCGTCCTGCGGTGTCATCTTGATGGGAGAATTCGCTTCACTCTCATCAGTGGCTGAGTCGATCAATAACTCAGTCAGTCTCCCTTCACACTCATCAAGCTTGTCAAGTACTTCTCTCATCAAAGGTTGGTTGAGACCCGTTTTCAGAATAGACTGGGTCCCATAGCTTTGAACCACGGTCCAGACTTCTTCCATAAACGCCACTCTGTCCAGCTTGCATCCCGTCCTACTCTCGTGGTCTCGGTGATGTACTTCCCATTCTTCTTCGGGCAGCGTTCCCAAGAAAGGTACACTGGCTGAGGCCTCTATTCTTCTCCTCCGAGGTGATTCCATAAGGATTCTCTGGTCGTCATTTCTTGAATTGCCAGGAGAGCTGCTCTCCGGCAAAATCCGTTTCATTTCCATAAAGGCTGATGGAGGCTCCAGTGTCGAGATGCCTTCATCCGCTGGCTCAGTCGTTTCCAACGTATCCGTATTATTCTCAAGATCACTGAAGATGTTAAAATCCAGGCTCGATGTTCCTGCTGTCGATGCCCTGTCGTCTTCCCCACCAGCTTGATCTTGTTGCATGGGTTTTCAGTTTGACGGCTTCCTCCTTGTCCGTCATCTCCTTCTGACTTATCCTTGTTCGGACTCGATGGTCCTTGGTCGTCATTGTCGGCTTCTTCCTGGAATCTCGGTATGAGCAGTGTACCGGCTGATTTATCTTCCTCTTCTCCATGGACCACTTTGATTTCTTCGCAGCCGAAGGGTGCTAGGAAGGTTCTCATCTGCAGTACTCCTCCCACTTTCATCTCCTGTTTTACGCTAGTCAGGATTAATGAGGCTTCAGGCAATTCGTTCCTGCCTCTCATTCTCATCGGAGCTAAGCCTAATCCCTTCCATTCCTCATCAAATCTTCTAGGCCTGGGAGTAGCGGCATTGCTTTTTCGCCTCCTCGTCGCTTGATCCGTGTATGCAAATCGTGTGTATTATAACACGGCGGCACTTCTCCCTACAAAGTATGGATCCATCGTTCCCACGAAATTCCCTACTCTCCTTTCATTGGTTTCGAATGCTCTCAACCTGGGAGTTTGTACCACGGCGACTGCTCCGAGCAACATCCTTCTTATCAGAGGGAATTCAGGGATTGCCTCCGGTAGCTTCTTGTAATCGCCCCAGTCCTTCGTCTCTTCTCTCACTTTGTGATATGCTGCAGTGAGACGAGGCACTCTGGTTATTTCACCATTCGTTTTGTCATAGGGTCTCAGATTCCAAAGCTTTGGGAACACCTCGATGTGTCCTCTTTCTACTTCTCCCATGCGGTCACGGAAGTGATCGTCAAAATTGATGACTGTCATCTCTGGCTCCGATTTTTTCGCAAATAACAGATCTTCACTCATGAGCTCCCGCAATGTGTGCTGCTCACACCAGTTCAGTGTACTACCGTCCACTGCCGAGATGAGGTTCAGGTGCAGCACCGAGCTCCTATATGCCTCCACTTTAACGTCAAGTCAATAGATCACTGTCACGAACTCCGTGACTCCTCTGATCAGCGCCAAGGGATCGGTTCTCATCGCCAAGCTCAGATCAGTCAACAGCGGCATGCCTCCAACATTTCGTCTAACATCTTCCTCTCTTTCAACCGTCTCTTCTTCTCCCGTTTCAAAGCGATTTTGTAGTAAGAGATATTGGATAAGAGTGTGTCTCAGGTCTCTTATCTTGTTCCACGAGTCCGTGGATTTCTCCATATCCAAGTTCCTCACTCTCTCTTTCATCTGCTCTGGACAACGTGCCAGTTTCATTAGTCCTCCCAAGTTTCCGTGGGTAATTGCGATCAATGTCAGAAGTCCATCTAGCCGCAGGTTCTGTATTCCATCGGTGAGCAGTATCGCCGGTCCTTTCACGAAACTCTCCGCTCCGAATGTCACGAACAAGGCTATTAGTTCCACTATCGATACTCTCACTACTGCTTGGAGGAAATCCTTTATCAATTAGTGCGAGACTTTCGGGTAAACTTTTGCCAAGAAGGACGCGGTCCATCCGGCTCCCAACCTTCTAGCATGCTGTCTGTCCTTTCAAAGCCCTCCTGTCCTTTCATTTCCTGGGTCCATAAGGTTACCAGAGTAATCTGACACATTCTGTTTACAAACTCAGCGGTCTTTTCTCCGGCATTTTCCGCCAGGTTCACCTCCTTCAACAAGTAGGCATGTATCTTTGCAATCATCACGGGGCCTTGCTCAAAAGCATCTGCACCCAATGCCACCACTCTAGGGTTCAGGTGTAGCCACTGGTTGGCTTCCGGCTTGGTTCTCAGAACCATCGCCTCCAGATGAGCTCTCGTCTCTAGTGAATTTTTTCTTCTTGTGTCTTCACTTGCCACTTCCATTGCTCGGAACCATAAGTCGTTGGACATTGCCGTGATTACCCGATGGTCGTCTTCTATTCCCGCTTTCAGTTTGAGTTGTCGACTGAAATTGGACAGTTCCAACCCCAGCACTTCGTCCAACACTAACATGTGTAGCGCGTGGTCCTTTAATCCTCTCATCGCGTTGGGGATATCTGACCATACTGCAGGCAGTTCAGCCTTAAGTGGCCTCAGGTTCTCCATTTCTATCATGCGATTCGGGGCTGATATGATCATATCATATTTTCCTTCCGAGAGTAAGGCCACAATTGCATATACGAAATTCAGTCCATCCGGGAGATGTGCATATCCCGGAGACAACGCAAATACTACTCTCAATGCCACTTTATTGAATGATCCCTCCTTCGTCGCATCCACCACTTCACCCATCGACTCCAGGATGTCTTTTATCGCTGGCCATACTGCGTTTTCTGCTGTTGTAGGATCTCTGAGTCTGCTCAGAAAACCTCTACTGTGTAGATGGTCATTGATGCCAGCAAACACAATCGTAATTGGGTTCATGTCCGTCTGCCTTTGTACCCCTATAGCCAAAGATACTGATTGCAATAGGTCTAGGTCGACAGCGGTCAACATTATGACGTCCGGCCAAAACAAAGACTTGGAGGTGTACACGAACTCTGAATTCGCTACTACCATAATCTTGGCCTTCCTCATCTCTGCTTTGACATAGGCGGCGAAGATGGTCTCATCTTTCTTTATCGCTGTCAATCCGCCATATCTCTGGGCATCACCATCTTGGTTCACTAGTTTTGGGTACACTCTCTCCTTCACATGACCAGGTGGTGTCGTCAGCTGCCTGAATATCTTCACGTGTTGTCCAGTCGGCGCTCTCGTCGTCAGGAATCTTCCTGGTCTCTCTTCACGATTCCCTTCATCATGATTCAGTCTTACATCTTGCAACGGTCTCGCATTCACTGGTCCCATCGTGTTGTTAGAGGGCAGTCCCTCCAAGTCAGCAAATCTCAAGGCCGTCGTGGAGCTGAAATTTATGCTAGCGGCTATCAACCAGTCTACGCCGGTTATCGAGTACAATCTGCTGACGGATAGCATCGCTCCATTCAGCATCCTCCTAGCATCTTCGATGAAGCTTACTCTCTGGAGATCCAGCTTCATTAGTTCGTCTTTGTATATATGCCAGGGAGACGGTATGGGTCTTGACCACATCAATGAGCCTCTGCTCGGTCTCTCCTCTCGACTGGTACTCGTCGTCTCCGATCTAGTGTCCGATCTAGATGTGCCTGCTGTCTCTTCGATTGGGTTGACAGGTCCTATTCTTCTCCTAGGATGAATAGTCCTCCTCATCGGTGCTTCTCCCAATCGATCCTGTACGTCTGTTCTTCGACCCGGTTCGCTGGAGCTTTGTTGCCTGTAGTTCGTGACGGCCGGGACCGTACCCAAGCGTGTTTCCAAGCTAGGAGGCACAAAGGTGGTAATCACCGAGTCACTCACTGTTCCTTCTTCCTTCAGCACTCCTGTGTCAAAGAGTTCTGCTTCCAGCTCGTCCAACCGCTCTTGGAAGACTCGATTCAACCAAGCTTGTCCTTCGATACTGTCGAAGTGGATGCCGTCCGTGGTCAGTCTGGCCTGGTCCATGGCTCTCAACTCATGCTCGATGTCCATGAGGATCATTCTTCCGACATTTTGACTTGCTAGGTTCCTCAAGATGTTGTTCCATCTGACGACTCCCTCGTTGTGCCTTCTTCCTGATGCTGTCAGGCTTCTCGCGCTCATTGGCACAGTGCAAACGGTCAGTACCGCGCAACTGAATTTCTGCCAGAGGGTAGTAAACAAACACACCATCATTGACTCCCATAGTGCTTCCTGCTCGTCTGAACCTCTGGAGATGTCATTCGTCCCAACTAAGATCATCACATTGGGAATCCTCCCTGGATTCATCAGTTCCACCATCCGATATAATTAGGCTATCGTCGCTCCTCCAAAGGCCATCACCGTGGTGACCCACGAGGTCCTCAAATTTGACAGCACTCTGACCAAGCTGTCTCCCAGTATCAGATGAGATGTCCCGAGTGGTGGTTGCTGCAGGTTCACAGCTGGGCTCCAGGTAGCTCGATTGAAGCAGGCCCTCGGATCTGTCTCCGGAACTCCCGTGAAATTATATTTCAATTGAATATTCTTCTGCACGTCTACTATGCGAGACACTTTCTTCGCTGGCATCTTTCGTACTTTCCTCTCTGGTATTCTCGAGCTCCCCATGAGTGGTGTCACGTTACTTATCCCTTGTCTGATCACGGTCTGGGAGAGTTGTACTCTGCCCGTATCGTCAATAGTTCCATAGGGTGCAGTCACCCCGGAACCTGGCGCATTCTTGTTAGCGACCAGTCGTCCAGCTGTCCCTATCAGCTTCCTCACTGTCTGTTCTACGACGGGATCACCCAAGGTGTCGCTAGGAACCGGGATTGCTACTCGATTTGTCTCTGCTGGGAGCCGTGTCTCCGTTTCTCGAGGCATCAGCCGACGATATCAAGAGCTCGAATTTCCGACGATAGATCGCATCTATCATCGGTCTCACATATGCCTCTGCCAGGTCCATCAGTTCATCCAAGTTGAAGTTGTCCATTCTATTCTTTTCAAGTTTGATTTGATTCGATTCGATATTTGACTCAAGTGAGTTATTAAATGATCAATCAGAATCTAGAAAAGAAGTCACAAATATCACACTTGTCTGCTTCACCTTAACATATTTCGTAAAGACAGTTTCGTAAAACATATTTCGTAAAGTTTCGTAAAACACCTTAATATATTTCGTAAAATTAGTCTAAAGACAGTTCATATAAAAAGATATTTATCCTCAAATTTATTTAAATCAATCGGTTTCTAGAATTTTGGAATTCGACCTAAGATTGGACAGTCCAAACTTTGGATCTATTCCCAAGATTGTCATTTAGTTGTTCATGGTCACTAACCCCTACTTATCCATGATCTTAATAACCTAACACATAACACAACATAACATAACACACATATCACTTATTACATACAACTTAGTCTTTGGCCTAACTCCCTCTCGCACCTCACTCAGCCTATACTTAAGTAATATTTCTTATGTAGGTATATTTGTATATTCGTATCAGAGAATATCACGTGTACAAGCGCGTACAATTCCCGAGGATGCAGTCTTCCTCTGTTTGGATTGTACACTGGAAGCGAGAGCTCCTTCACGTCCATTTCCACAAGGAAGTCCCTCAGCCTCGTTATCAAACTTTTTTATTATCAAGTTTTCAGTGTGGGTAAGTCCTACCCCCACTCCCCGGACAAAAATATCCATCGACGTCCCCGTCGATCGCAAACCGGGTATCAAGTCAAGGTTAGAAGCTGGAATTAGTAGTCGTCCTTCCTGGGCAGCCCAGGAAGGATCATCTCGTTCGGTCTTGATGTATTTCATGCTTTCACTATCTACGTCTTGAATCGTGACGCTGGTCTCCTCTGGATCCGATGTCGTTTCATTCAGCCACTCTAAGACACGCAGGTTTGTCAGGTCTTGTTCATATGACTGCTGTTGCTCGTCGTGTCGAATTCTACCTCGGGTTTCGACCAGTCGTCAACCCACTCATCGTCGTGATCATCGACTATGTCAATGTCTTGCGACACAGTTATCTCCTCTAGACCCACTACTTCCTCCACTATCTTCTTTAGATCTATCCTATCCACTACAAAGTCGTCACCAAGGATTGTATTTCTTTCTTGATCTCATCCCGTCCTTCTGACGAGTCTGTATGGTGAACGGAAGATCCGGTTCCAAGTTCTTGGGAACCTCTATCTGTTCGGGATCCTGCCAATCTTCCTCTGCGTAGGGTAAGGTTTCATCGTCCGCTTCGGTGTATCCGTACCTTCTTCTACGACTTCGTTTCCATCGTTCTTCTCCCTGGTGCCTTTTTCTTTGACCTCACAAGCAGGATTCATCGTTAGATAATCCCCTTCTTCCATGTCCGCAGGTATACACCAGTCTTCTGTCGATGGATTGTGTGGCTTGATGTTCTCGTAGTGGGCGGCTCGGCCAGTACTCAGTCTATGAAAGCGTCCCTCCTGGTGCACCTCTGTAATCATGAAGAGTGCCCTCCACAATTTAGAAGCTTCTTTGTCCCTTTCGGTGGTATAACGTTCTGAAATACCCATACGTAGTCTCCCACCGAGTAAGCCTTTGCACCAGCTGCTTTCTTGTCGAATTGTTTCCTCTGCCTTGCCTGTGCCTGCTGAGTGTTTCGTCTACACAAATCGTTCAACTCCTGTTGGCGTCTGATCACATCCCTCACGTAGCACTGTGGGGACGTTTTCTTTCCCTCATATTCTGGGTAGAAGAAGGTTAAGGGTAAAGACTTTTCGTGTCCAGTTAGCATCATGTGTGGACTGACTCCAGTGGTGGAGTGTTGCGTGCTATTATATGCTCCCATCACCTGTGGAAGATATCGGTCCCAATCGGTCATATACCTGGAACAATATGCTCTTAGCATCTTAGCATCGACACTAACGTCCTATTCTGTCTTTCCACTAAGCCATTCGTCTGAGGGTGGTATGTCGTGGAATGAGCCTGAGCGACCTGTGAGCGTCTCATAAGCTCTTTCGTAAGCTCTCCTACGAAAGCTGTTCCATTATCCGATTGAAACGTCATCGGACAACCATGTCTTGCTATCCACGTATTGATCAGGTGGTCGCATGTCTCTTCCGCCGAGGCAGTTATGCAGGGCACGGATTCTGCATACTTCGTAAAATGATCTATCATGACCAGCACTTGATTGTAACCATTGTCTGTCATGCATATCTTTTGGTGATCTATTTGCACCACCTCGTTGAATTCAGACGACTCGATCGATTGTAAAGGAAATCGCAACTTCCTCGGATCCTTGACCTGTTGGCATGACAGACATGCTGTTACCCATTTCTTGCATGCCTTTTTCATCCCAGGCCACTCAAAGCGCTTCACGATCCTCTGATATACTTTGTCGATCCCCTGATGGCCCATTTGATCATGTGACCTGAATAACAGTTCTGTCTGATAGAGTTGCGGTAACACTATCGCGTTATACTTGTATAGGACTCTGTCTTCCTCCCTTCTTTTGCAAGCCACAATCCCGTCCTTGTTCAAATATAACCTCCCTTCCTTCTGCGTGAAGTATTGTCTCAGGATGCGATAACTATCTTCCTCAGGGTCCCCTTTATGCGGAGAACCATTCTCGATCCACCTTTTCAGGTTGCTTGTCATGCGATCATTTCTCTGCGCCCTTAGAAGGTCCGAGAGTCTGTATCTCGCCTTCAAGTACGTCTTCATGACCCTCATCTGACTATTCAGCTCGTTGGGCTGATGTGTGTCTTCTTCCATCTTAACGCACCAAATCTTCGCCAACTGTTGTTACTTGTTCAAACGGCAGAAGATCAGTCCTGACTACCGCTTTCTGCGGCAACAGGCTTATGGAGCGTTTCGATACCGCTATTGTCTCCAAGTCATCCGCTGCGTTGTCAAAGACTCTTTCGCTCGGTATAAGGTAGCGATCACTGTCAGGATCCTGGTACACCTCTCTGTCCAGGTCCCTCGCCCGATTTTCCACTAGTAGCGTGTGTATCGCCAGTTCTGAGAGTTCTGATCCCGAGTTCGAGTTCCTGTCTGAATAGGTGTCCATTCCTGAGCTTCCTGAATTATCATCTGTCGAAGAGGTTGTGCTGGAGACTGCACGCTCCTCCAGATCATGTCTGTGCTTTCTTTGCATCCATCTGAACTCCCCGGACAAAACCTTGCTCTCTAGGTCCTGTTTCTCATCAGGAATTTTCTCGTCTATCTCAGACTCCCCAGACAAATTTTCTTGTCCCGGGTGTTGATCTTGTGATCGCTGGTTCCTCTCCTCATCCTTCTCCCCGGACAAATAGTCTTGCAGCAGATTTTGTTCTACCACTTCACCCTCTTTCTCCCGGTCAACAAAGGTGACGGTTTTCTTTCGCTTGCTGCTCCCCTGTTCTTTCTGTCCGTATGAAGTACTGGTTAAAATCTCTTGGGGTATTGAGGTTACTAGTTGCTGAACTATTGTCCTTCAATCCCTCTCGTTCTCTTCGTGCTGTCGTCTGGACGGCATGATCTTCACCTTCTCACTGACTGTTAGCGATGCCACTGCTGCTGTCCACTCGGAGTAATCTCTGGTCACTTCTCTTTCTAACAATCTACCCAGCATCCGCATCACTTGTGGTGTGACTTGCACCGTTTTATCCAATAATGAGAGGCTGTTTATATTCATGCGAGAGAGTTCTTGCTGGACCAGGTTCGAGCGCAGCAACAGATCCAAGGGGACCGGGTCCTCCTTGGATAGGATCTTTATCTCGGCTGCTTTCTCTACAGGTAACTCAGGGTGCCCTGGAATTGGATGTCCAGACTTATCCAACCATCTCGTCAAGGGAAGCGCTTCATTAGTTTCTTTGTCCAGAAACGAGAATCCTTCCTTTATTTCCGCCTTATTGGCCTGTTTCTGCTCCAATCTTTCATAGAACTCAGTTTTCTTGCTGAGGCTGTCAGCATTCTGATGTTTATCACGCATCCTATGTTCGATTATCATATGGTAGCCATCCAATCTCACTATCCACCTACCAATATAACTCTGATCCATCGAGTAGGTTTTCAACCAGGATAACGCTCTGTTGTCCACGCGTAACTTGAAGGGAGCGCTCCCCAAGTATGCACGGTACTTTTCCACGAAGGTGACTACTGCAAACATTTCTGCTTTTGGAGCGCCATATTTCAATTCTGTTTCACTCAAGACCTTGCTGCCGTATGCAATGGGACGGAGAACTGTTCTTCCGTTCCATTCTTGCTCTTGATGCAAGATTCCTGAGATGGCCACCACCGATGCGTCCGTGTCGAGAACATACATGCCCTTTTCTGTAGGCATGCCCAGCACTGGCGCTTCGCACAGTTCCCGCTTTATGTTCTCGGAAACAACCTGTGCCTCATCGTTCCATTCGAATTTTTTCTCTTTGTTGCGCATCAGCTTCTGCATCGGATACACCTTGTACGCATATCCTTTTATGAATTCTCGGTAGTAATTGGCAAACCCTAGGAAGCTCAGGAGCTGTGTGTCCGTTCTGGGAGCTTTCCATGTCAACACTGCTTCCACTGCTTCCGGGTCCGGCCTCCCACCATGCCTATCCACCATTCTTCCTAGGTACTTTATCGAATCCCTAAGGATTTCACATATCGATGGTTTGCACTTCAATCCTGCTCTTTTCATGCATCCAAAGACCTCATCGAGCCTATCAATGTGGTCTTCCAGGGTCGGTGTCGCTATGACTACGTCATCCACGTAACACTTCACGAGATTCCCGTACTTCTTGGTCACTCTCGTCAAAGCCTGAGCCATCAGTCTTTGAAAAGTGGCCGTTGCATTGCACAAGCCGAAGGGCATCCTCTTCCACTGGTACAATCCCAACTCGGACGCGAATCCGGTTTTCTCTCTGTCCTTCTTTCGCAGAGGGACCTGCCAGACGGCAGAACCTAAGTCCAATGTGGTGAAGAACTTGGCATCACCAAGCTTAGATAGGCTCTCGTCTATTCGCGGTATCGGGTACGCATCTTTTATCGTTGGCGCGTTCAAGTAATTAAAGTCGCAACAAAATCTAAGCTGCCCCCTTTCTTTTTCGCCATTACTACCCCGCAAGCCCATGGCGATTTCGAGGGTTCTATCATGTCGTATTCAAGCAACATTTCTATTTCCGCTCGGCAAGCTTCCGATTTGTGTGGCGCCATTCGCCTTGCGCCTTCCCTATGGGGAACGGCGCCCTCTTCTAGTTCGATTTCGTGTTCGATGAAATTACAGCAACCGATATCCGCCTTATGTTTTGAAAATACATCTGCGTTCCGATTTAGGAGGTCCCGCAATTTTTTTAAGTCTCCCTCACCTATTTTCCCTTTTAAATGTTCTATCTCTGGCAAAACCGGTTTGTCAGATTCTAGCTCATATGACGAGGGGCGTTCCGGAAAATTCGAGCAGCTTGATAAGCTGTCGTCCGTTTCGGATTTCATTGAAAACAATTTATGAATAGATTTTAATTCATTAATTCTCTTTAAAATTTTATCTTTATTGGCATGATAATGACAGTCTTTCACGCTATATTTCTTCAAGTTTTATGTCTCCTCATAGTCGGTCCTCATCGGCAAAGCGTAGCCAAGCTTCTTTCCACGCTGGATTGAAACCGTGGTGTCCAGTGTGTTCAACAACACACTGAAACACAGTCTGTTTCGCGTTACCGAGAAGCTCCGGCCTAAAAACACCGAACTCTGACTGTTTGGATTCGGTACTAAGCAAACCTGTTTACTATCACTTAACGAATTTAAATTTCTCATTCTAAAAATTGCTACTACAGCTTGTCCTGGTTGTAATTTTACTTTTCTATCCAAAAAAACTGGTAACTTATTTTCGTCTGTTATTATCCTATTAATTGGTCTCTTAACATACTTTCGGTCCGGGTTTCTAATCCGTATTAGACCGTTGTTCAAGTCAATCATCACGTCAAAATTCCTGACAAAATCTCTGCCCAAGATGAATTGGTCGGCGTCGTCCAGATTCTCTACCACCAGGAAGCAAATCCAAAGATCTCGTCCTCCCATGTGAAGGACCGTTATTGGTGTTCTTCCGGCTACGTAGATAGCTCCTCGATTGGCGGCGGCCAGTCGAAGATTCGTAGGAATCAGATCTTCCCGCGTGAAGCCCATTCTTTCCCAAGTTTTTATCGGCATCACACTCACTACCGCTCCTGGGTCCAGAAGCCCTGTGACTCCGATTTTTGTTCCGTTGGTGTCGAGCAGATGTGCTGTCACATCTGCTTTGTACCCAATGTGTACTGCGTCTTGTTCCATCACGGCGTTATGACCTATCCTGCGGACTTTGAGTTCCTCCTCACCCAAACAGATCTGCCTTTTTTGGTCACTATCTGTTGTAACGTAAGTCCTAGTGTAGATACTGATTCCATCCACGTTCAGCATCACTTGATACGGCCAATAGACCTCCAGGTAGCGTCCATGAAGTTTCTTCATGCGAGGGCCACCCGTCGTTAGTAGTGCTCGCACAGCTCTCGACTCAGTGCGTGGTTCCACCTGCCTCAGATAATCTGCATATGTGTCCAAATGCATCAAAGTGAACTCGGATGGTTCACTCAGATTTCTTATTACCTGGTGTCCAGCCACTGAGATTATCGACTGTATCTTATATCCTTGCGGCACCATGCCGAACCTCTTACCGGAGATCACTTTAGGTTTCATGTTTAAACTGCTTGGTGCTTTCTTTTCTTCGAACTCCGTTGCTTCGAAGGTATTCAGTTGCTCCTGAAGCTTCTCATTTTCCAGTTCAAGTATCACTTTTTGTTCGATCTCTTTCGTCACCAATTCCTGTTGTACTCTATTTAGAGCATCCCTTGCGGCTGCCTTATAATCGATCTTGAAGCCATCAGCCGCAGTTGCCGGTTCCGGCTCACGTGTCTCCTCTGTTACCGCTTGCATTTTCTTTGCCGCCAGCTCTTGAGGTTTATCCTTTCTGCGTGCCTCCGCTTCACTCAAAAGTCGAGCCTTGCTGGCTTTCACTCCTGACAAAGCTTCTTCATGTCTTGGATGCTTGATGTCTGCCACTGCATCCCAGAATTGCGGACAATCTGATTTAAAATGACCTTCCAAGTTGCAAAAGAAACAACTTGGGCCGAATTTCGCAATTACTCTTCTCATGAAATCCTCATGGTCCAATTCTGACGCATCTTCGTCCACGAGGCTAAAGCCTATTGCTTTCATGCCTTGTTTGTAAGCTGGGCATGCTGACACATGATGGTCCGTTGAACTGCAATTAGCACAAGAGCGTCTCTTGTCCATATGATCCCTCAGTTTGTACCAATTGTTCCCTTGGTCCGTTGTTAAAATTGCCATAATTGTTCTTGTAATATCCAGATCTCGAAGGAGGTTTCAACAAAAGATACTCTTTTGATTTGAGCCTCAACTCCTCCGGTGTTGGCGCATTGGTTGAAAGTGGCGTGTAATGCGTTGCCAGCATCGTACGAAGTTAATCATTTTTCACACCATCGATGAATTTTGAGGCTACGGCCAAGTTCATCCTTCGGTTTGACTCGTCCGGTTGGCTGCGTCTTCTCAGCATTTCCAAATCATCGAGAAACTTGTCTATCGTTTCATCTTCTCGTTGCCTCCGTTTCTCGAAGCGCATCATCGCCTGGTGCCCCTGCACCCCTGATCCGAAATGGTTTAACAAGATTTCGAAGACTTTCTCAGCAGTGTCACTCTTCTGGACTTCTCACGGCGTTCATTGGTTCTAGATAACCTTGTCAGGAATGTCTCCAAAGACCTGTTTAGGGGTTCAAATGCTGTGGCCATTGCCGTAGCATCCCTTGAGTGTCCCGCTTGAGTGTCCTCACACCTCGTCGAAGGCTCTGTGTGCGGTGCATCCCTGCAATCCGAATCACCGTGAGTGTTTCCCGCTTGGCCCACATGACTCCTCCACGGGCTTGCATGCCCCCTGTTGCCGGAATCACTTCTCCCAGTCGCATGTGTGCCTTGCGTTGGTCGTTCGTTAGAGGTTTGTCTGTTCCCCGTTGAACTTGCTCTACTGTTCGGGCCCCATGCTCCATTACCCCTTGTGGCATAGCCTGATGAACTGCCCCTGCCTCTAGTGGATCCATACGTCTTCCTCTTTTGACGTTCATTGAAGTTCACTCTCGGTTCCCTGCTGGGACCTTCCGAATTCGGTTCTCCTTCTTTTGGCCCACTCTTGCTGCTTAGTAGCCCGTCCAACCTATCCATGATAGCCTGAGTTCGCCTCTCCATCATCGCGTCTATCTTTGTGTCAAGAGTCCCAAGAGACTGCTCTTGCTGAATTCTTAACTTCTCCATGTCGTCTCTTAAGCGTAACTCTCTCTGTTCCGCCTCTCTTGTCATTCGCGACAAGTTCCTCGTCATATGTTCGTCCGTTCTTTCTTTCAAGCGTTTTTCGCTCCTGCAAACTTCTTGTCTGTTGCGGTTTATTTCCTCCCGCAGACTTTCTCTTTCAATGTGAACTGCTCTTTCTAGTTCACTCATCCTTATTGACATCTGCTCGTTTTGTTCTCCTAAACTGTCCACTATGTTGTTTAAGGCTTCCTCTAGTGCTGCCCCGTTATCCACGAGTGGTGTCACTAGTGGTGGTGTAACCCTGTCGGTCCCAGGTAGCTTCGTGCTGGTCGAGATCCGGGCCTTGACTCTCTGCTTCAACGTCTTTTCATTATCTATTTCAGGATCCGCTAACGCGTTGCCTAGCCCTCTGGTTCTACTCTCTCCAGGTTGTGGCACTGAACTTGTCCTAATCGCGAAGTCTTTTGACTGGCCCGGTGTGTTGGCCTCTTTGGTTATCGTTGTCACTACACCAAATTTGTCCATGTTTCCAGTCTCTCTTCCGACGTGTGCGTCACTCTCCTGGATCGAACTATTGAGGCTGACTTGAGACCCAAAGTCCCCTTGCTCCTCTTCATCCTCTTCCTCCTGGGATTCACCGTCGTTTCCTGCTCCTCCTCCCATGCTGAATGGAAAGATGTTTCCGAAGGTGTTCTTCATTCTTTGTGAGAATGATGATGACGTCGTTTGTTTCCCAGTTCCGCCTGCCATCATAGTGTTGTCTGTCGGAGATCCTCTAGTTGCCGCTACTTCAGTTGAGATGTCGGACAGTTCCGACATCTCCTCTCGATCCAATGTCCCGGTGGAAGTGGCAAAATCATGGCCTTGTTCTACCGGGGTAGATTCACTCGCCAGCCTTCTGCCTCTCCCTTCCAACCATTTACTTCCTGGTTGTCGTTCATGGTATGGTCCGTATTGACCTCCACTTCTAACAGTTCTTTTCGCTCTTCCGAGGTCTTCTGACTTCTCGTTTCAACCATTCTTCCTGAAACCGTCTCCCCTTTATCAGACCGGGATCGCTTGATCCAATCCACAAAAGGATCGGTCATCGTTTTTCTTTGCTTTTCAGGTGTGAATTTCTTAGAGCTATTACCTCGTTTTGGTATCCTTGACTTGTCTAGACTCATTCTCTATTTTTCAATTTTTAATGCCTAAACACTTAACTCGATTGCTAGAGACCTTATAGTTTTATTAACAATAATAATGACACAACACAATAAATTTCACAAGATTCTATTAAAGAGTGACCACGAATCCCTGTATGTTATCAGAGTACAGTTTGTATAAAATTTATTCACACTAACCGATTATCGGTCGTAAGATTTGAAAATTAGCACAATATGAATGTTTGTAACATTCGCCCAAATATCACACAGCGACGGAGCGTAGAAAAAGTACCTATCAACGACTGGCAGGCGTCAGTTACCTGAATTCTACTCGTTTTTCACCGTCTCGACCTTGCCAGTTGATTTTCTGGTCTGTCTAGGGCAAAGTAAAAAGTTACCATTTTTAGGCCATCAGTCAAACGACTTTTGATCAGCTTTCGTTTGCATGCGAACACAACCACATAGCTGAGTCTCGGATCCTCAGACTACGTGATTGTCATTAAAAACACGGCTCGAACAACCTATTTTATTATGTTTTTGTGTGACAGTTCTACATTAAATCCATTTGAGATGGATTGACCCTTTCCTTTTTCTATCTACTCATGTCCTGAAATATCAAATAATATCGGTGTTAATTAAGATCTAGGACATTACAGCAGCTATTAAAGTTAGTTTACACAGTCCCTTCACATAGACAGTCTCTGGAGGACCAAGCCTCCGCTCCCGTAATATTCTTGAGATAACGCTCTTATCTCTTTTAATTCGTGTCCCGGGAGGGTTCCGTGGTATATTTCTTCCCCCACTGAAGCCTCCTTCTCCACAAATATCCGTCACTAAGGTTCTTATCGTGTTTTATTGCCACGATAAGAGGCTTCGTAATTTTCCGTCTCTTGTACGACTGTTCTTCACAATACTTGTCGTTGTTCTGATTTTCGTCACTTTTTGGCTCAAAATGGCCGTCTTCTTCTATTTCTCAGAAATATTCACTCTTCAATCGAAATTTTAAAAATAAAAATTCTAGAACATTCTGACCCTCCTTCGCAACACTTTTTCGTTCATAAGGCCTTTAGTCTTTTAATTTCAATATCAGTTCGAGCTCGTCTACGGCATTATCTACCACTGTGCCCTCTTCATCTGAGGTGTATCTGTCCCTGTCTGGATCAGCCTCCTTCTCCACAAATATCCGTCACTAAGGTTCTTATCGTGTTTTATTGCCACGATAAGAGGCTTCGTAATTTTCCGTCTCTTGTACGACTGTTCTTCACAAAATTTGTCGTTGTTCTGATTTTCGTCACTTTTTGGCTCAAAATGGCCGTCTTCTTCTATTTCTCAGAAATATTCACTCTTCAATCGAAATTTTAAAAATAAAAATTCTAGAACATTCTGACCCTCCTTCGCAACACTTTTTCGTTCATAAGGCCTTTAGTCTTTTAATTTCAATATCAGTTCGAGCTCGTCTACGGCATTATCTACCACTGTGCCCTCTTCATCTGAGGTGTATCTGTCCCTGTCTGGATCCTGATGAATTTCTCGGTCCAGCCCGCGCTGCTTCCAGTCTACCAATAAAGAGTGGATTGCGATCTCTGACATATCGGAATTGGAAGTTGTTTCAGACGTGTTGTCCCAGGACTGAGACCTCGAGTCAACACTTGAGCTAACTGGTTCCCCAACATCATATTCCAAGTTGTCTGAGATGTTTCTGGACTCCCCGGACAAAATTCTGTCCATTGGTCGCTTTGAACCCGACTCCCCGGACAAAATTCTGCCCCTAGGTGGTCTCGTCAACCTCTCCCCGGACAAGTCGTCCTGCACGGGTTCAAAGGTGTCATCAGACAAGTAGTCTTTGATTGGCTCGAAGCTGTCAGACTCCCCGGACATTGTCTCGTCCCCGGATGAACAATCTGAGCTCGGCTCATATTCTTCTCTTGCATCCGTGAAATGCACTCTCCTAGCGAAGCTAGATTTCGACTTGATTCTGACTTCCTCAGTGGCTTGGGTCTGATTCAGTGTCCCATATCCATTGAACGAAGTTCTCAACAAAATCTCCTTTGGCATCGAGCTCACCAGCTGGTTGACTATCGACCTGCAATCCCGCTCAACGCCTCTGCTGCGAATGGACACTGGCCTCCTTTCAGTTCTCTCGGTGACAGTAAACCGCTGCATGGTCTCCATCCACTCCATCATGCCTATCCACTTCCCTGTCTAACAAGTCACGAAGTGTTCCCATGACATCCGGCGCCACGTTCACCGTCCTATTCAGCAGAGCCATGCTGTTTATACCCAGCCTGGTAAGTTCTTGCTGTACCAAATTGGATCGGACTAGCAG
The DNA here is from genome assembly GCF_963678635.1 of Symsagittifera roscoffensis. Taxonomy (NCBI): domain Eukaryota; kingdom Metazoa; phylum Xenacoelomorpha; order Acoela; family Convolutidae; genus Symsagittifera; species Symsagittifera roscoffensis. The sequence continues at coordinate 107,969 of NW_026971073.1, forward strand.
ATCCAATGGAACGGGTTCGCCTCTGGCTAAAAGCTTTATCTCCGCGGCCGTTTCCACGGGAAGGTCAGGCTGTCCGGGTATAGGATGCCCTGACTTGTCTAACCACTTAAAGAGTGGCAGTTTATCGTAGGTCTCCTTGTCCAGAAATGAAAAACCGTCTTTGATTTCCGACTGGTTAGCCTGCTTCTCTTCGAGGCGCTCATAAAATTCTGTCTTCTTACTGAGGCTATCTGCGTTCTGGTGCTTGTCACGGGTGCGGTGCTCTATAATCATGTGGTACCCGTCCAGGCGCACGATCCAACGACCAATATAACTTTGGTCCATCGAATAGGTTTTCAGCCAGGCAAGGGCACGATTATCCACACGTAACTTGAAGGGAGCACTCCCCAGGTAGGCCCTGTATTTTTCCACGAACGTGATCACAGCAAACATCTCCGCTTTTGGTGCGCCGTACTTCATCTCAGTATCACTCAGGACTCTACTTCCATAAGCTATCGGACGAAGAACCGTTCTCCCGTTCCACTCCTGCTCTTGGTGGAGTATGCCCGATATCGCAACCACTGATGCATCCGTGTCCAGTACGAACATCCCTTTCTCTGTTGGCATGCCGAGGACCGGTGCCTCGCAAAGTTCACGCTTGATGTTCTCAAATGAAACTTGTGCTTCATCAGTCCAAGTGAACTTTTTGCCCTTGTTTCTCATCAACCGCTGCATGGGGTATATTTTGTCAGCATACCCCTTGATGAATTCTCGATAATAATTAGCAAATGCCAAAAAACTCATCAGCTGTGTATCTGTTTTGGGTGCCTTCCAGGTCAGGACCGCTTCAACCGCTTCAGGATCTGGTCTCACTCCATGTTTGTCTACCAGGCGGCCCAGATACTTTATGGAATCCCTGAGGATTTCACACTTAGAGGGTTTACATTTCAGATCCGCCTGCTTCATGCAAGAAAACACCTCATCCAACCTCTCTATGTGGTCTTCTAAGGTTGGTGTCGCAATCACGACATCATCGACATAACACATGATGAGATTCCCGTATTTCTTAGTGACGCTCGTGAGTGCCTGGACATTCAGTCGCTGGAATGTGGCCGTCGCATTGCACAGTCCGAACGTCATCCTCTTCCACTGGAACAATCCCAGCTCGCACGCAAAGCCTGTTTTTTCTCGGTCTTGCTTTCGGAGTGGCACTTGCCAGAACGCGGAGCCCAAATCCAGCGTCGTGAAGAACTTTGCATCTTCCAGCTTGGATAGGCTCTCATTGATGCGGGGAATCGGGTATGCGTCCTTTATAGTCACTGCATTCAGATAACGAAAATCACAGCAGAATCTGAGTTGCCCCCCTTTCTTTTTCGCCATGACTACACCACAAGCCCATGGGGACCTCGACGGCTCGATCATGTCATATTGCATTAACATCTCGATTTCCTTCCTACGTGCTTCTGACTTGTGAGGGGTCATTCTTCTCGCCCCTTCTCTATGAGGTACCGAGCCCTCTTCTATCCCAATCTCGTGTTCCACAAAGTTACAGCAACCTATGTCGGCCTTATGTTTCGAAAAAACGTCTGTGTTCCGACTTAGCACCACTCTGAGCGATTCTAGTTCCTTATCTGATATTTTACCCTTCAAATTATCTATCTCAGGCAGGATTGGTTTATCAGCTGCTAACTCTGTTTCTGTCGGCCTCTCAGGGAAGTTGGAACAACTAGACAGCCCATCGTCTGTTTCCGATTTCATTGAAAACAATTTCCCAGAAGATTTCAATTCATTTATCCTCTTCATAATACATTCTTGGTTCGCATGCAATGGACATTTAGTTACATCAAACTTTTTCAAGTTTTCTACACTCTGAAAGTCTGTGTTCAGAGGCAAAGCATAGCCAAGCTTCTTTCCTCTCTGTATTGTCACTGTTGTTGCCTCTGTGTTCAATAACACACTCACACACAGTCCGCTCTGAGTGAGTGAGAAGCTTCTTCCTAAAATAGCCGAGCTTTTACTGTTTGGGTTTGGTACCAGACACACCTGTCTGTAATTGCTGAGTTCATTCAAGTTCCTCATCCTAAACGTCGCTACTACGGCTTGGTTTGGTTTCAATCTAATTTTCCGATCCAGAAAAATCGGCACCTTGGCCTGGTTAATTAAAATCTTATTAAGGGGTTTCTTTTCATACTTTCTCTCAGGATCCTTGATCCTAATCAACCGGTCATTTAGATCGATCGTGACGTCAAAGTTGCGTACGAAATCCCTTCCTAGGATGAACTGATCGGATTCGTCCAAGTTCTCCACCACTAGGAAGCTCATCCAAAGATGTCTTCCTCCGAGCTGCAGCGAAATGATCGGGGTTCGTCCAGTCACATAGATTGCCCCCTGTTTGACAGCTGCCTAATGTTTGTCGGTATGAGGTCCGACCTCTCGAAACCCATGTCGGTCCAAGTTTTGACTGGCATGACACTAACCACTGCTCCTGTGTCTAGCAGTCCTTTTACTGAAAGTTGTCTGCCTTGCACGTCCAGCACGTGTGGAGCCAGATCAGCCTCGCAACCTATGTGCACGGCATCTTGTTCGAGCATCGCGTTGTGTCCGATTCGTCTGACCTTCAGCTCCTCTTGGCCAATGTATATCCGACCAATCTGATCACTCGCATCAGTTACATGAGCCTTTGTGTAGATGTTGATGCCATCCACATTCATTAGAATCGGGTAGGGGCCGTGGACATTGATATAAGGTCCATCCACTTTCATCAGCCTCGGACCTCCTGTTGTGAGCAGCGCTCGCACTGCCCTGGAGTCCAGTTTGGGATCTTTCTCTCTCAGGTAGTCGGCATAGATGTCCAGGTGGACTAGTGTAATCTCAGATGGTTCGCTCAAGTTCTTAACCACCTGGTGCCCTGCGACTGAGATAGTGGACATTATTTTCGTCCCCTCCTTCGTCATGCCGAAAGTTCTACCAGATATAACGTTCAGTTTCAGTCCCTGCTTCCTGGGTTCCTCTTTGTCTTCTACTTTCGTCGTCTTTCCCAGAGTATTGAGAGTTTCCCGAAGATCTGTGTTCTCCAGCTCCGACCTCACCCATTGCTCCACTTCTTTCGTGGCTAGGTCTTGTTTGACATTCTGCAACGCTGTCCGTGCCGCCAGACCGTAATCCACCTTGAGTGGGCTAGCCGACTCTTCTTCGAGGTTCGAGGCTACCACCTCGTCAGGCCATGTCCTAACCTTTTTGGTAGTGAAGGTGCTCGGTGTCGTCTCCTTTTTCCGAGATTCAGCCTCGTTCATCAGACGTGCTCGACTGGCCTTTACACCCGAAAGCGCCTCCTCGTGGCGGGGATGTTTCGCGTCCGTTACTGCATCCCAAAACTGAGTGCAATCCGACTTGAAATGTCCCTCCAAATTACAGAAGAAACACCTCGGCCCATATTTCATGATGAGGCCTCTGACGTACTCTTCGTGATCCTCGTCGGTCGCGTCAACGTCATCGAGAAAGTAGCCTATTGCCTTCATGTTTTGTTTGTACGCAGAACACGCGGAGACGTGATGGTCGATCGAACCACAGTTAGCACACGATCTCCTCTTATCCATATCATCGCGAGGTTTGTACCAACTGGAGTTCGCACCAGTGTTTGTCCCGCTGTAGTTACCATAATTGCTGTAACGGTTCTGTGCCCTCGGTTTTATAAGTAGGTATTCGCGTGACTTCATACGCAAATCATCGGGCGTGGGTACCTGGTCTAGTGACAGGGCGAAGTGTGTAGCCAACATCGTCTTCAACTCCTCACTTTTTACTCCGTCCATGAATTTCGAGGCAATTGCCAAGTTTCGCTCGGAAATCCTCTCATCGGAGTTGGTTCTCCTCCTAAGCAATTCAAGGTCGTCCAAAAATTTATCTATGGATTCGTCATCTCTTTGACGCCTCTTTTCGAACTTCACCATAGCCTGGTGTCCTTGTACTCCCGAGCCGAAACGATTCAGCAGGATGTCGAATATCTTGCGGGCGCTGTCTCTCTCATTGGCTCTTTTCGCCATTACACAATTTAATGCAGTACCCTCAAGGTTGCTCGTTAGCGCGCTGCATTCTTGTTTCTTGGAGAGATTCTCTTCCTCAAAGTGTAACTTCATCACCTCTATCCAAGTATCAATGCAGCCGTCGGACTCGTCTTTGTATGAATTCGGCTTTTTCAGTGTCCTTCTTGACCTCTCTCCTCTCTCGGTTGACTTCGAGAGTTTGGTGATGAACGTTTCAAGAGATCTGTTCAGGGGCTCGAACATCGAGGCATACCTCGTTGTGTCCTGTGAAACTGTAGTCAGATCTGGTACTGAACTGACTTGTGGCACAGTTGGCAATCTTGTCTCTTGGGTAGCATCTGCCTCAGGCGGGACTGGGTTCGTCCAGCCAGGCCTCGACGGGGCTGCCCTTGGCCGCTCCTTGTTCCCAGGTTCGTAGTTCGTTCTCGAGCTCCGCTTGGCCCTGGCATTGCTGCCCATGCGTTCCCCATCATTCGCATGTCGTGAGCGCTCCCTTGGGTCGGAACTCTCCCCCCAAGTTCTCCCATTCAAGACCGCGTCAAGCTTCCGCATCATTAAGTCAGATTTGGCGTCCAACCTCTTTTCCAGGCCAGCCATCGTTTGGGCGTAGGTATTATCATGATCATTCAATAATCGCTCAATCTCTCTTGTCATCCTAGCCTCTCTTTCCTCTGACCCTTTGTTTGCCTGTGCCAGGCTCTCAGCCAGGCATTGATTGGTGTTACGAATCAATTGAGCCTGATCAAACCTCGCCTGCGACTTCACGTGCGTTAGTTCATCTCTCAACTTCTCTCGACTGTGTTGAGCTTTCTGGTCAACTTGATCTATTTTCTTGGTCATGTCCCGTCTCAATTCATCCAGGCCATTCATCACACCAGCGAACATGTCACTTATGTCACCAGCTGCCCCCAACGGCGGGGTTAGCCCTAGAGAAGACGAGATCAACTGCGGCTGTAGCCTAGTACTCGATGACGCACCGCCTTTTTGCTTGTGCATTGACGTCATCAGTCTGTGAAACGTTGATGACGCTCCCATCGTTATTCCATCTGACATAGGCCTGGTCGGCGAGGCAGAAGACGCCTCCCTACTCATGTCGTTCCTTGGGCACGGTGTGAAGTTCACATCCGGATGGGTTATTTCCGGCTGGTCGGAACTAGAGGATAGACCTCCGGCCTGAAGCGACGTCATGCGCTCATCGTACAAAGACTTCCCACTTTTCTTTGCCTTCGAGAACGTTTGCTCTTCACCCGGACTCATGCTCGACATCATCGCGTTGTTGCTCTGTTTGGCCAAAGATGAGTGTGTACTTGTCGGATGTGAAGGTTCCTTTCTCCATTTATGGCTCTTAGTCTCTGATTTGGACATTCCCCTGTACAACACTTCCTCCCGAGGTTCGACCTCGGGACGCTCCGAGGTCTCCTCTGTCCTCTCGACTTCCTCCCGTTCGAGGACCTCGTCTGGCTCAAAGTCGGGTCGAATGAGCGTTCGCTCCCCCTCAAAGGGATCCACCATCAAAGGGATCCACCAGCGTTTCGCTCGCAGGCTCGGCCTCAGCGTTCCGCCTTTGATTGCCATCGAGGTTTTTCTCACTCCTTAGTTTCATTTCGGTCACTGAAAGATCAGGTTGACCTTTAATCGATTCGTCTTCAGCAAACGCGTCGGAAGCGCTGCTAAACGAGGATTGGCTACGCCTAGTTTTAAATTTCCGCGTGCTTCCCTTGCTTATCCTGGGAATCTTAGTAGTCGATCCTAGTGAGTCCCTACGCTGCATACTTTTTCACAAAATGAAAATGTTCGTAATTCGATGGCAATGCAAACGTACTACAAACAGGATCTAGTTAAATCACTCAATGCTGCCTACTCGATTCCGTTAGTATCAAAATGTCTCTCAGGTTTCTTAGCGACAAAAATAGTGGCTTAGCTAAGGTTACACACAGGGTCTACTCAGTATTGATATAATGCTAACCTAACACTGTTGTATAGTATAGCAATATCACAAAATTTACACCAGATATAATCAACACACAAAACACAATCGATAATCAGATAAGGATATCCTACAGGTGACAGCGACCTTTTGTCAGTATCAATTTACGGCCACTTTCTAATCAAGTCACTGCGTTGTTAAAATCAAACAATCTTTAATAAAAAGCAGTGATGATTCAGGAATAGATAAATAAAACTTAGTCTTAGAGAAAAAGACTTCCCCCAATCGGAACGATCCGAAAGAACGAAGCCCAGGACACAATCTTCTCAAGTGGGTGTGTATCTGCCTAATACACCCACCGAGGTCTTCTTTTAGGTGTCCTGCGATTGCCCGAGCTGTCCTACTAAGTAGCTCAAGGCAACCTCTGATCGAAAATTCGTAAAGTCTATGAAAAAGCTCTCCCACACTCGGACTGCTCCAAGTGCACGAGAGTAGGGAACAATTTTTTTTTTTCAAGTGGGTGTGTATTTGCCTAATACACCCACCGAGGTCTTCTTTTATTTGTTCCCGGATTGCCCGAACTTTTCTATTAAGTAGCTCAAGGCAACCACACGACCAAAATCACAGTAAAAAAAAATTTTTTTTTGTTCGGGTACTTCTGATACACCCAATGTAGAATCCAAAGTTGATCACGAATTTCCGGGTCAAAATGGGTTCTTATGATCCTGATAAGCACGCCGAATATCCTAATATGATCCTAATTAAATGGATATTTTCCGCTTCCCAAATTGCCACAGAAGGTTTACTCAAGTCTCTAACAAGGAAGATCGTTAGAAGGTCTAAGACACTCCGGAGGGTTACCTCGGAGGGTACGTTAATCACCCAAGTCACTTCGGAGGGTACCTTAATCACCCAAGTTACTTTGGAGGGTCCCCCCTAAATTTACTAAGGAGGGTCAATAAGATGCTTAATATGCTCCGGAGGGTTACTTCGGAGTCTTTGGGGTTACCTCCAAAATTTTCAAATTTTTTGATCTCGCTTAGAAGGTTCTCCCACTAGCTTCAAAAAGCGTTAAAACAAGCTAAAAGCTCTAAGGGGAGCTGTTTTAACTTCTTTGGGTGATCTCGTGGAAATTTTCCACTAAGGAGGGTTGCTAAGGGGTTTAGCTGACTCCGGAGGGTTACTTCGGAGGGTTCCCCAAAAATCGAGAAAAGAGGTTATGTCACCGCAGTAAAGCCTCTGAGAGCGGTCTACCTGGCTTAAAACTATGTTGGCTGACTCGGTCAACCTTCCCGGTAGGATAAAAGGTGATTTTACTAAAATTTTATGCCGGTCGGAGGGTTCCTCGTGATTTGGACCCTCCGAACCAGCAAATTCTGAAAAATTTTTCTTTTTCGAAATAATCAACCCAAAAACGGTTGCGATTCGAAAAAGTGGTCAAATACTTCGACTTATGGTACCAAAATTATCCCGATCGGATAACTGGTCTTTGAGAAATCGCCAAAAACGCGTTCGTCAAAATGGCCTTTTTTCACCACCTGTATAGGTTCTGAAAGACTTTTTCCGCAATTCCGGTCGAAAGTGCCCAAAAATACTTGAAATGAGCGTAATAGCCCTGTACGGCAGTGGAATAATGCAAAAAACCGGACCAAAATTGGTTTAGAAACAAAAATTTGGCCAAAAACTATCAAATTTGGACCCTCCGATTCCTTCCTTTTCCAAACCTTAAGTCGTTAGCTCTATCCACGGAGCTACTCGGAAGGTTACCCAAAAATTTCTCTAGTAACCGAGCACCTTATGCTAGCACGCTCCTAACGCAAAAAGTTTTTTTGCTCTAACTCTAAAAATTCAAAAACTCGATCCCCAAAACAGATTGACAAAATACAGAAGATTAGCAAAATTTTGATCGAAAATTTTCGTTTTTTCTAACTTTTACTGAGTCTTTTCTCACGCAGTTTCTTTAGTTAGGGGGATGGAACTACGTAGCTACTCCCTATATAAAAGCTTTTTACCTATCGGAAAAGCTCGGATATCCGAAAATTTGTGGGTCTACAGTTTGGTCGAAAATTGGTAATTTTCGACAAAAAATGGTTATTTCTTGGGTCTAAATAGGAGATAAGTAATATATTATAAGGATAACAATCTATTAATAGTCGTTATTGAATAGTACTATACCCTCCTTTGCACCAAAATACCCGAATTAAGACCCTTAACTCGGAAATTTGTAATCGATGGAGGGTACAATCGGACCGCGCCAATCGTGCCCCCCACCACTTAAATTTTAATGAAATAGTACCCGAACGATACTAAAATTGCTTCAAAGATACCCAACAGTCGTTGCAGATGTTGCCCTTGATGTCCCTGTTGAGCGTGGAACACGTCGGTCAGCTTGCCACTCTACTCTCCGGTCACCGGCAAAATCACCATTAACGTGCTTAAACTTATCCAACCCTTCACCATAACACACAATCTTTCTATCAGAAACGATATAAATCAATCTGAAACAACAACAAATAGGAAGGTCAGATCACATCTCGTCCGGAAATAAAATATAAACTGTCACTTTATGTTTTTTACTGTTTTTGGTCTTTTTTGGATTTTTTACTGTTTTTTGTACTTTTTTGTTTTTAAATTAATTTATTTTTGGCTTTTTCTTGGTTATACACTATTTTTGTTTGGTTTTACGCTTTCTCTTTAATTGTTTTTGGTCCCGGGATCTTGGGACAAGCGGGCTCATGACTTCCCACCTAACCCTCCGGCCCCCGGAATTTTCGGTGTTAACTAAGTTAAAAAGCTAAACTGCACTAGACGGAGGGTACGCACCTTCCCCCTAGTACAATAACGGTCATTAAGGCCTCTAACTCGGGTTATACGCCCGGAGTGGAGGGTTCGTCGCTGAAACGCTTGCTGATCATGATGGTTTCATGCCTTTAACAGGCCCACCCAGGAGCGCCATAAAAACGTCTATGTAACATTCGCCCAAATATCACACAGCGACGGAGCGTAGAAAAAGTACCTATCAACGACTGGCAGGCGTCAGTTACCTGAATTCTACTCGTTTTTTACCGTCTCGACCTTGCCAGTTGATTTTCTGGTCTGTCTAGGGCAAAGTAAAAAGTTACCATTTTTAGGCCATCAGTCAAACGACTTTTGATCAGCTTTCGTTTGCATGCGAACACAACCACATAGCTGAGTCTCGGATCCTCAGACTACGTGATTGTCATTAAAAACACGGCTCGAACAACCTATTTTGTTATGTTTTTGTGTGACAGTTCTACATTAAATCCATTTGAGATGGATTGACCCTTTCCTTTTTCTATCTACTCATGTCCTGAAATATTAAATAATATCGGTGTTAATTAAGATCTAGGACATTACAGCAGCTATTAAAGGTAGTTTACACAATCCCTTCACATAGACAGTCTCTGGGGGACCAAGCCTCCGCTCCCGTAATATTCTTGAGATAACGCTCTTATCTCTTTTAATTCGTGTCCCGGGAGGGTTCCGTGGTATATTTCTTCCCCCACTGAAGCCTCCTTCTCCACAAATATCCGTCACTAAGGTTCTTATCGTGTTTTTTTTTGCCACGATAAGAGGCTTCGTAATTTTCCGTCTCTTGTACGACTGTTCTTCACAATATTTGTCATTGTTCTGATTTTCGTCACTTTTTGGCTCAAAATGGCCGTCTTCTTCTATTTCTCAGAAATATTCACTCTTCAATCGAAATTTTAAAAAAAAAAATTTTAGAACATTCTGACCCTCCTTCGCAAGACTTTTTCGTTCATAAGGCCTTTAGTCTTTTAATTTCACGTCGCCGGAGGGTTGTGCTGTGTCATCTGGCAGAATGGCACAGTTATCAGTCAATTTAAAAGATAGTGTACTCACTACCCAATCAAGTACAGTCTATGTTGATTTTAAAATAAAAAAAATATATATATATAAATTTAATGCCAGAATATGAATACCTCTATAAAAAAAACGTATGTGTGATGTACTCTTAGTCGGTCGCAGTACAATAGTCGAACCTGTCTTTTAAAGAAAAAGCTTTCCCTGCTCGGTGCTGCACCAAACAGACAAAACTTTGAAGTCAGTAATTTTCTCAAGTGGGCGTCTATTGCACCCACCGAGTACTATGTTACCTATCTGCCTTCGGACTGCCCGGACTAGACCTACTAAAACCCTCAGGGCAGTCACTTTTCCCAAAAACGTATTATGTTGCAATCCACACCAATGAATCACGCTCTTTTTAATTTAGACTTAGTGTCGCGAATATCCGAGTTTGGAGCTGTTTTGTTTTGGTCTGGTTCTTATTGAAAGGCAAGTTATCAGTGCAGTCACTGATACCTAGCCTGTGTGCTAATAACCTAATACCTCTCACTTTGATCTTTCTTCCGTCTACTTCAGTCCTTTAATAAAATAATACCCCTCCGGATTGGCACAAATAGGACCCTTCCGGACTGGCAGAATCTAGACCCCTCCGGATGGGGACCCCTCTGAGTTAGTTAATATAAGACCCTTCCTGATTTGGACCCCTGCGAATTAGCAAGTATAAGACCCCTCCGGATTCGGACCCCTCCTAACTTGAAAAAATTTTGACCCCTCCGGATTGGGAGCCCTCCGGTTTTGTAAAAGTAGCTTTTCGGAGATTTCCTTCTTTCAACCTATACCCCTCCGGATACGTTCTCCGATGCAATTTTGCGCTTTCAATTAACTAGGAAGGGTATGCACTACTTTCCTAGACCCTTCCGGATTGAAGTTAAGCCTCTTATTTGACAATTCACACTAACGGTGAAGGGTCTTATCGCTCGCTTAACTTCCGCTCGCTTAAGCTTTTGATGTGCCTTTAGGCTTCCCTTTTCGTCTAGAACAGCCTAAAGTTACTTTATTCAACCGCTATTACCTTTTGGTAGGGGTATAAGGGCTTTTCTAAAAAAAATTGTAAAACGTGAAGGGTGTACCCTTCGAAATTGAGGAATTTGCTAAAAAGAATCTCAAAAAAAATTTTCACGCTTACATTTCCGAAAAATTTCTGCCCCTATCAGTAAGCTCAGCTAATTTCTGATCTATTGGTACCAAGATCAACTCGATATGCCCAGTAGTTCCAAAGTTATTAACTAAAACGTCTTTTTTCTAAACTCGAAAATTTTCTCTACTATAGGTTCCGCCTAACTTTTTCCGCAAATCTGGTTCTTTCGTCCTAAAAATTATTGATCCGAGCTCAGAAGGCCTATAATCTTCTAGTTCAATGCAAAAGACCCGATCTAAAACGCTTTTGTAGAAGAAATTTGCGAAAAACTATGCTACCTGTACCCACCCCTCCGGATTGATGAATCCACCAAAGCAAACACGTTAAGTTCGATTTCTCTGCAACCCGGAAGGCTTTCGGGTAGCGGGTTTTAAAACTTGTAGATTCACTAGTGGACGTTGTCCGAACAACTATTTTTACTGTCGTAACTCAAAAATTTCAAAAAATTTTCTAAATTTATAGTGTTTCGTTTTCTCAAAAGTCACGAAATTTCGGTTTTCGGTACCAAAATAGTTCCAACCACTTTCGAACTAAACTTAACCGGTTCTATCTATTATGGTAGTGCAGTTACGATGTAACTCACTAACTTAGCACTTTTTTTCTGTTTCAAAAAAAACATCGATATCTCAAAAATCGCGACTTGTGGGGGAATCAAAATACCGGTCTGTTTTCGTTGTTTTTCACTGAAAAACGATATAAGACTATTAATATAGGCTATATAAGTAATAATATTAGTAATACTATACCCCTCCGGGTTTGTTTAATATCCGAATTAAGGTGCTTAACTCGGATATTCGCAGTTCGGTGAAGGGTCACAACAGTGCAGCACTGTCGAGCCCCCCACAGATTACTATCTTAATTTTTGTACCAAAAGGGATACAAAACTTGTTAACGATACCCAACAGTCGATTGTTGGTGTCGTTGAGCCTCTTCTTGTTGCTCCTTGTACTGCTTGCCGGATCAGTCTTCTCCCAATACCCTTCCGAATTGAGCGCAAATCAGCTGACAATTCCGGATTGAGCGCAATTTATCATTAACGTGCTTAAATGCTCAAATAACCCTACAGTACAAGCCTCACAAACGGGCTACAAAACTGATCGTAACGATCCTGACTGATATAAATGCCTGTAACAACAAAATATCTATCAACAACAAACGGGGGGGGGGGGGTCGGATCACATCTTGTCTGGGGGGATGATTTCTACTGATTTTCTACTTTTTTTTTACTGTTTTTGGTTTTTTCGGTTATTTTTTATGTTTTTTGTTTTTCTTGGGTACTATACTACTTTTTGTTTGGTTTGAAATATATCTTCAAGTGTTTTTGGTCTCAAACCATTCAGGAGATGACGGGACCGCGAATCCCCCAACCCTTCCTGGTTCGTGAATTTTCGGTCTTAACTAAGTTAAAAAGCTATTCACGGTAATCCGGAAGGCTTCCGCGTTCCGAACTACCCTTCCGCCCCGCCGGTTATGGCCTATTAAGGGCGTTAATGTGAGCATCGGCTCGGCGCGGAGTGCTTGTTAACGGTTCTGCCGGTCATGATGTTAAAAAAAGTCCACCCAGGAGCGCCATAAAAACATCTATGTAACCTTCGCCCGGAAGATACATATCGACGGAAAACAAAACTAAGTCTTAAGACGACTGGCTAACGTCTAAACAGAGCTTTGCATGCTTTTCACCGTCTCTACCAAGCCAGTACTTTTCGGTGGTCTTTTCTAACATCGGTCGACAAAAACGTTACTGCTTTCGGCTTCGGTCAAAACACTCAAATTAACTAAATTACATGCAGAAATAGTGAGCTCATGTCTGGGTCTCAGTATCTCCAGACCACGAGGTCACTCCTTAAAACAGGGCTACTACTATTTATTATATTACTATTGTTTTTGTTCAGTAGATAAAAATCATCATCTCCATCGAAGATGGATCAACCCTTTCCCCCAACTCCTAGCTTCTCATCGTTATCAAAATGAATCTAGAAGTTAATTAAATTCAAGTCAGGACATGACAGGAAGCTAAAAGTTTATGTAACAGGATAAAAGTTTCAGTTCCTTTACCCTTCCGGATTGATGAATCCGCTGGATCAAGCTCGTTAATCCTGATTTCTTCTTAATCCGGAAGGCCGTCTTTCACCCTTCACCGTTGTTCCCAACGGCCTTGCAACTATTGTAGCGGCACATTAGTTGCAACTCGGAGTGTTCTTCTGTTACTCTGTAACTCGTTGTCGTTTTCCAGTCTCGATTTCGTATTTGTTGTTAGCGCAGCTAATGTTGTTCTGTTCTTCTTTCTCGTTTTAGCCAAAATGGCCGTTGCTGACGTTTCTCAGAAATATGACGTCATAATTCGAATTTTTAAAATTTTAAAATACCAGAATATTCTAGCCCTCACCGTTTGGCCAATCATTCCAATAACGTTCTTAATTCTTAATAATCATCAATCCGGAAGGCTCGCTGCTAAAAATTGGAATTCTGCAGAGATTGCGTTTTTCACAGTCTGGTCGAATGTCACAACTCTTAACTTTCTTAACAAACCGAACTGAATGATGCAGTAAAATTTTTCCCCACAGTAGTAAATTAATCTATATATTATTTTCCCCAAGGTAGTAAATTTAAATACAATGAAAATCATTTAACAATTTCAACCTCCACAAAGCAGTGAAATTCAACATTCAAAGAGTGAATGTATACAAGAAGAGAGCAGTACTAACCTTTTATATCGCTTCTTTATATTCACTCGCACAAGAATTCTTTTCAAATTCGCACAGCTCGCCCACGACGAATTGTTTAAAATAACGATTTCAAATTTCAACTTTCACTAACAACAACTCAAACAAGCGATAACTTTCTTTAAATTTTCTCTTAACCCGGTTGGAATGGAATTATATAACCCAAACTAACCAACGCAGCTTACTAGATACCATAAACCACAAACTCACTATGATTATGAAAATAAAACCAACGGTATTCAAACCGGATTAAACCAGCTTAGGAACTGGATAATTTATTCTTTTGAAGACTATTGACAAGTCTAAAAAAGAAATACTAAAACACCAAAAAGTCGCAAATCAAACCCATGCCGAATAATTAGATTTTTAAGAAAAGGACTCAACCAAAACGACAAAAGGAAAAAACTAGTAACAATTATAAAATAAAATATAACACAAAACAGGACCCCATAAAAAAACAACATGCAATCATACCCTCACTCCTGGCCTAACCCACCAGAAGAGGACGTCCTGAGCATGCTTAATAGCCGGCCTAACCCACCGTGCTTCAAAACACGCTTTGTGACACACTCCCTGATTTTGATAAGAGGTACTCAAGAATGAGAAACTCTTAATAAAAACAGAACTAAAATTAAAAGCTTTTGCGATAACAACTAATAGAAATCATAACTAAAAAACCAAAATAACAAAAATTTCAAAAATGTAAATCATATAATGCAGTATATGGATCATACACGACCACAAAGACGAGCATCAAGAAACTTGACGACCCCCTCACATTCAATCTGCAGAATGGCTAAACACAATAGATATGCCGCTCACAGTCACAACTCAGTTCTTCGCCAAAGGAGAACAAACAATCATAACAAACCATTTTGAAATCAGATTGATTTCGTTGGCGGTCACAGTCATTGTTGAATGACAACCCTCATATCGACCATTCTAGCTTCCTAGTACTTCTTTCTCCAAGAACGGAACAAGAAATGATGTTCGCCAAATACCAACGACCATCATCTATCCTCCATTACAGATAGAAGATGAAAGATTCAAAAATTCTGTAAGCCCCAGATGGGTGGAACCTGATCAAAATTATGATTTTATTATTGGTTATATATTAGATATTTTATCACTAAAATATACAATACTAACCAATCATACTCCATCGAAATAACAACCCACTTAATTCTAAGGGCTGAAATTACTTTTAATTTCAGCACCAGAGAGTTTTGAATTTAACTTAGAACTTAGTTGTCTCTCCCAGAGACCTACTCGCGATAAACCAGTATACTCTAGATCTATTGAGACTAATTGAGAATAGCAGATATAAGAGTAAGATTAAGATCGGTATAAGACTAAGAAGTTGCACGAATCTATCCGACCGAAAATAAGATAGCGTGAAGAGCGAACGGTGTACCCTATCTGAACTTACTCTATGAGTTAGACCTTAGAACATAACTCAACACTAAGTTTTTTTTACTCACTAGCTTTATAAGATGCTCATATATCTAAACGGGTGATGTGACGGGATAACGTATGAACAACAAATGTGCTATTTAACAAAGTTAAAATCATTTTTCGATTTTGAAGTTCAAATGTGTGTAAGTGGAAAAACCCCAGTTGAGTATAATTGGTTGGTATTTTCAATTCTAATACCGAAAAAAAAACTTCTTCCAATTGGTCTCACTTTTGTCTTAGGATAGTTGAGCGTAGTAAAGGCTTAAATAATCCTTGATTATCATCACTTTGAGGAGCTGAGTTTTGGTCAGAATTGCTTTTGAAAAACTTTCGAATTTTGAATTTGTTTGTTTCCGTGGCTCTTTTTCCTTCCCCCCACCTGTTAATTTTTATATCTCAAATTACTAATCACTTTGTCCGATTGTCATGAAAATTGACATGCAGACTAATTAGGCTATGACAAACATATTTGGTCCTCATAATTAACCTCGTAAAATACCTTGTTAGAGCATAAAATTCATGTTTGAGTGAGATGGGGGGAAAGGAAAAAGAGACGTTTCCGTAACTTACGCAGATTTGCACATGTCGAATGCTATTGTCATTGGGGCACTGTCACTAGCCCAGAAGTAACATTTAGCAATACCATCGGGGTAAAAAGTGCAGTATGGATTGTTGACAGAAGAATTGCACATTTTGAAACAAATAAGGACCATAGTTGATATTGTCCAGTTTATTGCTCTCATTTTTATTTCAATTGAAAAATAACAGAGGCTTTACTTTATGGGTAATGACTTCTGATTTATATTGTTGACTTCTAATTGTTGTGTGAAAAGAAATCACTGATTTAACAAAAAATATCTCTGCTTGGCGGTTTTTTTTACCTGTTCATCAAATAAAACCACTTGTGTTCATGTTTCGCCAGAAATCTGGATGAATAAATCAAACTTTCAGAAATATTGACGGTAATATCAATTACCGGTTTTGTTATACCATCCCCATCCTAATGGAATGTTGTTAACCCCATCCCCGCCCCCTCCATTGGACCTTATTAACTACTCGGCTCTTTTCCAGTTTCCCCCCTTTCATTTTTTCTGAAATTCATTACATGAAAGTCTTTTTTTAAATTATTTTTAATGTTATAAACTGCATTAAAACGTGTCAGCGTGAACAGCTAAACAAATTTTCACAACATTTCTAACATGAAAATTGCCGTGTGAACAATTTTTGAACATCTCTTTTAGTAATTTAACAAAGGGGGGGGGGACTGGAAAAGAGCCAACTACTCCGCCTATGCATGTATTTTTCAGCTCTTTTTCCTCCCCTCTTCGTCAGTCTAATGGTGGGCTCTTTTTCATTCCTCCCACCTGCAAATTGGTATAGTAGAAGTTACTGTTCACTTTGTACGATTGTCATGAAAATTGACATGCAGATTAATTAGCCATCACAAAATTCATGTTTGAGTAAGGTGGGGGGAAATGGAAAAAGAACCTGATGGTGTAAGACTGTGTTTTACAAGAAAAATAATAAATTTTATACAAGTTGTTCATGACCTAACCATGGTCTGCTTGCCAGTTTTTGTAACAAAGGAACAAAATAAGCTAAAAAAAATAAATTTGATAAGTTCACAGCTGAAGGAAAGAGCCAATATTTTGACACTTCCTCATAATATATGTCAAAACTGTCAAAAAGTCTAATACGTTTCGAAATGTTCCGAAATTGTGTTCGGCCGAATGGTGTGTTTTCGATATGGGAGTTTGGACCCAACACGATCCATGTGTTCGACCGAATTCGGTCGAAACATTAAGCAAACACCTCAACCTGGGCATGGTTCCAACGCGCTCGACCCATGTTTCGACAACTTTCAACCCATGATTGGACACCGTTCGACCCCTGAATCAATCCTGTTCAACTCATGATTAGACCTTGTTCGGCGCAAGATTCGACCCTTTTCGACCCTGATCGAGAATAGTATTGTATCGTGTCCCAGATCCTAAGGGGGATCCTTCCTAAGGAGGGGTCCTCACATTATGCAAAATACTAGGAAAGGGGTCCTTAATGTTTTGGAGGACCCTCATCATAGGATTTTGTGAACGAATGAAATTTTGCACCCAAGAAGCAGAACATCTCCTACCTAGGACCTTACCAAGCTGAACGATACAAAAGGGTTGGTCTGGTTAATTATATGAGTCATAATAATTGTTACAATTGTTTCGGGCAAATGATTTTTGACCTAATTGAAACTTGTAAGTGAAAGTGAAATTGACTTTTACGGTATAAAATTAAAATTCACCGGAAACTTTGGCAGCGTAGTTTAACTATTGGAAGCATTAAATTTTTTTCCCAACATGGGCCATATTTTATGGCGAAAAGGAAGTAAATTGAAATCACTCTCTAAAGGCGGCGGTCGTTTTTGGCAAGTTATGGTAAATGACAAACTTGCTAAGTTGGGAAAGAAGAAAATTGAAATAAGAGGGAACTTGGTGTACTGAAGAAATTGTTAATTAGCTTAGGCAAGTTAGAGGGTTTTCAACCAAACAAAAAATCTGAGTTACTTACTGAACTGTCAAATTTTTATTTAAGTATTTACTCATTTTCTTCCCTAATTACCTACTGACTTACTTCCTTACAAATCTACTTATTTACTTCTTTTCTTGTTTAACTTCTTACTTTTTCGCTCTGCATCTTATTTTTACTTACTTACTGACTTCTTTCTCTACTCCTATACTTACTTATATATTTTTTACATACATACCAAAAATTTATGCCCTACTTACTTTTTATATTAGTTTACTTACTTACTTACTTTTTAACTTACTCACAAAAATAGTACTGAATTAATTAACTACTCACTTACTTGTTTTCTGAAGTATTCACTTACTTTCTTTTTACAAACTCATTTTTTTACTTAGATTCCTTACTAACTTTCTTGTTTATTTCACTTCACATAACTCCAATTGAGTTCAGGCTATTTAACTTAACTTTTTTTACTTACTTAATAATCAATTTTTTCACTGAATTTCTTCACCTTACCTCACTTAAGCTTACTTCCACCTTTTTATTGTTACTCTTGTACTTAGTAACCATACATTTTTTTCTATTCTAACTTTAGTTTACTTTTTTTTACTTAATCTCAGTTTACTTAACTTAATTTTTCTTACTGTGTCCACATAAGCTCACAAAAAACTTACTTATTTTACTTTGTCTTTCTTTACTTTGTAGGTTTCTTTTAGTATGGGTTATTTAACTTACTTAACCTTACTTCATTCGATTTTATTTGAGATAAATTTAATTTCTTTTCAATTAATTCCTACCGTAATTTGCTTACGTAATTTTTGTACTTGACTGTGCTTAAGTTTTGTTCCTTACCGTTTGACGTTTACATAATCATACTTACTTCACTTTAAATACTTTAATTTACCTAACTTTATTTTAAATTATTCCTCTTTGTTTTTTCTTTTTAATTTAACTTAACCTCACTTTAATTTATTTACCTATATCTACTTAGTTACCTGCTAAGTAAATTACTACCATACCTAGATACTCATATAGATAGTTTCTTAGATAATTTTTTATACCTGCTTAAAAACCTACACGCATACTTTTTAAAATTTCTAAACGCACAATCCCATTGATCGATTAGCTGATGAAAGATTTTATGTTTTAGTAACAAAAAGATAAATCAATTCCTTTAAAGTACCTGAATCGAAAGTGCGGTAGTAATGATAGATAGTTTAAAAAATCAGAGATTAAGCCATTTTTATTTATAAAGCCATATATCTGTGTAGTGACCCCTTTAACTCAATACAACAAAAGATGAAACTTTGATAGGTGGGTTGCTTGAAAAGATGTACGTAAAGATAGCTAGATGTACCAACGGATTGATGGCTGTATGAATGGACGGATTACTGACTGGCTGGTTGGATCAAAATCTGATTGGATGACAGGATGGCTTAAGGTATGAACAGTTGAATGGACGGTTAGATGAATAGATAGCTAGTTAAACGGATGGCAAGCTGGTTGGTTAGATGGCTGATAGATAAGTGGTTGGTTAGATGGTTAATGGTGTCACATAGGCATTGACAATTGGCGGATGAAAGATGGCTCGATGGATGAATGGTTTTATGATGGTTGGATGGCCTTATGATGGATGCATGGCTTGATGAATGGATGGCTTGATGCAGAGATTGTTTGATGGATTGAGGGTTGGCTAGATAATTGAATCAATCGATAAATGAATGGATTGTTGAACTGATCGAAGGCTGATTAGAAAAACGATTAAAAAGTTGTTTGGACTGATAACTTGCTGTATGGACAATGTTCGGCAGGATGGATGAATGTTTGGCTAAAAAGCTTGATAAATGATTGAAAGGAGAGCTGGTATGACATGATGGATGGTTGGCTGGGTTGAACTATGCCTGGCTGAAAAGCAAATAACTAGCTGGTTGGTTCGGCGACTAGATTTTCAGGCGTCTGAAATGATGGATAGCTGGTTGGACGAGAAAATGACTGAGTAATGTACGTCTAATTGGATTGCTAGACCGATGGTTTTTTTGATAAACGGATAGCTGGGATTAACCAGTTTGATGGTTGGATGGCCAACTTACTTACTTTACTTTATTTTACTTTTATTTTTCTTTATCTTCTCTTTACTTTAGTTCACATTGTTTTGGCCTTATAAAAAGGCCAACTTACTTACTTTACTTTATCCTACTTTATTATTTTTCATCTTCTCCTTACTTTAGTTTTATCTTCTCTTCTCTGTTGATTGCATAGATGGATGGTTGATTCGACGAAAAGATTTTAGTACGAATGAATGGATGGGTGTCTCGCTGGTTATTCAGATGGATGGAAAAAAAAGATGCGACTAGGATAAAAGACTGTTTGGATAGATAACTCTGTGGATGAATGGATGGTAAGATGTTTGTGTGGCTGAAAGGATGGACGAAAAGTCAAAAGATTGGTTATTTACCGCCGGAAACTAAATAAGTCTAAAAGTATCGGCTAGGTATCTTTTATCTCTACTGGCTGAAGTCAGCAGGTTAGAGAGGCATTGGAAAAAAACGGTGAAAATGGAAAAAATCGAGTTACTCCACTTGATTGAGAAACAATTCAAGAAAAGTATACGTCCTTAAAACAAACGTAATATGACAATTTCAATCAAAAAAAAATTTTCTAGCTTTTTTGCTTCTTTTGTTATTTCTAATAACCTTATTTGCGACGTTTTAATTAAGTTGAGACCTTATGGCGGCCTAATTGATATCAAAAGATGCAGCGATGCAGCCGGACTAAAATTTGAACTTGTAAGGAAAATCCAACGTTTTGTTACATTTTTCCCGGTAATTAAAACAACAGCTTTTTAGGAAAATGAGAGGACTTGAAAAAAAACTTGAAAAAAACCAGAAGTCTATCATTAAATACTTTAGCTGCACAATGTTATGCAGTTAGCTTTTGAACACTGAGAGCCTTAATCTCTGTCACTTGAAACCCTCATTAGTCCACAAGCCATCGACCTCGAGTAAAGCTATTTCTATCCCTACCAGAACAAAAATTGGAATTTTATCACCTATCAGCTATTTTTCAGCAGTCTCTTTTTAGTTTAGGGCTTTGAGAACGGTCTCACGGTTTAGATAGCGTTTAATTGAGCCGCTCATTAGTTCAAGGAGTATTTGCAGACTTTTTTGTTTGCCTTTCTTATCATTTATTAACTGATTTAATTACTTATTCAATTTCTATCTTACTTATATTTTACTTAATCTTTTTGTTCAGCTTCTTCTTCACTTAGCATACATACTCTACCTAACTTTTAACTTTTACTTTCAATCTAAATTTTTCAAACTTTGATTCATTCTTTTTTCACTATGCGTTATTTTTTCAATTTACTGGATTAGTTTCAAGCTTCAATCTTCAATTTGTTTTTTTTTCATTCTACCTATTTGTTTTTAATTTACTTCACTTTTCATTACTTATTTTAAATGTACCTAAATTCACACACAAGTAATAATTAAATTTCTAACACACCTTTTGCTTACATACTAACAAACATATATTTCACATACATGCATACAAATAAAAGTACATACTTGAATACAAACATACAGACAAAACAACATGTACACCTTACTTTACTTTGCCTTACCTTATCTTATTTTCGTTTACTTTACAAACTCAACTACTCACATACTTACCTACTTATTCACTTACTTACTTACTTCTTTACTTACTTTTTTCAACGTATTTATTTACTTACTTACTCACATACTAAAACACTTACCTACATAGTTACTTACCTCTTACTCACTTACTCATTCACTTACTTGATGACCATCTTACTGAGTTTCTTACTGAACTGTCAACTTTTTATTTAAGTAATTACTCATTTTTTCCTAACTTTCTTACTGACTTATTTCCTTACATATCTACTTACCTACTTCCTTTCTTGTTTAACTTCTTACTTTTTCGCTCTTCATCTTATTTTTACTTACTTATCTCATTTTACTTAAATGAGATTTTACTTTTTTACCTAATCTCATTTTACTTAACTTAATTTTTCTTACTGTGTCCACCTAAGCTCACAAAAACTTACTTACCTTACTTCGTCTTACCTTTATTTTTCTTTATCTTCTCTTTACTTTAGTTCTCAATGTTTTGCTTTCTTTTAGTATAGGTTATTTAACTTACCTAACCTTACTGCTTTCTTTTTTATTTGAGATAACTTTAATTTCTTTTCAATTACTTCCTACCGTTGTTTGCTTTCGTAATTTCTGTACTTGACTGTGCTTAAATTTTGTTCCTTTACCAGTGGACGTTTACATAATCATACTTACTTTACTTTAAATACTTTAGTTTACCTAATTTTACTTTAAATTACTCCTCTTTATTTTTCGTTATAATTTAACTTAACTTCACTTTAATTTATATACCTATATCTACTTAGTTACCTGCTAAGTAAATTGCTACCTTACCTAGATACTCATATAGATACTTTCTTAGATACTTTTTTATACCTGCTTAAAAAACTACACGCTTATTTTTTGAATTTTCTAAACGCACAATCCCATTGATCGATTAGCTGATGAAAGATTTTATGTTTTAGTAACAAAAAGATAAATCAATTCCTTTAAAGTACCTGAATCGAAAGTGCGGTAGTAATGATAGATAGTTTAAAAAATCAGAGATTAAGCCATTTTTATTTATAAAGCCATATATCTGTGTAGTGACACCTTTAACTCAATACAACCGAAAGCTGAAGCTTTGATAGGTGGGTTGGTTGAAAAGATTTAGGTAGAGATAGCTAGATGTACCAACGGATTGATGGCTGTATGAATGGACGGATTACTGACTGGCTGGTTGGATCAAAATCTGATTGAATGACTGGATGGCTGAAGGTATGAACAGCTGAATGCACGGTTAGATGAATAGATAGCTAGTTAAACGGATGGCAGGCTGGTTGGTAAGATGGCTGATAGATAGCTGGTTGGTTAGATGGTAAATGGCGTCACATAGGCATTGACCTTTGACGGATGAAAAATGGCTTGATGGATGAATGGTTTTATGATGGATGGATGGCCTTATGATGGATGCATGGCTTGATGAATGGAAGGCTTGATGCAGAGATTGTTTGATGGATTGAGGGTTGGCTAGATAATTGAATGAATCGATAAGTGAATGGATTGTTGAACTGATCGAAGGCTGATTAGAGGAACGATCAAAAATTGTTTGGACTGGCAACTTGCTGTATGGACAACGGTCGGCAGGATGGATGAATGTTTGGCTAAATAGCTTGATAAATGATTGAAAGGAGAGCTGGCATGATTTAAACTATGCCTGGCTGGTTTGAACTATGCCTGGCTGAATAGCTAATTATTTAGCTGTTTGGTTCGGCGACTAGATTTTTAGGCGTCTGATTTGATGGATAGCTGGTCGGACGAGAAAAAGACTGAGAGCTGTACGTCTAGTTGGATAGCTACACCGATGGTTTTTTTGATAAACGGATAGCTGGGATTAACCAGTTTGATGGTTGGATGGCCATTTTTTTTTACTTTACTTTATCTTACTTTTATTTTTCTTTATCTTCTCTTTACTTCAATTTTATCTTCTCTTCTCTTTGGCTTGCATAGATGGATAGTTGATTAGACGAAAAGACTTTAGTACAGATGAATGAATGGTGTCTCGCTGGTTATTCAGATGGATAGAAAAAAATGATGCAACTAGGATAAACGACTGTTTGGATAGATAACACTGTGGATGAATGGATGGTAAGATGTTTGTGTGGCTGGAAGGATGGAAAAAAGTACACAGCTTGGTTATTTACCGCCGGAAACTAAATAAGTCTAAAAGTATCGGCTAGGTATCTTTTATCTCTACTGGCTGAAGTCAGCAGGTTAGAGACGCGTTGGAAAAAAACGGTGAAAATGGAAAAAATCGAGTTACTCCACTTGATTGAGAAATAATTCAAGAAAAGTATACGTCCTTAAAACAAACGCAATATGGCAATTTCAATCAAAGAAAATTGTTCTAGCTTTTTTGCTTCTTTTGTTATTTCTAATAACCTTATTTGCGACGTTTTAATTAAGTTGAGACCTTATGACGGCCTAATTGATATCAAAAGATGCAGCGATGCAGCCGGACTAAAATTTGAACTTATAAGGAAAATCCAACGTTTTGTTACATTTTTGCCGGTAATTAAAACAACAGCTTCTTAGGAAAATGAGAGGACTTGAAAAAAAACTTGAAAAAAAACCAGAAGTCTATCATTAAATATTTTAGCTGCACAAACCTATTCTCCGTCAACTTAAGTTTAGCACGTGTCTTGTTAAACAAGAAAAGAAAAGGAAAAAACAACAACAACCACAACAACATTGATTGCAACTATTGCAACTATTGCAACTATTACAACTATTGCAACTATTGCAACAATTGCAACAATTGCAACTATTGCAACTTTTGCAACTATTGCAACAATAGCAACTATCGCAACTATTGCAACTATTATAACTATTGCAACTATTGCAACTATTGAGGAGTTTGCCAACCCCGACACGAAATGATGAGGAGAAGCGACAGAGCAATAAGACCGCCGTCTTACTTTGGTTTTCGTGATCACTCGGAAGAAAATCAAAAAGAGGACACCGTTTCAGCGTCGCAGAGAGTTAGTGACGATGAACAAGAGGATTCATACAACGAATCCGTAGACAAAATAGAAAATGAAGAACAACATACTGGGGCGACTCAACAGCTTCGTGTTATGACCCTCAGTGAGCAAGACCATTATCCTGTCGTACCCATTACAGAAAACGTCACAAACTGTTTGCTTGACGCCTTTGGAGGGTCTCTCGACATATCTAAGGAAGTTCAAGAAACTGAATGGGGGAACAGATGGACTGTGAGTGTGAACCTCCAAGGCAAACTGTATTTAGTCCCGGGGGGAAACATTGGCCGTAAATACGTTGATCTTTTAACGAAAGAAGTCTGCCGATTGAACCAAAACGAATGTTCAGAACGACTACTTGTATTCAGCCGATTAATCTTACAGCGGGACCCAATGATAAAAACCACACGTGATGTGAGAGCTTTGATAGGAAGACGACTTGAAGACTGGGAAAATAATAAGTTCAATATTCTACTACAAGAAGCCAAACGATGTTCACAAAAACAACCGAGGAAACCTATGAAAAAAAATAGATCTGAAGACGAGCACACCGCAGTGGTTTTTGCACGAATGATGATGGAAGGGAAAGTTCGGTCTGCCATGCGTTGGCTGACAAGCAGATCTGGCGGAGGTCTGCTCCATCCAAATGACGAAGTTATTGATTCCACAACAAAAACAAGAAAATTAGTCATTGACATTCTGAAAGAGAAGCATCCCGTAGCAAAAAAGTCAAAAGAAGAAGCAAGAATACAAGTAGACAGCTTGCCTGAGTTAGAAACAGTAACCATCACTTCTTCTTATATAGAAAAATTTGCGAGGTCAATGCACGGTGGAGCCGGACCCTCAGGAACAGATTCGGAACACTGGAAAGACGCTTTTCTTCGATTTGGAGGACACAGTTCGGCTTTAAGAGACGAAGTGGCGGCGCTGATCACAAAGATAGCTAACGAAATTATTCCATGGAACCAAATACGAGCATTGATGTCAGGTCGTCTGATTGCTTTGGACAAGTGCCCCGGAGTTAGACCCATTGGCATAGGTGAGTGTTTGCGAAGAGTAATGTGTAAATGTATGGCCGAAGCGACCAAAAAAGATCTCGAAGAAACCTGTGGATCTCAACAACTAGCTTGTGGTGTGAAAGCAGGAATAGAAGGAGCTGTACACGCAGTGGAGGAGTTGTTTAATAGCACCAAAGAGGACGGACATGGTCTTCTATTGATGGATGTCTCAAATGCATTCAATGCATTGAACAGGGAAACGGCTCTATGGAATGCTAGAATACTTTGGCCAAGGTGCTCACGATTTCTTTTCAACACATATAGAGGGTATGCGCCGCTAATCGTTGCAGGAACGACAGAACTTCTTTTCAGTAGTGAAGGCACTACACAAGGTGATCCACTAGCGATGTTATTCTATGGGGTTTCATTGATGCCATTGATTGAATCACTCAAAGACCGAGATAAGTATTTACAAACATGGTATGCAGATGATTCGGGAGCTCTTGGCGCACTAGAAAACCTGGTTGAATGGTTGTCATCTTTGACAGAAAAAGGTCCGAAGTATGGCTATTACCCCGAGCCAAGCAAAAGTTATTTGGTTGTTCACCCGAATTTTGTTGAAAAAGCTCATCAATTGTTTGACAGGTTCGGCATCAGAATAGTTGAAGGTAGAAGATATTTGGGCGGATTTATTGGCTCTGATGAAGGCAAAACTCGTTTCACTACAAAAAAGGTCCAAGAATGGTTGGATTGTCTTAACGAGTTGTCCAAAGTGGCAGAAAAAGAACCTCAAGCTGCTTTAGTTGGATTAACAAGATCACTGCAATGCGAATGGAATTTTGTCCAGAGAGTAGTCAAAGATACGTCGCATCTGTTTGCTCCTCTCGAGAAGATGCTGGAGGAAAATTTTTTGCCAAGCTTACTAGGAATTTCTAGTGTCACACACTCAGATCGTGTTTTGTATTCACTTCCTGTCAAAAGAGGGGGACTAGGTGTACGAAATCCAACCGAAGGTGCCGAACTAGCATTTTCCACTTCACGTGAAGCAACCGACTGTCTCGTGAGTTCGATCCTTCACCAAGATGATTTCGAACAAACTCTACACAAAACAAAGATGAGAGAAGCAAGAAAAAATCACGAGGAGAAACAAAATGCTGTGGACAAAGATAAACTCGATGAATTGCTTGCAGTTTTACCAGCAGATCAGAAACGAGCAATCCGGAGAATAATCGACAACAACTGTTCCTTGTGGCTAACTTCGCTGCCCTTGTTGAAAGATAATTTTGATTTGTCAGCCACAGAGTTCAGAGATGCTCTATGTGTCAGGTACAGAAAACCACTCAAACGTTCTTTCTCGAGATGCGATGGATGTCAACAAGATTTTGACTTACAGCATGCACTTTCTTGCAAGAAGGGCGGACTGGTAACACTACGACACAACGAAATAAGAGACGCAGTGGGCGATCTTGCTTCAATTTTGTGGAAAGATGTGAAAAGAGAACCTGTCGTAAAAGAACCAGATATAGAAAATGGAACCCCGGCACTAATTGCAGATCTTTCAGCTCGTGGGGTTTGGGATAGACAGTCGGCTGCGTCGTTCGACATCCGTGTTACAGACACTGACGCTCCGTCTTACCAAAACCACAATCCCATGAATGTACTGAAAACTGCAGAGATTGAAAAGAAAAATAAGTATGGACCGGCTTGTGAAGAAAAGCACATGTCTTTCACTCCACTTGTCACTTCAATAGATGGTGTTTTGGCACCGGAGTTCACGTTTTTCCTCAAACGACTAGCAGATGGTCTGGCATCAAAATGGGACCGCCCATATAGTCATGTCATGTGCTGGGTGAGATGTAGAATTTCATTCGCTATACTAAGAGCAACCAACATTTGCATCAGAGGCACAAGATCCAAATGGCGATCCCTCGGCGTTGAGGACGGTTACACAATTGGAATGGCATTCTAAAAATTCACAAGCTGTTAACTGGGGCTTTCATCGCGCATAACTGACTCCTATGATATTAGAATTTCGACACCGTTTGCATAATATTTCGAAGAATATGAGATGTTTGAAGATAAAAACACAGGATGACAACTGTGAACAAGCAACAAAAAACAAGCACCATTCGAAACCAATTTATTTTGATTTGATGATTTAAAAATTTAACGTTTGATTTTAGCTGCACAATGTTATGCAGTTACCTTTTGAACACTGAGAGCCTTAAACACTGTCACTTGCACACCCTCATTAGTCCACAAGCTATCGATCTCGAATAAACCTATTTCTACCCCTGCCAGAACAATAATTGGAAATTTGTGACCTATCAGCTACTTTTCAGCAGTCTCTTTTTAGTTTAGGGCTTTGAGAACGGTCTCACGGTTTAGATAGCGTTTAATTGAGCCTCTCATTTTTCCAGGGAGTACTTGCAGACTTTTCTGTTTGCTTTTTTATCATTTATTAAATGATTTAATTACTTACTCATTTTCTGTCTTACTTACATTTTACTTAATCTTTTTGTTCAGCCACTTCCTCACTTAGCGTACATACTCTACCTAACTTTACCTTTTACTTTCTATCTAATTTTTTCAAACTTTGATTCAACCTTTTCTCACTGTGCGTTTTTTTTTCAATTCACTGGATTACTTTCAAGCTTTAACCTTCAATTTGTTCTTAATTTTTTTTCACTCAACCTAATTGTTTTAATTTACTTCACTTTACATTAATTATTTTAATTGTACCTAAATTCACACACAAGTAATAATTATATTTCTAACGCATCTTTCGCTTACATACTAACAAACCTAATTTTCACATACATGCATACAACTAAAACACATATTTGAACACAAAGATACAGACAAAACAACATGTACACAATACTTTACTTTGCCGTATCTTATCTTATTTTCGTTTACTTTACAAACTCAACTACTCAAACTCAACTACTTACTTATTTACTTACTTACTTTCTCACATACTAAAACACTTACCTACATACTTACTTACCTCTTACTCACTTACTCATTCACGTATTTGATGACCATTTTACTGAGTAAATTACTGAACTATCCACTTTTTATTCAAGTAATTACTCATTTTCTTCCTTATTACTTACTGACTTACTTCCTTACATATTTACTTCCCAATTTATTTTCTTGTTTAACTTCTTACTTCTTCCATCTGCATCTCATTTTCTACTTATTTACTTACTAGCTTACTGACTTCTTTCTTTAATCCTATACGTACTTATAATTTTCTTATATACATACCCTGAATTTATGCCCACTTTAGTTTTTTTATTAGTTTACTTACTTACCTACTAACTTTTAACCTACTCACAAAAATAGTACTGAATTACTTAACTACTTAATTACTTTTTTTCTGAAGTATTGACTTACTTACTTTTTTTACAAACTCATTTTTTACCTGGTTTCTTACTTACTTTCTTGTTTAATTCACTTCACTTAACTCTAATTGGGTTCAAGCTGTTTCACTTAACTTAAGTTTTTTTACTTACTTAATAATCAATTTTTTACTGAATTTCTTCACCTTAACTCAATTAAGCTTACTTCCATCAATTCATCGTTACTTTTTTGTTTAATGACCATTTTTTCTAATCTAACTTTCTTTTTTTACTTAATCTCAGTTTACTTAACTTAATTTTTCATACAGTGTTGACCTAAGCTCATAAAAAACTAACTTACTTTTTTATATCTCACTTTTTTTCTTTATTTTCTCTTTACTTTAGTTCGCAATGTTTTGCTTTCTGTTAGTATGGGTTATTTAACCTACTTAACATTACTTCATTCTAATTTATTTGAGATAACTTTAATTTCTTTTCAATTAATTCCTACCGTAAATTGCTTTCGTAATTTCTTTACTTGACTGATCCTAAGTTTTGTTCCTTTACCGTTTCACGTTTACTCAATCATACTTACTTTACTTTAAACACTTTACTTTACCTAACTTTACTTTAAATTACTCCTCTTTATTTTTTCTTTTTAATTTAACCTAAATTCACATTAATTTTTATAACTATATCCACCTAATTACCTGCTAAGTCAATTACTACCTAACCTAGATACTCATATAGATACTTTCTAACATACTTTTTTATACCTGTCTTAGAAAGTACACGCATACTTTTTGAAATTTCTAAACGCACAATCCCATTGATCGGTTAGCTGATGAAAGAGTTAATGTTTTTTAGTAACAAAAAGAAAATCAATTCCTTCAAAGTACTTGAATCCAAAGTGCGGTAGTAATGATAGATAGTTTAAAAAATCAGAGATTAAGCCAATTTTTTTATATATAGCCATATCTCTGTGTAGTGACACCTTTAACTCAATAGAACAAAAGTTGAAACTTTGATAGGTGGGTTGGTTGAAAAGATGTACGTAGAGATAGCAAGATGTACCAACGGATTGATGGCTGTATGATTGGACGGATTTTTGACTGTCTGGTTGGACCAAAATCTGATTGGATGAATGGATGGCTGAAGGTATGAACAGTTGATTGGACAGTTAGATGAATAGATAGCTAGTTAACCGGATGGCAGGCTGGTTGGTTAGATGACTGATAGATAGCTGGTTGGTTAGATGGTTAATGGCGTCATATAGGAATTGACAATTGACGGATGAAAGATGGCTTGATGGATGAAAGGTTTTATGATGGATGGATGTTCTTATGAAGGATGCATGGCTTGATGAATGGATGGCTTGATGCAGAGATTGTTTGATGGATTAAGGGTTGGCTAGATAAATGAATGAATCGATAAATGAATGGATTGTTGAACTGATCGAAGGCTGATTAGAAGAGCGAATAAAAACTTGTTTGGACTGATAACTTGCTGTATGGACAATGGTCGACAGGATGGATGAATGTTTGGCTGAATAGCTTAATAATTGATTGAAAGGAGAGCTGGCATGACGGGATGGATGGTTGGTTGGGTTGAAATATGCCTGGCTGAATAGCTAACTAACTAGCTGGTTGGTTCGGCGACTAGATTTTTAGGTGTCTGAAATGATGGAGAGCTGGTCGGACGAGAAATTGACTGAGGGCTGTACGTCTGGTTGGATAGCTAGACCGATGTTTTTTTTGATATACGGATAGCTGGGAGTAACCAGTTTGATGGTTGGATGGCCAACCAACTTACTTTACTTTATCTTACTTTTATTTTTCTTCATCTTCTCTTTACTTTAGTTCACAATGTTTTGGCCTTATAATAAGGCCAACTTACTTACTTTATTTTGTCTTACTTTCATTTTTCTTTATCTTCTCTTTACTTTAGTTTTATCTTCTCTTCTCTTTTGCTTGCATAGATGGATGGTTGATTAGACGAAAAAATTTTGTACGAATGAATGGATGGGTAGCTCGCTGGTCATTCAGATGGATGGAATAAAAGTTGCCACTAGGATAAATGACTGTTTGGATAGATAACTCTGTGGATGAAGGGATGGTAAGAGGTTTGTGTGGCTGAAGGGATTGACGAAAAACACACAGATTGCTGCTGTATGGATGGTTGGATGGATCAATGGATGAAACAATGGCTCGTTGGATGGAAGGATGCATGGTTGACTGAATAGTTAGATGGATGGATCGGCTAAGGCCGCTTGGAT
Source organism: Symsagittifera roscoffensis (assembly GCF_963678635.1). Lineage (NCBI taxonomy): Eukaryota > Metazoa > Xenacoelomorpha > Acoela > Convolutidae > Symsagittifera > Symsagittifera roscoffensis. The sequence continues at coordinate 138,887 of NW_026971073.1, forward strand.
CGATGACCGATTGAATAGATTACTTTGTGCATGGATGGAGGATTAGATTTTTGGGTGGCTGAAAGGCTGTATGATGAGTACCTAGGTTGCTGCTGTATAAATGATTGGAGCAATGGATGAACTAATGGCTTGCCGGATGACGCGAAGGTTGGGTGGCTGGTTTCATAGTGTATTGATGGTTAGATGACTGGATGAGTGGATGCTTCAATTGTTCAAAAACTAACGTGTTTACGAATGGACAATGGATTGTTAGACGTAGGGATAGATGGCTAGATATCTGGATCTACGACTGGATTTATAACCTTTCTACCTCACTAACTTATGCTGACTTGCTCTTGCTGACCGCGCTGTTGTATACGATAAATATACAGGCAAACATATCCTTTGATATAGTTTGACGTTTCAGAGGCAATGAAGTGCAATAGCACGGTTATTAGGGATATATTCAATGATGAATTGTTTTGTAAACGTTGAGCCATGATAAATTATGCAGTTATGTCACTCACTGAGTTTTTAGATAAAGAACAAAATTTTGAAACGAGATCTTGGTTCTTTTCTGGTTTATCAATTTTTCCGCTGAAAAAAAAGCTTTCACTTTAACAGTGTTAATTGATCAATTTGAAACAAACACAATCAATTCACAACTTCAGCCACGTACTAATATGAATAATTGATTTCTGTTTGAACAAGATCAACTGTTTAATAATAGCGCTTTTGGTTCAAGTGTTTTGCAATTCTAGTTTTAGTAGTTTCGAACAACCTCACAAATAAGGTGACTCATGGCGCCAACTCTCATCTTCATGTAAAAAAGTAATAGGGATCGATGAAAAGTGTTTAAGGATATGGAATTGATCTAAAACTTTAAGAAGTCTTTGTTTTGGGCTAAAATTTTGACTGAAGATAGAATTTGCTGAGAACTTTCGAAATGTTTGATGTAGATATGATTTACTAAGTTAAATGTGTTAACTAGCCACAACCTATTGCTAGCCTGATCCAAGATAAATGAGTGAGGACAATCAAGTTTTACCTGAAGGTATTTGACAATTTTTTCTAATTCATGTATTTGGGCCAGAGTAAACTGATGTAAGTGTTTTGACGAGCATTTTCCTAATAAACTGACCTTTAGTAGGTGTCAATTTCCGTTAAAAAAACTATACAGAGTGTGTTTGTTTTTTTACGAGGTGGCAGCAGAATTAGGTTTTTAGGTTAATTTGTTATAGGTCGAAGCTTCCGAAAAGTTAATAGTTTTGCAATAAACGATAAAACGGCTGAAAAGATTATTGTTTTTAAATGAACGTGAGTTGTCCAATCTGCAAAAAAAGAATTGATTTATCCCTGGCAGATTGAGAAACCTTAGATTGATACAAACCAGCCTAGCAAAAAAAGCTCATAAGGCTGCACATGCGTGTTAATAAGCTATCATGATTTTCCAAATCATTTCATACAAAATCTCACAAAACACAAGGCATGGCTTTTCAGTTATGCGGAGAGCGGACAATAGTTCGGATAGCGGACAATAGATATCCCGGCGTTGTTTGTCACAACAACCTTCGGGGTTGTCCCCCGATAACATAGTCGGTATGGTTAAGTTTTTAGTTCAACAAGCACGATATTGATCAAAAAAAGTAGATCTAATCCTCTTTTTCTGTTATTGTGCTATCCGTGTCTGCCAAAATTTTTTGTTTCAAGACAAAACACAGAGGCATGGCACACAAAACAAAAGGAATCATAACTACATCGATTACTTCAAAAAACTTTTAGTAATTTCATTCTTCAGTCCAATTTTTGCCCAAAACAAAGACTTATTAAGATTCTAGATTAGTTTCATATCTTAAAAAGGTTTCATTTATCCTTAAAATTTGATTACATAAAGATAAGAGTTGTTGCTTAGAGTCACTCATTTTGTAATTTCGTTCGAAGTTAAGAAAACTGGATTTGCAAAGCACTCGAACTAAAAACTTTAATATCAAATAATTTGCTTGCTTCAAACAGATCACTATCAGTTAGTGATAGTAAAAGGTTAAGTTACTAATTCATTATCTTTGTTTCAAAATATTTGATTATCTTTGAATGGTAGCAATGTTTCTCTTCAAAGGAACAATTCATCGACAGTTTTACTCTTAATAAACTTATGTTTGCTCTTCAATGACTCTGAAATGTCAAACTATTGGATTGGAGTTTGAAACAAAGAAAAGTTCAAAACTTCAATCAAAAAAAATTTTAAGTTATTTGCAGACTCTGGAGATCCAATTGATACAGCAGTAGTAAGAGGTATAGTTTATCTAAAAAGTGAAAAAATTACTTTTTGAAATTAAATTTACCGAACTTTTTCCAAATGTTGAGACTGAAATTTTTAAACTTCGTCTGGTTAATTTACTGAATGCAAATGACTAATGTTCTGGCCTCTGAAAAAAATACCTTTGTATCCTTTAAGAACTAGGCCTGTTTTTAGAACAACACATGCTACCAAGTATCAATTGACAAAAAAAAATTAACGACTAACTTGATTCAAAATTTTGTCAGTTTTTCAAAGGAATTAAAAGTTTTCTATGATCACCACGTAGTGTATGACAAGTGTTTGAAAGTCTAATGTGCTGATTTTTGTTTGCTTGTTAGATAGTGAGTGTTTTTATGTTTGTTCATTTAAATACCTGTGATATTTATTTGCCATGTTTGAGCTATCTTTTTCAAAGTAAAACGGCCATAGTTTATGTTTGCATGTATAACTATATCGAATACGGCAATGCGTAAGAAGAGCAGGGCAGCGCAGAGTAGTGTAGAACAAAGTTGTTACATCCAGTCAAAGATCCAGATATCTGGCCACCTTTCGTTATGTCTATCAAGTCATTCAGCACTCATAAAAACTTTTCCATCTTTTCAACTTTTCAAGACTCCTTTCAACCAGACGTCTATCCATCAAGCAACTATGCTACCAACCAACCAACCATCGCGTCATGCGACAAGCCATTATTTTTTTACTGATCCAACCATTCATACAGCAGCAATCTATGTACTTATTGTCCATTCTTTCAGCCACCATAAAATCGTATCATCCATCCATCCACAAAATATCTATCCAAACATTCATTTATCCGAAAGCCATTAATCTTTCTATCTATCTGAAAAACCAGCGCGCCACCCATCTATTCAATAACATGAAATATTTTTCGTCTGATCAACCATCCATCCATGCAATCAGGCGTCCATCTATCAAATCTGTTGATCCCAGCTATCCTTTCATCAAAAAACGCATCGCTCTTGCTATCCAACCAGACGCCTGGAGTCGGTCGAGTTTTTTTTCCCAAGGAACAGTTTTTATATCAATTGAGCCGCCATAAGGTCTCAACTTAAATGAAACGTCGCAAATAAAGTTATTAAAAATTACAAAATATGAAAAAGAGCTGGAAAACTTTTCTTTTTAAAATTGTCGTTATAAGTTTGTTTTAAGGACGTATGCGTTTCTTGAATTATTTCTAAAGCAATTTGAGTAACTCGGGTTTTCGCAATTTCACCGTTTTTTCCAACGCCTATCCAAGGTGCTCAGTGTCAGCCATTAGAGATAGAAGGTGCCTACCAGCCAGATACTTTTCGACTTGTCTATTTTTCTGCAATAAATAACCAAATGATTTGCTGGAAACACTTTTGTTTTGTAAAACTGCACCAAGTTTTTGCAAATGGCCCGTTGCATTTTTTCATATTCATTTCCAATTTTACTTTTTCCACTCGTCCTTTCCTCCTTGAAATTTCTATTCCCCTCCTGAGAAACACGGCATACTTTTCCTCCATGGTTCCTCCATGTTCCTGCAAAAATTTCTTTTTTATCATTTCAAAACTTGGCAAATTTATCATTTGCTATAATCTGCCCAGTAACGACCACCGCCTTTGGAGAAGGATTTTAGTTTACTGCTTTTCACCATAAAAAGTAGCCCAAATTGTGAAAAAGAGTTTACTGCTGCCAAAAGTTAAGCTACGCTGCCTAAATCGCCAAAAAAAATTTACTATATACCATAAAAGTCAATTCCACTTCCTAATACAAGATTCAACGAAACAAAAATAACAATTAATATGATTCATATAATTAATCAGAATCAATAAATAGGTACCCAAAAAGTGAAACTAGAAAATTTTTTTGTATCATGATCCTTTTTATTAAGCTTAGCTCAGCAAAATCTTAAGTAGGCGGTCTTCTGCTTTTGGGTTGGAAATTTTCTTTCCATTTGAAAATCCGGGAAGCTTGTCGCCTTTTTTCATAGTCTTTTCCCCTTTTCCCTTTTCCAATCGCCCTTTCCAAATTGGAACTTCAATTCACCTCACAAAAAACACGGCATATGTTACTCCTTGGTTGGGAACTTTGAATTTTGTTTATTGTTGAAAACTTTATAAAATTTAAGTTAATTATCAATATCTTCAGTACACCAAGTTCCCTCTAAAGTGTTATGATACTTAATCACCCCGCCCGTACAACTTGCCTTTTTTCCCCAATTTAGAAAAACCTCTTCTCGGCGCTCGGAAAAGGGACATGTTCAAACATGATATTCAGCCAAGTACCCTAGACACAATTGAATAACCAAGCCGCAAAACGAAGGATCCTGCATGGATTATAGTTCAAGAGTTTTATTATAAAAATTTAAATTGTCTAAGTCTTTTATTGAGAAACAGATTGATGAGACACCTACAAGGTTGAAAACATTTGATAAAAAAATATGCATAAAGCTATAAACAACAATTTTAGCACAAAACTATATCACACACTCGCACTCATTGAAATTCAAAAAAAGTAAACAGCATTAAAAAAACAACTATGTCTCACAAAGAGAAACAATCATTGAAATTAATAAAATTTTTGTAGTTGTTTAGTTCTCGATGTATGTTATTTTGTGTACTTCAACAGTTTGATAACAAGGTTGAAGGGAGCTTGCACTTCTCAATCATAAGTATACAAACTTCTCAGTGGAACCTTTGTTGGGCGGTGGGTCTATGACTTTTTGTGATTCAAAACCTTTAAAAGGAGATTTCCTTAAAGGTTTCTAGTTCACTGGAACATCCTAATTCAATATCTCTTCATCATCGCTAGCAATTTCCGGTGTACGAAAAAATCTCGGGTCTGTAGGCTGAAATGATAGGTCACTGTCGCAGTTATCAATAACTGAACAATCAATCAAATTTGAAAATTCCTCTTTAGTGCTACTTTGTTCAGCTCGTTAACAAAAATTTTATGTTTGTCTATGGTAAGCCGCACCATTGATCTTTTCAGTTTCGTTCCGTTAAGCAAAACGGATCGAAGTTGCTCAAGATAGAGAGGTTTTTTCATCTCTCGGTTAACACTTTTTGCTCTCTGTTTGGTTTTTAGCTCAATCCTTCTAAATAAGCAATTGAATACGCTTTTGGCTTCAAAAATACCCTTTCGAAAACAACAGAACCATTCAATTCATCATATAATTTTTATAGGAACTTTTTTGTTTGTCTCGTCGAATAGTAGATGGTTACGTGGGTACAAGCTAGATCTAAATCAGCTTTCAGATTCAGCAATTCTGTACAAAAATCCTCAGTCTGAACATCATGAAACAAGAAATCAGTGCCTTTGTACAACACGCGAGCTTCTTGACCGTACATTTTGATTATTTTTTGTGAAAAAAATTATATAGTTCTAAATTGGAAACATCGAGAATTGCCGCGCCAATGTAGGTGGGTTTTTTCCACTTGATGGATTTTCATGTCAGTGTGACGCCAATTAAGTCTTCCCTAAATATTAAGATACTATTAAAATTGAGCTTTTTGCCTCAGATTTAAGCGCTTTCCTCGTCATTAACTATTTTGAGAATCTGTCTTCGTCGTAAATTCTACATAACTTTTCCAAAGCAGGAATTGTTAAGCAGTTTAAAGAAGTGTTTTGTAAACTCGAAATTTCAGGCTGCTGTCTGACTTTTGTATTTAAGTCTATAAATGACTGCATGAAATTGGATTGATTGAACTGAGGAACTTTATGTATTTTCGGTATTTCCAGTTCCTGGGCTTCAAAGAAATTCAGCATTGAGTAATGACAAACGTATTTTTTTCATATAATGTTTCCATGAGTTTTTTGGTTGAATTTTGTTTGTGCTGAAATTTCATCTGAGAGTCTGAAAGCCTTTGGTTGCTTGTTTTGAATTTTTCAGAACTATGAAGAAACTCATTTGGTAAGTCATGCAACTGTTTCGGATATTTGATACCACACTCTACGAAAAATCACTTGTCTGCTTCATCTGAGGTATTCATTATCTCAGTCAAGGCCTTTTTATTCCATTCGAAATTGACTACTGGCCTTTTCTTCAACATCGTTCCCCATAGAGGTTAACCACATCTAGAAAAAGACCAAATGTTGTTGTCTTGTTTGAATCGTACGTTGAAAGATACGGATTGTTCGCCTTCATGTATCTTTTTTTTCTCATGTTCCGTTGAGGCCACCACGAATAGCATTTTCACAAAAGAGTACCATATCAATATCTGACAAAAGCTCTAACTCTACTCCAGTGATTTCTGCATTGCATCCCATGAGACGTTTGGTGAGCTGTAATAGTGAAAGGGGTCCAAATCAAAAGGTTAGGGAAGTTTTCGAAAATATCAGATAAAAGTAAAACATCGGTTTTCAGGAAGATATCGTCATAATCTCCCTTGTCACGGCAATTAAAATTTTCCCATACACAATTCGCAAATTTCAAAACTGCAGGTAATACGTCAGTTTTTCCGGGAAGAGAATTAATCCAGTTTGATCCAAAAACGGGCAGACTATTTTCCTGAATTTTTTTGAAGCTATCCATATAAGAGTAGGGATAAACGCCTTTCTTTTTCAGTTATCTTAGTTCATTTGAATCTTTGTGGTGTAGTTCAAGAGTTAAAAAATCATTTTCTGTCAGGGTTTTAGTCAGACTGTCTAAACCGGATGGGAGGAATCTAAAACTATCCAAAAACCTCATTTCTACATACTTTTTTTGCGCAATTCATGATTTTGAGAAGCATTCACCCACATGAACATGTAAACTGAAAGAAATATACGTTTTACTTGTAAACGTAAACTGAAAGAAATATACGTTTATTGTCAGTTTTACTTTTGACTGAAGTTTCAAATTTCCAATGAGATGATGAGCGTCATATTTACTGAGGTTATGTAGCAGCACAAGGGTGAAAGACAGATTTCTCAGCTTTCAAATGCAATCACTATGAGCCAACCCATGAACTTTTCCAGTGGCATGATCATGATGAACAATAGTTTTGTTCGAAAGCTTTTCTCTGCTGATTACACAGTTGACTTGAGTGGCAAAAAAAAACTTGACAATCTTCATAGGAAATAACAAGCTTTCTGTACTCTTGTTTTGCTTTCTGTCGAACATTGCTAAAGAAAGAATTCATGGAGTCGTTACCGCGAGATATATCATAAAAAGACTCATTGCACGTTCTGTCAACAAACTGTGCCAAATAAACACAATTTTTGTTCTTCTAGTCTTGTAGTGTTTTCAGTTTTTGTTACGTCGTCTCGATTTTTGTGACAAAGCGCTTCAGTGTCTGCGTATATTACAAGAGGGCACGTTAATGTCTTAAACCAGTGTTGAAACTTATTTTTGGTCCCCTCCAGAGGCAGTCTGATTGCAGTAGCCTCATAGCTTAAGATGATCCTCCAAAACTTGGTTGGTTTTTTCCTCCGTCTGACATTGACAAATATCATGTTGCTGGCTAATGTGATCTTTCGAATCACAAACATTGCCAAAAAATTCGTCACAAAATACACATTTTCTTGGGCTTTTTGCATCATGATATAGACGAAGATTTCGGAGAACATTGTCAAATCTCGTTTATATTTTCGAACTGATGCCTCAAGTGTAATTTGCTGTTTTCCTGGAAACAATTTTGTGTCACTTCACAAAATGATTGTTGAGCTTTCTTTTCTCTTGTAGATTTTCTGTTGCTGGCTGCAAATGAATTCCATCGAAACCATCTAAGACAAGAACAAAATTTGATGAAGTTATCTTTGGCAAGCACCTAAATGGTTGTATGTTATATCAGCTTCAAAGAAATATTTGTTTTATAATATTTTTTTTCGAATGAGAAAAATATGTATTTTAAAAACTTGAAATGAAAACAATGCTGAAGAAAAACGAAAAAATGAAGTATTTGCAAAGAAAAAAAATGAGTCGGGTACGTAGAAGCGTTCATTAAATAGTAATTTTCATAGTTTCCAGAATATGCTAAAGTTAACTGGATTGTTTTTTGCAAAGTATGTTCAAAATAGTTTCACTTCCAATCTAGATAATAAATTCAAAAACATTTTTGATTGTCATTACAATTTTTTCTGAATTACAAATATTTTTTTTTGTTTTGCCAAAACTTTGAGTCAAAAATTAGCCAGAAGTGGAGAACGAAGACCAAAAATTTTTTTTTTATCTGTTGTATGATATTGTTTTCTGCGTTATTGTGGTTAGTGAAGTATTATCTGCATAGTTAATAATTCGCATATCCCTATGCTTGATTATTACAAAAAAAAACTATCTCAAAAGCATGCTTGTCGTAAGAAAAAAACAATATTTCTTCGAAAAACATAAAACCTTCTTATGGTCTTCAAAATCAAAATGAACGCAACCACCTTAGATGAAAATTTTCATTTCCATTTTTCTTATTTATGGTTCAATTGTTTTCGGGCAAGTTTCGTGATTTTATGCTATTTTATTTGAATGTTCTATACTTTAATTTTTTTTTCATGTTATTTTATTTAATGTTGTTTAATTTGTCCATTTGTAATTGCTCATGAGAAAACATAACAGTACTCAGCATTGAGCCTACTCGTGCCATGTGGTTATTTTTTAGTTTTTAAGAAAGAAAACAAGCCAAAAAAGGACAAATTAAAAAAGGCAAAAAAACCAAACGAACATGTTACAAATTGAGAAATAAACAATGCATATGAAAAGTGTTAATCAAATACAATGTCGGATGTTTTGTATCAAAAAAAAATTTTGCCCCAGAAAACTTTTAGAAGAAACTGTACTCTTTTGCAAAGATGTGGTAACTTTCAAAAACTTAGGATCAATCAGGAATCACAACTTGTCTGATGTATTTCAATAGTTCATTTAATTTTGCTACCATATAATTGTTTTTGGCTAGGTTTTTGGCTAAGTTTTAAAAAGTTCGATGGCCAAAAACAATTTTGATCAGTTTGTTCAAAACAGCAGTTTTTTCATCGTTTATGGATTACAGCTACAGAAAATTTTTTTGTTTTATTTCCACTATGATGATGAGGAGTTCTACCGGGTTTTCTACTCAGTTCAGTGTTCAGACATAAAATTTGTCCCAGTTTTAAAATTTTCTGTTTATCAGAAATCAAAGAGTTGTTTTTTTTTCTTGAAAACTGAAACGGTTGAATATTTCATTGTTTTACTTGATTGTTTTCTTCTCATACTAGATAGTGTTAAACAAAGAAAAACCATCAACTAGATAGTGTTAAACAAAGAAAGTTCGTTGATTTTATTATTTTTTGAAATTGCGAAACAGTCTGCTCTCTCTCTCTGATCAACTGAAATCAACAAATTGGTTAAGTTAACAGAAAGGTAAAATTGACCCTTATCCTAGAATACTCCTATCTAATTGTGTTGAATTTCGCAATTGTTTGACTTATTTGTCAATTTTTTATGGTCTGAACATGCTGTAATTTTTTTTCAAACGCATGTGAAGAATTTTTTTTCGGTTGAGTAGTGAACCTACAAAAGTCCAAATGTGAGGAGGTATTAGTGTCTTTTATGAATTGGTTGCAAAAAAAATGACCTTACCAGTTGTCAAACAACGATGAATTTCAATAGTTGTATAGTTTCTCTTCTTTTTATTCAGAAAATTTGTTTTGATGTTGCTGAATCAATTTTCGTGTATTCTTGTTTCAATTTTTTTTGTTCATGAATTTGAAAACGTTCAGGAAAAATGCAAATAACCTCCGAAACAATTTTTTTTCAATTTAAAAATTTTCAGAAAAAAAACCGATCCAGAAGATTTGATTCTTCTTCTCATATAAATTAAGAGTAGCTATTCTCTTTAAAAGTTCAGAAAAGAAATAAAACTGTTCGGCTTAATGAGTTGGTTAGCACAAGCGCTCAATAAATTCTTTAATTGTGCTTCACACAAGCGCTCTTTTTACACAAGCGCTCTTTAATTGTGCTTCAATCATGAAAAATTTTTGTCAATAGCATAACAAAAAATTTTTAAAAAAATCTTTGCAGGAATTTAACTTGTTGATATGGAGCTTAATGTATAAAAGAAAATTAAATCATAAAAAACGGATGAACTTATAAAGAAAGTTTTTTTGTCGGAAAATATGAAGTTTTTTTTCCTTGTTTTACAAGAGTCATATAAAACATTTTTTTTTCATCGTTTATGGGTTACATCTACAGAAAATTTTTTTGTTTTATTTCCACTATAATGATGAGGAATTTTACCGGGGCTTCTACTCAGTTCAGTGTTCAGACACAAAAATTGTCTCAGTTTCAAAGTTTTCTGTTTATCAGAAATCATAGTGTTGTTTTTTTCTTGAAAACTGAAACAGTTGAATAGTTCATTGTTTCACTTGATTGTTTTCTTTTCTTACTAGATAGTGTTGAACAAAGAAAAACTAAAGTTCGTTAATTTTATTAATTGTTGAAATTGCAAAACAGTCTGCTCTCTCACTACTCAACTGAATTCAACAGATTCGTTAAGTTAACAGAAAGGTAAAAGTGATTCTTATCCTAGAAAATTCTTATCTAATTGTATTGAATTTCGCAATTGTTTGACTTATTTGTCAATTTTTGGAGTCAGAACATGCTGTAGTTTACTGCAAACGCAAGTGAAGAAGTTTTTTGATTTTTTTTTCGGTTGAGTAGTGAACCTACGAAAGTCCAGGAGTCAGAACATGCGGTAATTTTTTTGCAAACGCATGTGAAGAATTTTTTCGATTTATTTTTCGGTTGAGTAGTCAACCTACAAAAGCCCAATTGTGAGGAAGTATTAGTGTCTTTCATGAATTGGTTGCAACCAATTGGCCTTACCATTTGTCAAACAACGATGAATTTCGGTAGTTGTAAAGTTTTTCTTCTTTTTATTCAGAAAATTTTTTTTGATGTTGCTGAATCAAGTTTCGTGTATTCTTGTTTCACTTTTCTTGTTCATGAATTTTAAAACGTTCAAAACGTTCAGGAAACCTCCGAAACATTTTTTTTCAATTTGAAACGTTTCAGAAAAAAACCGATCCAGAAGATTTGATTTTTCTTCCCATTTGAATTAAGAGTAGCTATTCTCTTTGAAAATTCAGAAAAGAAATAGAACTATTCGGCTTAATGAGTTGGTTAGCACAAGCGCTCAAAAAATTTATCCCATTTAAGAATTTTTCAAATTTAGTCAAATTCGCTTCCTGTTCGAAAGAAAATTTTTTAAAAGTTTTCTTCTAAAATAAGAATTAAAGCTAAATGAAGAAAAAACCTCGATACGAAAATATTCTAGGTAAATATTTGAAGCCCATTTCTTTTTCTACAAATTTGAAACAAATTGAAGCTGTTAATTCAATTTTACTTTTGGCTTCCTAGAATTTATCTAGAGTGTTCGTCTGAAAGTTGATCAATTTTTTTGCTTTCTGTAGTTCACAAAAATCATTCAAGTGAAAACAAGCTATTTTATTTAATCAGAATAAATAAGCTAATAAAATTTAAAAAGTTTTATGTTTATTTTCTAATAAGTGTTTTCTTTAATTGTGCTTCAATCATGAAAAACGTTTGTCAATAGCATAACGAAAAATTAACCAAAAAAGAAAATCTTTACAGGAATTCAACTCGTTGATATGGAGCTTAATGTATAAAAGGAAATTAAATCATAAAAAAATGGATGAACATATAAAGATAGTTTTTTTGTCGGAAAATTTAAAAAAAAGTCTTTTTCCTTGTTTTATAACAGTCATATGGACATTTTCAATCTGTTCCCGAAAAAATCTGAAACCTTGATATTTTCAAAACGTGCAAATTTACTAATCACAGTGATTTGTTAATATTTACAGCATAAATAAAACAATTTTGAAGTCCAAAAAGCTTTTTGGTGTAATTCGTCGTATTGTTTAATGTTTTTAATAAACAGTTTTTTTTGCTCTTGAAACAACGCTTCAGAGTTTTTTCGAAATTTCATAGTTTTTTTCCAAAAAAAAACAATATTTTTAAAGTATACTCTGAATGACAATCGGTCTTTACGTACCTCGATTTGACAAGTTTAGGACAAAAAAATGAAGTAGATTTTGTGCAAGGTTCAAAAGGATCTGATATTCAACGTGTAAGCATAAAACGTTTACTTGAGAAAAATTTATGCGTATATGAAAGAAAGTTTAGTTGACAAAAGTATCGAGTAATTGCTTCCTAAAAACTAGAGATAAACTCGTTACTGTTTTTTCTTTCTGTTTTGTATTTTGTTGAACTTTTGTCAACAAAGATTTTTTTCATGTTTTCTACTAATAATCTAATAATTACTTCGTTTTGCGAACCACTAGAGAAACTGTTTTTTTAATGACAAAAATATTTGCGCTTAAATTTTGCTGCTTCTAGTTTAAATGTTAATTTTAAAGTCTAAAATTTGAAATTTTAACTGGTTATAAACGCAATTGAAAAAAAGTTTGTCAGGAGTTTTTTTCTGATTTTTCAATGAAAAATTTGTTTCTGTTGTTTGAGGTGTTTAATTTTTTTTTGCAGGTAACCATTTGGATAAAGTTTACCAAAACCAGTGTTCAAATTAAAAAGGAAACACTTTTGCTTTTTTAATAAAAAAACTATGAGGTTGACTTTCAGAGAGATTCAGGTACTGAATATTGTTAAGATAGCCCAAAAATTTGCTTTAAATTTGAAAATCTGAACTGCATCAGTTTTTTCATGTGGATGTTTTTGACTTAAAAAAAGAAAAAAATGCATCGTTTTTAATCTTGATGTTTTTGACTAAATTTCTTTCAGGGTTGGTAATTTTGAATTGATTGCCTGCGTTTTAAAATCAAATGCTTTTAAGTGGTCTTCATGAATTTTGAATTAAATTTGGTAATGCTCATGAAGTGAGACTTAGTTTGGTAATCAAAGCCTAATCGAATTTAGCCAGCAGACAGATGAAAAAATGTGAAGGAACTCGAATGAATTGAAAGTTTCTGGTTTGTCATTTTGAAGCTATTTGAAGTTCATAGTCCTCAATGATTAGCTTTTTTATCTTTTTTTTAACTCATCTCTTTCGAAAAAAAAACTGGGAAAAAAACTCCCAGCGAAATAAAAAATATATTTTCTTTTCGCTGGGAGTTCAGAAAGTTAACATTTCTATATGAAATTTTCTATCAACTTCTTTTTTGTGATCTATATACTTGTGATGATCGATATTCGATTTTCTCTTCATTCAACAGGGGAAACAGGTATCGTAAGTCCATAATCGGTTGATCACATTTTTTACTGAAGATCAAAAAAACAAATAAGTACTGAGGACATTTTAGTCACTTCTATCAAAACTATAATCAGACAATGTCTCAAATTGAAAATGAAAACATAGCCAGTACACAGTATGAAAAATGTCAAGGAACGCGAGAATTAAGAAATGGAAAAAACTTATTTGTTTTCTAAAAATTTTTAAGTTTTAGAATTAAATGCGGGGAGAAAACCAAAATTTTCACAATTTGGGATTTAACACAAACATGAGATGGCAAAAAAGCAGACAGAAAATTAAGCAAAAAAATTCAGTAAAAAAATGAATAGCATTCATAAAAATTAGATTGATTTAAGTTCTCAAATCTTGGTATCAATTTGTCTCAATATTTTTGATAAACAAACCAAACGCTAAGGCAAGACGAAACTTTTTCAAAACAACAAATTTTTTTGCGATAACCGATTTTTTACCGAAAAGAAACAAAAAAAAACTAGCTGACTTGTTTTTGAAGAAATATAAACTGTGGAAACTCAAGACCTGAAAATTTTTTGAATTTAAACAAAAACTTTAGTATCAAATTTCTTTGATAAAAGTATTATAAATCAAGAAAACAAGGCTCATGATTTTTTTTTAAATTCCACTGGAAAACTTTTAAATCTAATTCAAGTTTCAAAACTATAAGTTTATCTTGTCTTTTCACGCCATCTCCTCATTTGCTTTTGAATAGAGTTTTTGTATTGAATGAAAATTTGAATTTGAATTGAAACAATACAAAATTACCTAGGTCCATTCAATTTTACATTAATGTAAATGAATCCACTTCTTTAGTTACAAGAGCTTTCTAGGACTTTTTCTGAAGAAAAAACACAAAATAACTATTAGCTAAGAAGTATTTTACACTAGGTTCATCGACTTTGAAAACACAACTAAACCGAAAAATTATAGGATCCGAAATTTGAAGATAATAGGCAACCGTACTTATCTGTGTATGGTTTCTATGGATGAGTTCTGGGCAGTTAAAATTTAATTTTTCTCCCACAAAACAAATTGATTTACTGATAAAATAGTTTTGCAAAAAAGCAATTGATTAAATTACATCGTAAAAAAAAACATTTTGCGAGGTTTGATGTTATCTAAGGAACTACTCATTCAAAGAATTCTTAGCTGGCTTGATTTTGATTTTAAAAAATTCTTCTTTTAGCAAAATGTGAATAAATAGCAACTTTTTTGTACTGATGAGTATTCAGAAAGTTTGATTATATTGTTTTTTGCTCTTCTTGTTTGGATTCTGCTATGCTTTGAACAAAAGAAATAAACTGAACGTAATAAGAAATCAAAACCAGAAACAGTAAACTAGAACCTGAGTTTTTCCTAAGAAAAAATGATGTACAAAACACTTTAAAAAATGGATACCTTCTATTCAGTCACAAAAAATCTCTGAAAAAAAATTATTTTAATGATAAAATAATTGAAATTGGGTACTTTTCCATACTGCTCATTGTTCACAAATTTGACTTAACGTTTTTTTTCGTTCTTTGTCGGTGGAGTTTGCTTTTCTTTTAGCATTAGAATTGAACTGACTTTAATGAGAACTCAGAAGTTAAACCACTAAAAAGTAAACTTGAAACTAATCAATTTAAGGACTTTTCCTGGATGTAAACAAATTATTTGAAAAATAACATTTGGAATCAAAGGTAAAAAAATTCTGTTACGGTGGACCACCTATAACGGTAATGAGCAACCATTCACATCTGAGTATGGTTTCTTTGGATAATATCTAAGTACTAAAAAATATTTTACTGCTAGAATAACTAAAAAAAAGGTAATTTCTGCTGAGTAGTCAGAAATGGGGGGGAAATTACCTTTTTGCTTCTTGTTCTTTGTTAGTAGATTTTCCTTGTATTTTAACATGCAAAAAGAACTAAATTTAATAGGAAATCAAAAGTCAACCGTCGAAAAAGTAATTTTAAGCCTGAACAAGTTGTAAGAGTTTTCCTGAAAAAAAAACTAAAATCATTGCAACTTTTTTAAGAGTCTAAAATACGTTCATCGACTAAGCATCATTTGAACTTTAACAAAACTACACTATCGACATAAATTTGACCACCGAGGCGAAGCTGCGCTTTGCAAACACTAGAGAGATAACGACAGCTCTAAGTGAAATGAAAAAAAGTAGAACTAAATCTCAACTAAGTGAAACTTTGCCTACGTGACGGAGTCGAACCATCTACCTTGTGACTGAAACTCTCATTTCCCTCCCACTCAGCCACTCATGCTTAAAAATCTTAAACACTAGCCACGAAAAAGCAGAGAACAATTGCAATGAACTTTCCAATGAGACAGATCAAGATTAGAATAAAAACGCCACCAAATGAGCACTCGTGTTTGCCAGCTAGGTCCCAACACAAAATAGGTTCATACTAAAACACTACTCCTGCTAGCTTGCTATTGTAATGATTTTTGGGGCACATTTTGGGAGGTTTTGAAAGAAAACATGTGTTTTTTTATGCAAGCTCTCTGCAGAAACATTTCAATAAATCTTCAGGTTTCGAGTCTTGCAATAAAATTATAAAGTCCTAAAGTTCTTTGAGATTCAAAAGGCCTTTTTACTAACTCTTTTTTTTGATAACAATCATCGAAATTTGAAAATTAAATTATGTTAGCCTCTTTTTCGCCCTCTTTAGTTCAAAACTTTATTGAAAAATACAATTAACAATATCTCACATGTAGACAAAACTTGAACAATCAAATCAATTTTATAGAATCCTTGATACGAAAAAACAGCGTATAAAACTTTTTTTCTTGCTGTTTCACATCCTTCATTTTTTAAAACTTATTGAAAAATAGATTTAGCCAATTTTCCATCTTTGGTTCAGAAAATTGCATAAAATTAGAAAAATTAAAAATTATAAAAACTATAATACCAGAGAACTGCTCATAAAACAATGTTAATTTGATGTTCTTCGATTTTTTTGTTAACATTTGGGTCAACTAACTTTAGTTTGTTGTTTAGAAGCAAACTTAGAGAGAAGTTTAATTAGAAGAATCTAGAACGAGATAGATTGCGTTCCAGGTAGAATGTCTATTTAAAATTTTTTATTTTTGAATTAAACAGGTTTTTGCTGCTCTAGACTAGTTCCAGGACCCCTTTTTTTCCTAGTACGACAAAAAAATTCATAGCAAACCATTGGAAACAAAGCTTTAGGTTAATTTTATTTTTTGAAATTTTCGTGAGAATTCTTCTTCATTCAAAAAAAATTTCACAAGTCATTTCTCACTTTACCAATAATCCAAAAGAAAAATAAAAAAATCCAATGGCTTGCCCTACTATAGGAGACAGAACTGTTCGTCATTACCAATGGTCTATCTCTATCAGATCAAAAATTATTGGGTTCAGAACCTCGAATTAGTCAAATTATTATTTTTAAGAAAAATTTAAAAATTAAAAAAAGATTCGAAAAAATATCGGAAAACGTTTTTTCCAAACTAAAAAATTGGACACTTTGAACCTATGCTTCTGTTAAGTTGAATTAAAATTTTACGGTTTATTTACTTTATAAACCAAAAGTCGAAAAAAAATTACCTTGAAAGAGTTGTTTTTAAGCAAAAATATTGCTTTATTTGTGATGTTCGTCTGATGGACGAAAATATTTCCGGGAGGCTGCTGGAAATTTAAAAACATCAATTTTTAACTCGCTTCACAATTCAGACACCCATGGGAAAAAGTCACTTTTTTGAACAAAAACAACTCTAAAATTTCTCAAAGGCTTTTCAATGTTTTACAACTCTCGTCTGATCAACTGAAAGCTTTTTTGGATAATTTGAGACAAAAAAATTAGAGTTTAGCCCAAGTTTTTATTGTTTTCGTTATTTTTTTAAAATTTTTTCTCATGAATTTTTGAAGAGTTTTTACATCTCAGTGTATAAAAAAACTATGAGGTTGATCTTCAGAAAATTTCAGGTACCGAATATCGTTAAGATAGCCCAAAGTTTTGCTTTAAATTTGAAAATGTAAACTGCATCACTTTTTTAAAGTTGATGTTTTTTACCAGAGAAAAAGAAAAAATTGCATCGTTTTTCGTCTTGATGTTTTTGTTAAAAAAGATTAAATTTTCTCTCAGTGTTGATAATTTTGAATTGATTGCAAGCGTATTAAAATCAGGTGATTTTAGGTGGTCTTCATGAGTTTTGACTTAAATTTGCTGATGCTCATGAAGTGAGACTTAGTTTGGTAATCAAAGACTAATAGAATTTAGCCAGCAGACAGAGAAAAATGTGAAGGAAAAATGTGAACTCGAATGAATTGAAAATTTCTGGTTAATCATTTTGAAGCTATTTGAAGTTCAGAGTCCTCATTGATTAGCATCTTTGGATAATATCTAAGTACCAAAAAAAAGTTCCTCTGAGTTTATAAATTTAATTTGTTTTTCTGTTAGAATAACTGAAGAAAGGTGCTTTCTATACTGCTTGTGGAGTAGTCAGAAATGTGGAAATTACCTTTTTGCTTCTTGTTCTTTGTTAGTAGAGTTTCCCTGTATTTCATTACGCAAAATGAATTGAATTTAAAAGGAAACCAAAAGTCAACCCTCGAAAAAGTAATTTTAGGCCTGAACAAATTGTAAGATTTTTCCTGAAAAAAAACTAAAATTATTGCAACCTTTTTAAGAGTCTAAAATACGTTCATCGACTATGCATCGTTTGGACTTCAACAAAACTACACTACCGACATAAATTTGACCATCGAGGCGAAGCAGCGCTTTGCACACACTAGCGAGAAAACGACAAAAAGCAGCTCTATGTGAAAAGAAAAAAATAGAATTGAATCTCAACTTAGTAAAACTTTGCCTACGTGACGGAGTCGAACCATCTACCTTGAGACTGAAACTATCACTTCCCTCCCATTCAGCCAATCATGCTTAAAAATCTTAAACACTACCACAAAAAAGCAGAGAACAATTGCCTTGAATTTTCCAATGAGACAGATCAAGACTAGAAAAAAAACGCCACCAAATGAGCACTCGTGTTTGCCAGCTAGATCCCAACACAAAATAGGTTCAAACTAAAACACTACTCTTGCTAGCTTGCTATTGTAATGATTTTTGGAGCACAATTTGGGAGGTTTTGAAAGAAAACATGTGTTTTTTGTATGCAAGTTCTCTGCAGAAAAATTTCAATTTATCTTCAGGTTTCGAGTCTTGCAATAAGATTATGAAGTCCTAAAGTTCTTTGAGATTCAAAAGGCCTTTTTACTAACTCTTTTTTGATAACAATCATCGAAATGAATGAGAAAATTGGATCAGAAGGTGTTTTTTTTTCATCTTCAGGAAATCTGAAAATTAAATTATGTTAGCCTCTTTTTCGCCCTCTTTATTTCAAAACATTATTGAAAAATACAATTAACAATATCTCACATATAGACAAAACTTGAACAATCAAATCAGTTTTATAGAATCCTTGATACGAAAAAACAGCCTATAAAACTTTTTTTCTTGCTGTTTCACATCCTTCATTTTTTAAAACTTATTGAAAAATAGATTTAGCCAATTTTCCATCTTTGGTTCAGAAAATTGCATAAAATTAGAAAAATCAAAGATTATAAAAACTATAAAACCAGAGAACTGCTCATAAAACAATGTTAATTTGATGTTCTTCGATTTTTTTGTTAACATTTGGGTCAACTAACTTTAGTTTGTTGTTTAGAAGCAAACTTAGAGAGAAGTTTAATTAGAAGAATCTAGAACGAGATAGATTGCGTTCCAGGTAGAATGTCTATTTAAATTTTTTTATTTTTGAATTAAACAGGTTTTTGCTGCTCTAGACTAGTTCCAGGACCCCTTTTTTTCCTAGTACGACAAAAAAATTCTTAACAAACCATTGGAAACAAAACTTTAGGTTAATTTTATTTTTTGAAATTCTCGTGAAAATTCTTTTTCATTCAAAACAAATTTCACAAGTCATTTCTCATTTTACCAATAATCCCAAAGAAAAATCAAAAAATCCAATGGCTTGCCCTACTATAGGAGACAGAAATGTTCGTCAATACCAAGGGTCTATCTCTATCAGATCAAAAAATATCGGGTTCAGAACCTCGAATTAGTCAATATCTTAATTTTTAGAAAAATTAGAAAACTTAAAAAAAAAATTCAAAAAAATATCAGAAACTTTTTTTCCAAACTGAAAATTTTGACGCTTTCAACCTATGCTTTTGTTAACTTGAATGAAAACTTTACGATTTATTTAGTTCAAAAACCAAAAGTCGACCTACCTTGAAAGAGTTGTTTTTAAGCAAAAATATTGCTTTTTTTGTGTTGTTCGTCTGATGGATGAACTTTTTTCCGGGAGGCCGCTGGAAGTTTAAAAACTTCAATCTTCATCTCGCTTCACAATTTAGACACCCGTGGGAAAAATTCACTTTTTCGAAAAAAAAAACACCTCTAAAGTTTCTCAAAGGCATTCCAATGTCTTATAACTCTCGTCTGATCATTTGGAAGCTTTTTTGGATAATTTGAGACAAAAAAAATAAAGTTTACCCCAAGTTTTTATTGTTTTCGTTTTTTTTTTGATTTTTTCTCATGAAATTTTGAAGAGTTTTTAAATCTCAATTTATAAACGAAATGAAAAATTAGCTAGGCTACTGGTTTGCCCTAGCACAGCAAAAGAGCAAAGGTCCCCCTAAACAGTTTTGTATCTTAATCACATCAATTGTTATGCAGCTCGGAGCCTCGAATTAGTCGAGATTCTATTTTCAGAAAACCAAGAAAACATTTTAAGAAAAAATATTTTTAGTTATTTCAGTTTTTCCATCTCATACTACGCTTCAACTGAAGAATATCGTTACCCTATTCGCTCTCTCCACCATAGGAGAACCAAAAAGGTCCCGTTGGTGGAGCTTCTATCTTATTCACAACATAAATTATTGAGCTGAGAACTGCCTAAAAACCGTTCCCAGCAACCCTGATATTGTACTTTTCCCCTACATTTGACGGCGGTGGTTGAGAACGTTTCAAAAAATAGCTAGGCAACTGGCTCTCCCTACCATAGGAGAACCAAAAAAGGTCATGTTTATTCAGCTTATATTTTGTTCATTACAAATGTTATTAGGCTCAGAACTGCATAAAAACCGTTGCCAGAAACCCTGATATTGTACTTTTTCCCCTACAATTGTTGGCGGTGGTTAAGAAAGTTTTGCTCAACTTTAATCCAAATGTATGAGAACGTAGATACATAAGAATTTATTGAATGTTTACTTGAAATGGAATAATCAAACCAGCAAGCGTTATTAACGATTTCCTTAATAGAACTGAATTTTATAATCAAAAAGTTAATAAGATTATGAACAAACCGAAAATAATTACCTTTAACCCACGCTTGCGCTTAAATAAAAATTAGGACTCCAACCCTAAACTAAAAATCAGTTTTGATTTTTGTTTTCTCAATTTCAACAGTTCTTGATTGAAATAAACAAAAGTTATATCTTGAAATTGAATATTTGAAATACTCAATAAACAAAACAATGCCTAACTCTTCAGCTTTTTCTTCAAAAATCCGAACAAAAGTCATCGAAATCATTTTTTAATGAAAAAGTTTTTGAAATTCTGAAGTTTAGAAGCTGTTGAGTAGCAAGTATCAAAAAATGGAAAAATCCACTGAAAGCTTTTACTGATAAATTTCTCTTTTTCTACTAACTCTGTGAAAATAATGAATTTGTATCCGATTTCTTAAAATTTCATTCGATGAGAGTAATGGTTCAACAGTTAATTTCTTGTTGAATTTTAGGATTACCAATCATTTGGCTTAAACACGTTTAAAATTCACCCAGACTAACATGAATATAAAAAATAAACAAAAACTTATCAAGTTTTGCATCCCAGATGTTTCAGCAGCTGAAAATCTCTCTCTCTCTCTCTCTCTCTCTCTCTTTCCTTGTTTCTCGGCCGACACTTGCAATGATTTGTTTGAGTCTGAGTTAGTTTCGGTTTTTACCTCCTGCAGAGGAGGAAATCTGCTCGTTAGTTTCGGTCTTCTGCATGTTGGGAGTATAAACAAACTTAAAATGGATTCAGTAGTTTATTTTGAGTTTGGAAGCGGTTTAATTTGATTTGGAATCAGAAATTGTTTGCACTGGTAAAAATTATAGTTATTTCCTTGTTTATACCTGATATCCTATGGGAACCACAACTAAACTAGACTTTATTGTTGGATATCATTCTAATATTTTATGTGTATGAAATATTGAATAATAACCAAGCATACCCCATCGAACAAACAACCCACTTATTTGTAAGTGCTGAAATTACTTGTAATTTCAGCAGCAGAGAAGTTTGAATTTAACTTAGAACCTAGTTGTTTTCTCTAAGAGACCGACTCGTAACTAACCAGTATACTCTAGATCTACTGAGACTAGGAGATATAAGAGTAAGGCCAAGATCGGTGTTAGACTAAGAAGTTGCACGAATCTATCCGGCCGAAAAAAATATGACGAGCAGATGGTGTATCCTATATGAAATTACTCTCTGAGTATAACAATTAGCTTATAGCTCATCTGGCGCCACCAAAAGTCTCGAACAAGACCTTAAAGGACTTAGATTAGAACTAACCAAAACATTAGATTAGAATTAAACAAATAAAACATTTTCAAAAAAAAGTTACACGACAATAATTTTGTAGAAATGTCTCTACGACTCAATATATCAGAGCAATTATTCCGAACAATACAAAAATTACCGGTATTGAAAGAAGACGTCGGACAAGAGACGACATACGACTAGGACGAAATTTTCCAATAGTTTCATGGTCGTACGGCAAAGGCAAAAGCAACTTTTATACTTAGAACTTTACCAGCAGTAAATTTAGATTTGCATTTACTGACATAAAATTTTTGAAGAAAAGTCTTCAACGATCGTTAATGGCGCTAAACCTAATAAATTTACAAAAACGACTGATAAGAACATCTCTGGTGGTTTTCCACTAAAATCTGCAGTAAACTTAATAAAACATCTTGAAAAAAATATTTATTGAAAAAAAAATAGTATAAAACAAATTGATAGTGTCTATAAATCATCTTTTCATCCCAGCTTCATCACCTAAAAGATAACAGCAAATAAAAGAAACATTAACTTCATAAAAACTTAACTTTAATCTTTTCTTTCAATTAAAACATTTATCTAAAGTTTTTCAATTCTTATCCTTGTTTTCACTTTAATTAACCTTATTTAAAGCAACAGATCATCACGGCCTCCCTTGGATTTTTTATGATTTTTCACCTAAATTAAATTAATTAAATTTAAATAAATATTCTGAACATCAAGGGTTGTCCTTGGATCAAAAAGAACAGTTTTTTTCTCCCCCTCCCAAATTAACCAGTCTCTAACGACCTCAAACGTCGAATTACTATCCAACCTTACTCAAGACCTAGGATTTAGAGAAAATTTTTAAAGACTAAGCATTCTAATTAGGATAAACAGTGAAGAGCTTCTGTTATTCATCCTTCACTTGATCCCCCCTCTTAACTGACCCAGGATTATGCTTAAACTTATTTAGGTTAAAATAGTAACTAAGAAACGGTTTGCGTTCTAATTAACTGTTTGATTTGAACCTTGTGGATCAATTTACTAAAGTCCAACACTTGATCACAAGTCACTACCCCTAAGTAAGATTAAATAAAACAACCCTTATCTTATACTAGCCACGAGAAAGTAACAATCATTCTCACGAATCGATATATCCTTTTTTCTCCAACCCTACAATACATGACCCAAGTTAAGCTAACCACAAAAAATCGTAAGAACTAACAGTTAAGGAAATTAGAAATCATTAATCCCAATCTTTCATCTATCATCCTACACCTTATGTCAAGAGACAATTTAGGAAATACACAAACTATTATACTACATAACAAAATATTTAATGACGAAAGATACGACCTTGTAGTCACACCACAGAGACAAACAAGAGGATACATAAGAACAAATGACAAATATTTAGGAAGAAAATTATAAGCAAACAAAAACATTTTGTTCGAAAACGATTTTCAAAGCGAAGAAACGCAGTCTCAGAATCAGAAATCAGTGAAATACAGGACCTTTACAAATTGAAAGACTAAAAAAACATCAAATTAACGATCAATTAAACTTTTCTGACTAAGAAACCACGTCAATATCATCAATAAAAGGAAAACGAAGGTTTAAAAAAAGTCATATACAAACAAACCAGTACGTCTATATGATTGGAATCAACCAATAAAACACGTTGAAAATTACACACTCACTGTCATAAAACACAAAAATGATCCGAAATGAAGAAAACCAAGAAGAAACCTCCGTTCTCCCATTTTTAATGAACCCACTAGCTGAAATTAGAGGACAAGTACAATTTTGTCAAAGCTTTATCGCAACTGTATTTGGAAAAGGAGATAGTCAGTGCACAAGAGAATTCCCAGAGGTAAAAATCAAAAGACAACTTCTTGATCACTATCTAAAAGGAATGGGTAACATTAGACAACAAAATGGACTCTACACAAGAAATCAGTTCACCATATAGCTTTCATGGCAATCATCTAATCCAAACAGACGACGTAGATATTGATTTTTCAAAAGTTTTCACAGAATACATAAAAACTATACAACATCAAAACTCAAAAAGAGCAAATTCAATATTCACTAACGATGTTTTCCCAATATTTTATAGCTATTTGACTATATTAGAAAGAACAGAATCTCAAGGAGATTCACAAGTTCAAACATCTCGACATACAATCGTAAGACATGAAATTGAACTATTTTCCTAATTTTTAAACGCGATCCGTGAAAATATATCAAGTAATGAAAGGGTGCAACATGTTAAACAAGACTCACAAAAATCTTAGTATGGTTCATAATTGATTTTTTTACACATAATTTTGACCTCATTTCGCAAGCAAGAAAAACCTTTAGATCACAAGATACAGATGATGAAACTGTCTTAGCAGAACAATCAGGTTATGTTTGGAACCCTGAATGGTCTCATGTGTTATTTGCTACTATACCAACAAATACATCAAGCCAAGCATTTAGCACAATTTATATTAACAAAGATTATGTTAGAAAATATCCAATCACAGTCGACGCAACACCTTTAAACTATGATTCATTCTTTCGGGATAGAGCAGTAAACAATAGTTTAATTTCAACTTTTCTCCAACACAACAACATAAATGGAACTAAAAATCTTACACAACAAGACATCCAAACTCCATCACACTTCGTAAGTGATCAAATGGTTGAAACAATAACAATTACAACACATTGAATATTTCACCTATCCATCCAAATCTTACAACTCCAAGACCAAAAAACCCAATTTACCACAGGTAACAGTACAATCCACACTGAAATTTTCAGCTGTTTCAAAAGACTCACATATAGATTACCAATCATTTAGACCAATTACAAAACCAGCACAAAAACAAAAAAATTCAAAAAAGAAATAATTTTTCCGAACATAACTATAATTTTGTAAGTAGACCACAAACAACTAGATCTTCTAGTACAAAGTCTCAAAACCACTTATTCTCACAAAGTCAAAGTTTACAACAACCATCATCAAATTCAGTAAGTTTTAATGATTACCCACAAAATTCACAAGATCGAAGTAAAAACTATACATTTTTCCAACAAAACAAAAATAATACACATCGATATCATACTAGACATCAAACACCTTCTTATACAGCTAGTTACTTTCCTTGAGATGATGAGGAATATTATAATTAAAATCATCAACGATTTTATCGAAGACAGAGACCTCGTTCTTACAACATAGATCAACCAGTTATTTTTGAACCTTATACACGAGAAGAACAAATACAACAACCTAGAACAAATCCAACATCCCAGAATAATATTTTTCAAACACAAAACCCAGTAAATGCATAATCTTATTAACCAACAGAAATGCCTAACGAAATTCCACTACCATAATGTTTACAACAACATGAAATAACAGAAAGCCGACTTACGATATTTTCACCAAAGCCAAATGCCGCAGAATCACTACAGATGACTATGAAATTATATCTAATGGGTGGATGATCAATATCATCAAATAGACCAGTAATGGTATTCAAAGGCACATATCCAGAATACTCTGTAGAGGATTACTAAATTGCAGTCACAGCGAATCTAATTTTAAATATAGGACCTGAAACAGTAAATACGCCACTTCATTAAAATTGGATTTATAGGCGCACAGCATTAATCAAAACCACACTTATTGGGGCAGCCGTAAAAAATGGTTTTCGGTTCCACCTGAGGATATATAATCTGATGGGAAAATACTTACACAAGAATTTTCAAAAATGTTTGACTCTGAAAGAAACAAACAACATCTAAGAGTCCAATGCAATGAAATTCGAAGACTACCAAATTAAACAATTAAATTAAACTAGCGGTAAGAATTGAAACACTAGTCCGAAAACGTTTTCACTCAAAATTCTTGATTATAAAATACAAAAATGACAGAAATCTTAATGATGACTCTAACACTTCAATTACAAAAAATAGCAATAAAAAAGAGATCACATGTTTCCTCCATCCGAGAACCAGGCTTAGACTTTAGAAAACTAGTTGATAAATAAGAACAAGCAAAAGTCACTATGAAACTAGAAGAAACAGAAAATCTAAAGCTATAAAATGTCAATATCATCCAAACCACTACTTCAAACATAAAGAAATATACACGACCCAGATACAGATTTATCCAAAAAAATTACTGAAATTATTAATATATACGAGAAAAACCCAAGATTTAAAGGCAAACCATCATTCAAAAAATGGTGCAACTATTGCCGAATATATAGACACATCATTGCTGAATGCAGACAAAAACAGCAAGACAACCAAAATAAACTACAAAAGTACAGAGAACCTAACAAAACATTTCATCAGTATATGAAAAAGGATCAAAATTTACCTAACAAAAATATCCACGGTAATTATAGTTCTTGAAAACCAATACCAAATTATCAAATTATTCTAGAAATCAATCTCCTTATAATTCAAACTTCAGAGGACGATCACCAAACCAAAGAAATTCACGTAATTTATCACAAAACAGATATAGTTGATCAAATAGTCGAAATAATCACCATAGAAACAATTATTCAAGCTCAAATTCAAACCGACCAGAATTTTCATTTGGAATCAGTTACCAATCCCACTCTAGGAACATAAATTACTCAAATAGTCGAAATCAACAAAATCATAATCGATCACGAAATTACTCAAACAATATATCGAACCACCAAAGACCAAATTATAACAATTATCAAAATAGACCACGAGATAAGTCACAAAAAAGAAATTCAAACACTAACAGAAGACATAAAAAAAAACAATTCTCAATCACCACAATGGAAAAACACACGATATCCAGATTATCAACAAAAAAAGTCAAAGACTCCACAACATCAAAGACAAATCAATCGAGTACATTCAACTGAAGAAATCAATTAAGACCCCCCTGGTAAGGATAATACAGAAAATATAGAATTACAATTAAATCACATCAATTGCGAATCTTTAGACAATGAAAACGGCACAGTAAATGCAATTTCAATTAACATGATACACGTTGAAAATGACTACGAACTTCTTATAGATGAACAACCAATACATTCCCAAAGCTATAAAAGTCATGATCACTTTCTCTTAAATTATTACACAAGACCAATAAATAATAACAAAACGATTGAACAAAAAGCAGATGAGTAAGTATCATAAGACAATACTAATCAGTATCCTAAAATCTTGATCACTTGATCACACACAAAAAATCTTGTTCAAAATCTTGAAAAATCTTTATCACTATCTAAAAGGAATTTGTAACAATAGACAACAATATGGAATCTACACAATTTAAATCAGTTCACCAAATATTTTTCATGGCAATTATTTAATTCAAACAGACGACGAAGACATCGAATTTTCAAAACTTTTCACAGAGTACATAAATAATATACAACATCGAAATTCACAAAGAGCAAATTCAATATTCACTAACGATGTATTCTCAACTATTTATAGCTGTTTGTCTATATTAGAAAGAACAAAATCTCAAGGAGATTCACAAGTTCAAACATCTCAACATACAACCGTAAGACATGAAAAAGCAATATTGTCCAAATTTCAAACGCGATCCGTGAAAATATAACAAATAATGAAATCACGCAACATATTAAACAAGATTTACAAAAAACTTTTGCATGGCTCATAATTGGTTATTTTACACATAACTTTGACCTTATTTCAAAAGCAAGAAAAAATTTTAGACCACAAGATACAGATAATGAAACTGTCTTAGCAGAACAATCAGATTATGTTTGGGACCCTGACTTGTCTCATGTTTTTTTTTTGTTAATATACCAACAGATATATCAACCCAAGCAATAAGCACAATTTCTATTGACAAAGATTATAATAAAATATATCCATTCACAGTCGACGCAACACCTTTAAACTATGATTCATTCTTTCCCGATAGAGCAGGAAACAATAGTTTAAATTCAGCATTTATCTAACAAGAAAACCTAAATGGAACTAGAAATCTTACACAACAAGATATCCAAACTTCATCACACTTCGACACTATTTCAATGACCGATCTAGAAGTTCTTCATATAATAGAAATAGAAACTTCAAACAATAGAAATAAAAACTATTCAAATGATCGAAACCAAATGATCTCAAAAGAATAGATCACGTGATTATTCTAACAACAAATCAAATTATCAAAAATTAAGATAAAACAACTATCAAAATAGATCACGCGATAATTTACAAAATAAAAATTCAGATATAACAATGGACAGAGAAAGTACTCTCAATCACCACAGAGGAATAACACACGTTATCCAGATTCTCAACAAAAATATAGAAGTAGTACACCAAAACATTAAAGACTAATCAATCAAGTACAGACAACTGAATAAATCAATTCAGACCCCCTGGTATTGATAATGCACAAAGTATGGAACTACAATGAAATCAATCAGTTGCGAATCAACAGACAGTGAAAACAACACAGAAAAAGCAATTTCAATTAACATGATACTTGTTTCAAATGACTACGAACCTCTTATAAACAAATAACCAATACATTCACATCTCTACGAAACTCATGATCAATTTCTCTTAAGTTATTACACAAGACCAGTTTTAAAAAAACAATTGAACAAATAGTAGATGAGAGAGCAGAAGAAAAACCTGTAGAAACTTCAAGTACAAATCACATCAACCAAAATGCACCAAAAATACCACCAAGAAAAAAATTTGGACATTTTCATTCCTCTTAGAAAACCCAAGAAACAAAGCATTTCAACCACAAGATCTCAAAATTGATTTTTTATTAGATTCATGAGCAGAAACAAACATTATCAACATCCCTACTTGGAATGAAATAAAAACTTTACAACCAAAATTAATACCCTTAAAAACAGCAAGCAGGCTAGCAACATCACAAGGCTCATTCTTATCACACTATGAAAAAATCCAACTTTTCCTTATTCCCAAAAGAACAATGGAGGAAAACAAACTCTTGAACAAACCATTCAAGCAAACCTTGAAACTTAATATCATTGGAATTACATTCATTAGAAAATATTTAACAACTATTAATATCTTAGACAGCAAAATTAATATAAAAGATAAATACCCGAGAATAAACAACACAGCTTTACCATTCTTTCAAGGAATAAACGAACAACCATCATTTTTCTCAAAATTTTATCCTAGAAACAATAAAGAACGAAAACAACTAAAACCACTATGAGGTTATATTGATGAATTTTCGATCAAACAAGTTCACCAAATGATAAAAATCAAAAGAGACAACATCTCTATATGTCTGACTTTGTCTTTGAACAAACTCATAATTTTTTTTGAATAACAATCTAATCTATCAAGTACATGCAAAACTCAGACTCAGACATCATTTCTTTACATGTCTATAATAACTCTCCATACTTTTTAACCCTATCTCAAGGAAATTGCGTTTTGAGTAAATAATATTTTGCAACTACTAGATATATCTCAATCAACATTTCTTGGCAAAGAATTATCAATAATTAATGTAATAAGTAATGAAAAAAGGAAATACAGACTATTTCACGAAAACACTTTATTCTAAGCCCACACTTCAAATACCAATTATACAGAAGAACAACAAAAATTCTTGAAAATGTTCAATTTCAACACTCTCAGATAAAAAGAGATTGAACAATTAGTCAATTTACTATTAAAATACGCAAAAGTTTATGCAACATCTAAGTTTGACATTAGAAAAGTAAATTTACCACTACATCTACTTTTCGAACCTGACGAAATTTTCAAAAAACAAAGGGCAAGTAAAGTACAGGTTCATTTACACGACAAATTTAACAGACTACTAGACATACTAGAACAATATAAAATCTTTTCTCCAAAAAAAATAAAGAAGAACAGCTAAAAGGAAACACATTTATAGAACCCCTTATCATCCTAGACAAAGGAGAATCACTAAAAGTATTTCTAGACGCTAGATATCTCAATTCACTCATCGATTCATCTAAAAATAACTGGCCCATTGAACCAATTCAAGTAATTCTCACAGAAATAAACGGTAAAAACTTCACAACAGCAGATATCAATAGTGCATATAAACAAATGCCGTTAGATGAACAATCACGACGATTAACACAATTTGTTATCGGAAATCAACAAAATGAATTCAATAGATTATGCTATGGTATCTCCATAGGACCAGCAGCATTCTCAGCATTTATGAGCAAAATTTTCAGACCACTCATACTCAAGAAAAAGGCAAACACATATTTAGACGATGTTTTTTTTGCAATCACAAACCAAGGACGAATTGTTCACAGTTTTAGTAAAATATCATCAGACATTATTACAAGAAAATATAAAAGCAGCCCCAGAAAATCACTTTTTTTCTAACACGTGTAAAGTTTCTTGGACATTTTATAGAAAGAAACACCATAACTCCATTAAAACCTCGAATTGGTGCAACTCAAGAACTTCAACCACCATCTAACAAAACGAAAATCCAAGATATTTTTAGGATGTTAAACTTCTTAAGTAAATATGAATATATAAAATGCAATTAAACTTAAGACCCTTCTATAACATTCGTAGACAACAAAACAATTTTGAATGGACAACAGAACACCAAACATGATTTGAAGAAATCAAAAAACTTCTCACAGAACAAAATTCAAACACGATTCCAGATCCCGGCCAGCCATTTAATGCAATGTCCGATGCTTCTAATTTTGGCATCAGTGCAGCATTATTATAATCCCATAATGAACAAATAAAATTAATCTCATTTCAGCAAATTCTAGACTATTGACACAAGCTGAACTTAGACTCTCTACTCTTATGACAGCACAGCTATAATATATACACTTACAGAACACGGATTTTTAGTACTTGGATCAAAACATCCAACAGTCCTATTCACAGATCATAAACCCATTATATTCTATTTACACAAAAATTGAAACCAAACCATAGAGATGATAGATTTCAATTAATTTCAATAATATTCACCAAATTACATATAGTTTGGACAGCAGAAAACAATCTTGCACTAACAGATACTCTTAGTAGAAATACACCACCTGAATTGCTAAGGTAACAAGAAAAACAACAGTTGAAACACCGCAAAACAATATATTCTTTCTTGCAAAGGATGAAACTTCACCACGATTGGAAGGTAATTATGCAGTAAAAACTGACATAGATCAATCAAAAATAAACAATCTTCAACATTTTCCACTTTATTTAAATTGTCAAAACAATCACTATGAAGTTGATCTACTAGGTAAATCTACATTTAAACCAATTCCGTACTCAACGTGGTTTAAGAACAATACCTAATAAAAACAAATTAGACAACAACCATATAAAAAAAATCTATTCACTCTAAAAGAAAAAGAAAATCTAACTGACAATATGAAATTATCAGGCCCAATAAAAAACTACTCGAAATAAACGATAAATCGTTTTTTAACCTCCATGACCCTCTAGACACAGTACCCTTGTCAAAAAAATAAATTGAAGACTTGATTCTACCAAACACAGAAAACATCACATTAGATCTTTTTTAAAAACACTAAAACCTTGCCCCAGTCATCCGACAACTAAAATCATGGCACAAATATAAAACTAAACCAATTAAAGCTGACACCACAATTCTAGGAAATAAAACTGAAAAATTAATAATACCTTCATAAATGAGAATACAGATATTTTAGAATACCAAACACTTGGTCATAAAGTACTTTGTCTACCTTTAAGTATGATGCTTATAGCTTTCCATACTTCACATACATCACACACTAAAAGATACTCAGGATCAGAAAAAACATACTCAATTCTTATTGAAAATTTTTAATTTCCAAACGCAAAAATGTGGAATAAATTATTAAGCAACGATTGCATCACATGTAAATTAAAAAAACCCTACCCAAATAAAAAACAAATTGCAGAAAAACAAGATTTTAAAGTCTTTTTATTATTCAATCAAAGAAATTCATTCGATACAAAAGTAACCAATATCAACATCCTCAGAGGGAAACTCATATATAATGGTCATTATTGAAGCATTTACATACTACGTAGCACTTAACCCAGTAACCCCTTGTAATGCTAAATATTCATATACATCTCTTTAAGAACATTGGATATCATATTTTGGATTACCCGAAATTCTAGTAACAGACACTGGCACTTAATTTATAAACAACGAAATTATCACACTGTGCCACTTATATAAAATTCAACATAAACCACGTACATCTCATGCACCTTGGATTATGGATTAGTCAAAGGCATGAACCGTTCAGATGTATCAGATGTGTCATTAATGGAAATGACACACGATTCACTGAAAGGTCAACAGATATAAAGCTATTCCCTTTGTCTTATAATTCACAAATAACAAAAACTTTAGGAACGTCACAACACGAGATGATTTTCAACCAAAAACCACGAAAGCCGATAATACTCACAGCTAATGCTTCAAAAAAACACAAGTCAGCCGACTGAAGAATCAATATGTTATAATCTCCCACTACATTCTCACAAGGAAGACCACTTTCATCACCCAAAAAGTCCAAATAAGCTTCCGGTACACACACCAGTTGGAATTTAAAAAAGAAGCATTTTAAAAAAGAAACATAAATTTATCACAAAACAACAAAAAAAATTACAAAGACAAAAAAAACTCCCAAATAAATTCTTGATTCACACCAGCTACAGACTTAAAAATGGGAACACTCGTTTGAATTCCAAATTTTGCATGGCAAAAATTTATCTCTAAGAAATTACAATCACTCCGAAAAGGACCGTAGCAAATAATTGATATACCTACTAATGTAACTTACAAACTTACAGATGCAAACAAAAAAGAAGTTGTTCAAAACAGAAAAAATCTTCTATCTTATTACCCAAAAGAGTAAAATTTTCGCAAATTAACTCAATTATACTTTTTTACAAGATTGAAAGACATTCAAAATTCCGATTACAAACAAAATCAAAGCACTGATTTAAAGGCAAACCCAAAACCACTCGAACAAAAAAATAAAGCAAATTTAAATCACCAAATCTAGATTACAAAATACCTCAGACAGAAAGAAAAAATCTAATATTATTTAAAAAAATGCTACCACAAGATCAAAAAGAAAAGTGTCAACAAAGACAATCATCACAACTTCGAAATCAGCCACAAATAGATTAAAAAACATTCATTTCACAATCTAAAATATTAAAGAAAGTTGAAGTTCAAAAACCAATTTATTTTTAAGTAACAATTTCAACTCTTAAAATCATTTTAAACACCCGTACATTTTCACAAAGTCCATTCTGAAAATGCACTTGAACAATCTAGTTCAAATTCTGTCAATAAGAAACTTTCCGAACCATCACCTTATTTTAAGAACACGATATCATTAGCCGTCAAAACTTCACCTTCAAGCGTATATCTAATTATAAATTGAAGACCTCCAGGACAAAAATAAGCAACCCGCTAAAAATTGACAACTGAAATTAATCAAATCTCAATATTACAACCCTCCCCTATCAAGTAGAACAAAGATCAACATTATTTTCTCAACTTAGACCACAAAACTCCCCCAAGCAAAAATTAAATTAGCCTTAAGAGCAAAATGAACATGATCATTTAGCCTAAAGTACAAATATCTCTCAGATACCCCAACCATTCTATAAACAAAAACAAAACTAGGAAGACCTTTGTGAGACTATGAAATTTTCCCTGAGCAAAAATTGCCAACACCCAACCCACTTGTTAAAAAACCAATAAATAATCCGACCACACTCAGTTTTAGCCTCAAAAATTTTAAGAGATACTTCGACAGAACAGATCATTTTGTCAATGTTTCTTTCTGAAACAGTTAAACTATCTCGACAAATATTTTTAAACTTTCCAGCATTACTTTCAATCTTTTTCAAACTTTTTATCATAATACTAGCTGACACTGTAGAAATTTTAATAATACAAATGATTGTTTCTTGCAACTTTTTTCTCGTCTTTTATTTCCTATCCCAAACCTCATAACCTTTGCCAAATTCCTTGATCACCTACACAGGTACAATAATTCATTAACCATTTAATTGCTTCAAAATGTATTTAGCAGAACCGGATGTTTTTCTATTTTTCATATGTTTTCTCATATTTCTGACATCCTTTAAAATGACACTTTGCAAATGTATCAAAAAAGCAATCATCACTTTCGCATTGGCAACATTTTTTTTAATTCTCTTCATCGAAGAATACTACAATAAACATAAAGTTTATTCGTAAATAGTTTTTGTTTGAAGTTTTTCAAAATTGCTAACCAACAAACCCCACACCAGTCCTCACCAACAACATTCCAAGAACCTCCAACAACGCCAACAAATACTCAAAATTCCCAATCATCAAGATTTCTTTTCAAGACAACCCATATACCTTTGAAGAACACACGCACAATTGTCTGAACCACTAGAACCAGTTGTTCGCCACGCACCGTTAAGCGAAACACAAAACGAACCAACATATAACATATAGTGCCCTCTCCAACAAGATCTTAATAGAGTACGACACATCAAAACACACTCGAATAAAACAAAACAAATTATACATCCAAGATGAAATCGAAATTTCCAAACTCGCAGGATTCAATTTAAAATACTTCAATCACCAATAGGAAATCCATTAGACCTTTCTAGCAGTACAATTCAAAACACTCCCTCAACCGCATCACAACAAAGCACTTCAAATATACCATCAGACTATTTAGGCTCAACTCCCACATCAGAACTAGTTCGAGAAAAACCTTTTAACCCCCCAGCTACTACAGAACGTCTCCCATATTGGATGACACTTACCTACACTCAAGGTGAACCAAACTTAGTTAACGACCCAGTTGACGCTTCATCTAATTTAACCTCAACACTATCAGAAACACTATCGCTACCCTCAACCCCCTCCCTAAGTCAAATATCACCAACACCTTTTCTTTTAAACTTTCCTTCAAATCTCGACGCTCGATAACGAGAACAATCATCTAACAATACACCACTACGATCAGATTGGAATTTATTCGTAGCACCCCCTCCAACGTTTGGTCAACATCAAGAAAAAAGTAGACTACGCAAGTTGGCACTAAACCGATTACAATAAAGATACGATATAAACAAAAGTATTTAAGAACATAACATACAAATACTACAACAAGATAGTCTAACACTCAAATTCGAAATCACAATAAGACTAAATATTATAAATCAACACCCATTCCCCCTAGCCCCTCCAAATATAACAGCTCAATCTTTACATCCTTCATTTGTATCAACAGAAATCGTCTACAATTACGATAGATACACCAAAAAGACAATTGCAAATATAACTTTTATAACCCATATTCAGGATTATCATACACATGTATGTTCTAAGAATACTCACACTTTCAACTTTTCTTTTTCCCACTTTTTTCGAACCAAATCACATTCCTTCCCCCCGAACAGGACCTCAAGATTTACTAGGCACACACTATGATTGTGAAGAAAACGAACAAAAGACACTACATAAATATGCAATAAACTAAGTCCCACAATGTGAATCCGAACCACAAGCTATCAAAATTACAAATATTATAGCTACACTCTACTCAAAAGCACGAGCTACAACACTAACAGGATAAAAATCCACAGCAACATTTTTGCGAAAAGTAAGTACATTCTTCACAAGTCTCAAACGGAAAAGAACCAATTAGATCATGATTTTTTCTACCAGAGCTAAATCGAAAGACTTTTACACCTCAACCCTGACGGTGGTAAAAAAAATTTTCTCAGATTAAAAATCACATCAAACAAAGGTACAGCTAGAAAATTAGTAAATTTTCAAGTTTTTCCAGATTCCGCACATCAAGCCGAACTTGAAAGATATCAAGGCCGTATTAGACTAGACACTAACTTCACATACCACGGCGCACACGGAAGATTAACTTACGATCTTCCTGATGAAAACTGGATACCACACATTGGAATAAACAACCCATCAAATTGTAAAGCATGCACAAAAATAACGGATACCAAGAAATAAGGTGTTTTGATTGGAAAATACAACTTAAAAAAGTACAATTAACACGAGATCTAAAAGATGACACTGAAATTTATCAAGGAATCAGACTCCGTTGCAAAATCGACCAAGGAAATTGCGATCATACTACAAGTACCACATTTCGAGTAGCAAAAATCCACGCTAAAATGGGAAAGTTCTATCAGAATTTTTTTTGTTGAATTCATCCCTTATGGAAATGAAAACCCTGGGAACATCACGCATAATAATTAGAAATTTAGAAACATTCAAAATACAAAAAAAGTTAACTAATTTCCAAATTTAACCAGAAACGGAACTTGCATGTAAATACAACAAACCACTTTATAAAACACAATATTCAGAAATTCTTGTTGAATACGAACGAGGTTTCGACTTGAATATAGAAAAAATCATCAAAAAATCCGCATTCAACACATCATACAACAAACGACGAAAACTCATACATCCCAGTAAACCGCCTCAAAAACACAGGAAACATTGGTGGAAGAAAAAAACCACAAGACAAAGATGGTCCACGCCTACAAGAACTATCAATCATAAACAATATCTATTTTGGTGCAATTCATTATGATATACACCTAGACATAAAATTAGATTATACAATAAGCAAAGTTTTTCATGAAATTTCATTCTCAGAAGTAGAAACACTACGTCAATTATGCGAACTTGAAACAACACAATTTGTACAATCACTCGCAATAGCAGTTCTAAAAATACCCTATGCAGGAAATTTTTTATCCGGAAACAGATCAAATTTCATTGACTATGAGGGAAACATTCTGTGGTATTACACTTGTACCGAAAAAAAATATCACCTTTATATGTTTTTGAAGTTAAAAATGCTACAAATGAATCCCCATTTTCTACAAAATCGAAGTACATTATGTCGACACAATTTCACGAAGAACAAATTTTTGTGATACAGCAGTCCAATGTGGATCAGAAAATAGCCACAATGTTGTACAACTGAATCCCAACGAAGATAAATACACCATAAATCTTCTTACAGATTACTCTTAGAGACGAAGATAAAGGTGATAAATCTTCTTACACCATATCCTACACTCATGCAACCGTTAAAAAGTTTTTCACCGGAAAACATTAGAGCTATTGCCTGCAATCCAAATATCGATTTACAATCGATCGGAATATACTCTAAACCTTAAATTCAACATCACATTCATGAAAAACATTTTTAAGAATTACTCACAAAAATAGACACAATACAACGACAATCTATAGATCAAAACTTTTGTAAACTTGCAGAAACAGCAGGCTTTTCAGACATTTACGCACAAGGTTACAGCGGATACTTTAAAGACATCAAAGACAATATTTATTTAAATGGCGAAAAACACAGACCACAAGATGTTTCACCAATCATTATTTTAAGCTGTGTAAATTTAAAAAATGAAAATCTTGCCTTTCTAGGTTGGCCCTATTACATTTTAGAAAGATTGACTATATTATAACCAACGTTTAGTTTTATTGAATTGCTTTTCTCTCTATTGAAAGTAATCTGTATCACATGTGCTATACATACACAAGTGTACCAAAAAATAAGCGTAGCACGCATACCCTTTGCAGGATTTTTTGGAATTTTCTCTAATCAATAAGCAAAATACTATTAGACACAAAAACAAAAGAATACGATACAAAAATATCAACTACACCTAATATATATGATGATTCACAAAACAAACAAATACAACACCTACGGCACCGCAATTACAAAACCTAAATCAAAATCATCCATTATTGTCAGTACCACGAAGTTTTAGAAGCATGGCACTGACAGATATTATTTTATCAAGGTCTACTTATCCACCAAGCCCAATTCAACTTATAATAACACAAAAATCCCAGATTGACGCCACATACGAACAAAAAATCGAACAACCCAATACCACGAATTTTTGTTCTCAGAACAACCATCTTTTTAGCCCAAGATAAACCGCCAAGTTGGATTCCTCCACCGCTCAACTTTTCACCCAGCCAGTCTTCAAATTATTATCCCTATCATAACACTTTTTGCTTTTTCCTAGCTGAATCACCTCATGTTAACATTTCATCCGGCATGGTTTCCGATAGTAACTCGAATATCCTTGTATTACAGAATTTCACAATTCGAAAACTCCAATCAAGAGACCCAAACCAGAAATGACCCTCTCTCAACTCCATACCACATCTCCAACGTGACACCCACACATTCCCCTTTAACTAGCGATAGATCTAACAACAGTAGCCCTGACGACACAAAAATATCATACGTACTAGATAACTTAATCACACTTCAGCAACAATTAAAACACCCTCAAACACTAACCATTCACCAACTCTCATAAACCCTAACATCATCACAACCACCAACTCCCACCCCCTCTTCAATTTATACCCCTTCACTAGCTCAAACTTCCACATCCAACCAATCTTTATCCAGTTCAACCCGAGCTTAGAGAACCTTCAAAAGAAAATTCCCAAATCACCCATTACCTTTACAACCCGGAACGGCACGATCATATATTAATCATCGTAATCATACAAACACTAAAGAGTTCCTTAAAATAAGTTTACCACTCTTTCCCCAGTATACCTATGCCTATTCCGACCCTAATAATGAACACCCTAACTACGTTGATGGGCATTTCTTATACCCCATCCTCTCATGGCAATCAATCTACCATTTGTCGAATCCACAATCACTGCCATTAACACAAACATCAAAAAAAATGGAACGATCAAAAAACGACCTCTTTCGACTAACCACAGCACTAACACCAAGGCAAATTACACACGTCGGATACAAAAAAATATTAAGTTCTTTAACTGTACCTAAAGACAACGACTATTCCATCGAGTACTACGATCACGACATCACTAGATCTAACGAAGATCAATTTCATAATGACGACAATTTTGCTAACCTCCAATTAACTGAAAAATTTTTCATCCAAATACCTTATCTTTTTACCCTCAATTCTCTAGATAAGACACACAATCACATGATTTCCGAAGCTTTTCATGATATTCAGGCTTACGAATCTTTATAATAAATTCAACATTTTCTCACTAGCTTTCTTTTCCTCACACCGATAGAACGTGATTTGCACTGAGGACACGACATCGTACTAAGCAAACACATACCTATATTTACTACCGATTCATTAAAAATCACAACTAACTGCACACGCCATCACGACAACCTCACCATAGATATCGATTCATTAATTCGAAATACACCTCACCAATTTTTCTTAAGTTCACATATTGTAATAAAGATACTAACTTCCAAGGCATCCTCCGCATTCACGATCCCATCACCCAGATGTATATTTTCGTTCCCTTAACCAAGAATTTTATTGTAGAAGACTGCCACCCACTAATCGTCTTACATGAATTCCTACAGCCCACCGAAGTCCCAATTCTAGAATTCATACATAACACTAAAAATAGTCATAAGCTTTTTAAATTTATTCAAAATACACCTAATGAGTTTGCACCTCGCACCGAATAAATAAAGACCATCAGGGCCCTTCAATTTCTTTGGCCACTTCTTCAAACTAAAAACATCATTTCGCATGCTAGTAAAACGACTAACTTCATCCGAAGTCATTCACGACGTTTTCCCTCATGGATTCTTCCCCGACGATTAGGTAAATTGAATCAAATAACTTAAACTAATATGTTTGGAAAAAAACTAACCATTATCCACCCAACGTTTTTTCTTTTTCTTTAGCCTTCAAAGCACAATAACCTGCAAAAAAGGAAAACAAAACAAAAAACAGAAGTTTTTTGTCAAAATTATAAACTTCTATTAACAAA
Source organism: Symsagittifera roscoffensis (assembly GCF_963678635.1). Lineage (NCBI taxonomy): Eukaryota > Metazoa > Xenacoelomorpha > Acoela > Convolutidae > Symsagittifera > Symsagittifera roscoffensis. The sequence continues at coordinate 178,781 of NW_026971073.1, forward strand.
CCGCAATAAATATAGCAGTAAATTTATTGCGGTTTGTCTCTCTGGTACTTGTAATTTCAGCACCAGAGAGATTTGAATTTAACTTAGAACTTACTTGCTTTTTCCAAGAGACCGACTCGTAACAAACCAGTATACTCTAGATTTATTGAGACTAGGAGATGTAAGAGTAAGACTAAGATCGGTATTAGACTAAGAAGCTAAGAAGTTGCACGAAGTTCCAGAAATTTTCTAATTTTTACAAAATCCTGAAAGCTCGCCGCATTGTTTCATATTCCTTTCTTCTTTTGCATTTTCCACTTATCCTTTCCGCATTAAAACTTCCAATCCCTCGTGAGAAGTACGGCATACCGTTCCTCCTTGGCGTAGAACTTTGAACTTTTTTGATTTTGTTGAAAAATCTTTAAATTGCTTAAGTTAATTATCAATATCTTCAGTTCACCAAGTTCCCTCTAATTTCATTTTACTCATACCAAAACTTAACAAGCTCATCGTTTGCTATAACTTGCCTAGAAACCGCCGCCGCCTTCAGACAGTGATTTCAATTCACTGCCTTTTTACCATAAAAAAGACCTCAAGTTGGGGAAATAGTTTACTGCTGCCAACACTTAAGCTGCGCTGTCAAAATCGCCGGAGTTTTTTTTTATTTAGAATAAAAGTCAATTCGACTTAGGCCAAAAAATCTTTTGTCCAAAAAGTACCAATTAGTTTGATTTGTAAAATTAAACAGAACCATTAATTAGGTACCCAAAAATGGAATTGGAAATAATTTTTGTATCGTATCGTTTGTTTTTGAGCTTAGCTTAGCAAGATCCTAAGTAGGCGGTCATCTGCTTTTGACTGGAAATTTCTTTGGTCTAATTTCTCAGCGTTTAACCAAACTTAGAGACATCCGAGCTGATCGATTTTTTTTCAGTTTTGCTGCTCAATAGTAGAAAACCCAAGAAGCAGCCTAGGCAAACTCATACTGCTGCTCACCGCCCGAGTCGAGATTTTTCACCAAATTTGAAGCAAGGTTTGAGCGTTTTCAGAGGTTTTTTTGACAATTGCGCTCAAATTCTTGCTCCAAATTGAATGGTTTGAGCGGTTTTTAATCGGTTTATTTAAAATAAACCGCTCAAAAAACGCGCAAGATTTGAACGGTTTTGAGCGGTTTATCTAAAAAAATGCTCAAAAACGGCGCAAGGATTTGAGCGGTTTTTCTAGTTAAACCGATCGATAACCGCTCAAACTTTGCGCTGTTTTTGAGCGGTTTTTGTTAGATAAAATGTTCGAAAACCGCTCAAACCGCTCATTTTGAAGCAAGATTTTGAGCGCAATCGTCTAAAAAAAGTCGCTCCAACCACTCAAATCTTGCTTTAAATTAGGTGAAAAATCTCGACTCGGGAAGCAAGTTCTGCAGCATGGACATTTCCGTTATTCTTCTTTCGTTCTCTCATTCTCTCAGATCGTTCCTCGAAGGCGGCGGCCGTTTCGAGAGAAATTTTAGAAAATTGTAAGCGTTTTAATTTTGAAAAACGAAAAATAACATAAGATGGAACTTAGTGTACTGAAGAGATTGATAAAGAACATTGAAGCGTTTTCGACCATACCAAAAATTGTAAAGCTCCAAGTCAGAGAGGTACACTATGTCGTGTTTCTCTAGAGGGGAAGGAAGTTTTGTTGATGGGGACATGAAGAGGGGGAAAAAGAAGGGGAAAACATTTTGGTTAAGTTGAACACGTATGGCAGCTTGGTTAGAATGAACTACTCTTTCTTTAACAAATACTTGAACGACCCCAAGGTTTTACGATTGCACTCTATTTTGCGCAATGCGATTTGATTAACACAAGAAACTATGAAGAGGGTCTAACGGATTGTTATATGTTGACGTGGAACTGAAGCAACAGCTTCCTTGGACAATGATGTTGCATCACTCACTGTCTTCTCTTAAATTGAAAAAAGCTAAAATACAACGTTAAAAAAATTGAGCTGCACAATTTTATGTAGTCACATTTTTAAAACTGGCAGTCTCAAGTTTTATCGTTTTCTCAAAATTTTCTGTCATCATACCATCAATCTCGAAAAAAATATGTCTCCTATAGCCGGGTGATTAATGGGACTTTTGAGACCTATGAGCAACCTTTCATCAGTCTTTGTAAAACTCATGGTCTCTTGTACATTTTCACCGTTTAGATAGCGTTGATTTGAAGCCTTCAATAGTTTAATGAATACTTGGCGAGTCATTTGTTTGCGTTCTCACCATTTATCAACTTCTTCAAAGCTCAGATTTAAAAAAAAATTCTCACTCAGTCTTACTTGCTTACCTACTTCCTCGCCTAATTTAGTTTACTTTACTGACCTATTATCTTTTCCTTTTTTACTTCTTTTCGCTTCAATCAAACTTCAATTTGCTTTTTTTCAAATTTTTTTCTTGCTTTACTTAACTTTATTTTCTGTTTTTCTACATTATTTCTTTTTAATTTTTTTTAGTTCACTTTGCATAATTTAACTTAATTTCACCTACGGTCATACTAACTTATTAACCAACCTACTAACTTAATCCTTTACTCACTCATTTACTTAATTGCATACATACACTTTACATGACTTTAATCATACTTGCACGCTCACAGACAGACAAAACATCATGCATACATTACTGCACCTTTTAATTTACTTTACTTCTATTTACCACTTTTTTATCAACTCAGAACTCACTTACTGACATTCTAGGTTACTTAGGCTACTGACCTACTTATTTACTTATTTACTTATTTACTCACTTGCTTGCATAATTACCTACTTATTTACTTACTTCCCTACTTACTTATTTATTTACCTATTTACCCACATACTTACCTACTTATTTACTCACACTTCAATGCTCTTTTAATTGTTAATTTATATACTTTTCACTTTATCACTTATTTGCTTATTTTTTTAGTTACTTATTTCCCTACTCCCATACTTACGTACACTTTTTTACATGCCTACATACAGTAAACATGCAAACATTTATGCATAAGTTTGAATATCACAATGAATTGCGGCACAACATGTGTTATTCATAATTGATAGCTATATATTCGTGTACTGTCTTGCTTTCTAGTAAGATTTTCAACCAATGTTTTCATTATACAATGTAACTGTTATATACAATTCTGCATCTTCTCTGCTTTTATTTGGATGGGAGAATCTATCAAAACTATTAGTTATCCGGTTTTCATATCAATTATTTTTTCATATTCGACTAAAGTTTCTGAGTATTGTGTTCGAAAAAGTGGTTTCCAATGTTCGCATGCCAGTTCTGTTTCAGGGTATGTTTGAAAACAGGTTAATTTATTTTCTTTTCCTTCTTTGTTTCTATAGGCATTTTTGTCATATCATCTTCAAATACAGTGTGTTTGGTCGAATATTAAAGACTCTAAAAACAAAATTTAAAAAGTTCATCATTCTTGCGTTAATTTTAGCGACTTGAAAATTGGTACATGTGTCTTCAGCAAATCAAACAATAGTTACTTCATATTTTATTGTGGCAATTTTTAAACTGCGGGTTAGCTGAACTCTTTCAAGTTGGATTTTCCAATCAAAAGTCATTATTACTTGATATAATAAATTTTTTTTAGCTTTGCAATTTGATAGATGGTTTATTCAGATATGAGGTATTCCTTTTTTTCGTGTTTTTCGCAAGTATTTTCCAAGAAGAAATTGTTTTTTGCTGTCTGTGGCCTTATGTTTTAGAAATCCTTCGAAGATACTTTGGTAATATATTTTAAAACAGAGTATCAAAAACTGTTTCTATAGTATAATCGATGTGCATTTGAGGTGAATTAGATAAAACAGTAGAAAACTAGGGCTAGATATTGGTAAGTGAAAGAAGGTGAGGTCGGCGATTAATATGACAGAGTGTTGTCGATGGAGGTTGGAGGGATAAGAGGGAGAACAATTCAATGACCCATTCGGACGGCTCATTGTAGGCTAAGGAGATGGTTGTTGTGAGAACGCAAGATAACTCTTTGTGGTTGTTCTATGATTCATTCATATGTTTCATCAGCTTTTTGTGGCCAGTATATACCGGGTGAAAAAGGGCTTTGTTGCATTTAATCATTTTGTTGGATGCGTGATGCTAATGAGAATATAGACCTATAGTTTTGTGGTGTGATTTGTAAATGATTATTATATGATGAATTTTGTAGATGTGAAGGTGCTGTGGGTGTAGCATTTGTAGCCTTTTGTGGATTGTCGAATGCGTTTGGTTTCGTTGATAGTTTTTTGTCTTTTGACTGGTTTGGGTTGCTCTTGCTTTGTGTATTCCCTTAGTAAGTGAGAACTTTTTTTTGAAATTAAAATTTGCGTATAGTAGAGTCAATCTTCTTAGAAATTGAAAAGGCTATCCTAAAAACAAAAGGAGCTCATTTTTGATACGCAAAAAAAAGCTGAAAAGATAAATTGATGAGATGTCTTGTGGGCGCTAATTTCCTCTGTTGAGATGAATAAAGTCATTAATTTCTGTACAGTATCTACTTATTTTGTTATTGTTTTCTGGTCTACATCGGACAACGTTAACCCAAAAAAAATTATTTGTTTTGCTAATTATTAACAAAATGAACTTATTTTGTAAATAATGGCTTTCTTCAGTAGCATTTTTTATCTACGAGTACATAAAGTGGTGAGACTTCACTGCTGCATGTAATGTACCAAGAATAATTCCTTTTAAATCAATGATTTTTTAGCGGCTGCCTGAGAATAAATATCTACGGTAATTTTTTTACGGGCAATTATAAATGTTGTAATACTTGCGTTTTTCGATTTCACATGAATGGTGTAATGTTTCAAGCTCGAATGTTGACCTTCCTTGAATCACTCTCTTCTTAGTATAGCCGATTTTCCTGTATACTCATGAAGGGTTCTAAGTAGAGTTTCACGTATAGTATTTTAAAGTCGAGAGATGTGTTGCACCAAAAAATGTGTTATTCCTGAGTGATACTTTTATAGTCGTGTACTGTCACAACTTCTGTAAAATTTTCCACCAATATTTTCCTTGCCTTTATGTTTTGTTACTATTATGTAGCAGTTTTCATCCTCTCTGCTATTGTTTTGATCGGATATGCAAACTTGTAGTTCTCCGGTTTTCAAATCAAATGTTTTTTGATATTTAATTAAAAATTTCTGAGTTATGAGTTCGAAGATGTGGTTTCCATTTTTTGCATGCTAGTTCTGTTTTAGGGTATATTTGACAGCTGTTTAAAAGTTTATTTTTTTCCTTCTATGTATCTCTAGGCCTTTTTTTCATATCTTTGTCAAATACAGTTTAGTGGTCAAATGGTTTTGATTTTGAAAATAAAAAATTTGTTAAGACTTGAACATTCTTGCGTTTACTTTAGCGACTTGAAAAATGACACATATGTCAGAAAGTCAAACAATAGTTGCCTGGGTGCGCGTAGTAGGTTCCCAAAAATATCGACCACTCTTGAAATGTACGCGGATTTCTTTATATAGTATTGTGTCATCTTTTGAATTTCGCATTAGGTGAACTTTTTCAAAATGAATTTTCAAATCCAAAGCCATTTTTTCTTGATAAGCTGAAGTTTTTGTGCTAGCTTTGCAATTTGATGAACCGTTTATTCCGACGTGATGTATCCAGTTTTTATCGTGTATTTTGCAAGTTTAGTGTCCGTATCTACCGTGACAGGGGAATTTTTTGTCTAATTCTACATGTCCTTGATATTGTTCAAGTTGGGCATGATGAACTGAATCTGAAAGAATTTGATAACGTACCGATATTCAAGTACTTTTTTTTTGGCTATAAAAAAAATTTTGGTTCTTTTTTAATTCTTCGCGTTTGAGATGTAGTAGTCTTTCAACAATGAAAGACTACTAGACCAAAATTCTAATTACATGGGACATGTAATTAGAACAGATTGGTAGATGTTTTATGTTGGTTCGCATTGAGGTGTACTCAGAGGTGCGAGATGGTTGGCTGATGTTAATAATTCTGAGAAAAACGCTTGTCTTTCATCAATATCAATGGGTTTTCTACGCATGATGATCGAGTAGATTTTTGAGGCTGGTTTGACTTGGTAAAGATGTTGAGTGGGTTTTTTTTGGATAGGTAGTTGAGGAGTCTTTGCTTGGGGTTTGATCAGCGTTTTTGATTTGTTGATCTAGAATTTTGTAATTGAAAATCTAAAAATGACTAATCTTGGTAAATTTTTTCAACAACAACTTTGATTGCTAGAAATAAAGCAATTATTGCTTCCTTACGCGTTTTATAATGTATCAAGATGAGGGAAGCCTTCAATGTTAAGAAAATGACCAACGGTATTAGGATGTCTTTTTTCGAAAATTGGTTTTCTGACATTTAAGAGAAAAGTTTATTATTGTACCTGGTTAGGTTGCCGATGGTTGGGAGTGGTAAATTTATCTATGGAGCAGAACATAAAAACGCAAGTTGCATAGAAAACTATGAGAATTTCTATTAAGAATTCTAAAACATCGCTAAATTAAGTTGAAAAAATTTGCTAATTTTTGTGTTAAATTGAAAAGAAGTTTTTAAGAAATTTAAAATATTTTAAGGAAAAGAAGTCTGGAGTTTTCATAAGACTTGTTCAGCGGTTTTGACTGGCTTTAGATTCACCGGTCTTAGAAATTTTTAAGATCATATAAGGCTCACTGGGCTGTAATTTTAGTACCATTTTTGTTTAAATTGTCAAATATAAGATTATCCTCTTTTTTGAACTGGAGGTCACAGAATTATTATCTTTTTCAATCAAATTGGATTTATGTCGGCTAATAATAGAAGTGGCGTCGAATAAAGAGGAACAAATTTTTCAAAATTATGATTTTTATGATTACTTTCGAAAAATATTTTAAAAAAGCCAATTGGTATAGACGTTTTAAAAATGCTTGATACACAGTTTTTTCGATTTGAGTTTTGTTTGTGAAGAAAATTGATTGTTCGAATGTTCTCGAAAAAAAAATGTTTTCGTGAGGTGTATCGACAAGGTGTAATCTGGTAAAAAAAACTTAAAACTGTAATAGCTCGCGTTAGGCGTGTTGTGTTTAAAAAATTAAATTATTGTTGTGTTTTTTTTGTGTTAAGTTTATTGTTTTTTATTTTGATCAATTAGTATGTTTAAAAACTCTGTGGATTTTCTAATAGTTTGCTGTGGTCTCTTTATGACGGGCTGAATCACTTTGAGTTTCTTTTTAGTACTGTAAAATTTGGAATTATTACAAAATGAGCCTTTTTTAAAAATAAAAATGAAGTAGTTTCTTTGCGGTTTTTTTTTGATCAAATCCTCTGTGTTTTTTATCCTGGATGATGGAAATGATCTTCATCATGAGTATGAAATGGCAAATGATCAAAATCCAGGAAACATTTTTCTTTCGGAAGACGGTGATATAATGCCTTCTGTGATTGAAATGTAAAATTTGTCCCCCAAAATCTTGTTTTTCTGTGATTTGTCTTTGATGAGAAAATGGTTTTTCTTAGTTGTCATGTGAACCGTCTTTGCAATTCAAAGTAATCCGTTTTAACGCGTTTGAAAAGTCAAAACATTACAAAAAGTTTTAATAAGATTTTCTGCATCAAGATGTCCTTTTGTTTTTCTAGAATGTGATTTGTGAATTGGCACTAAAGTATTTTTATTGGCTGACAGGCTACTTTCATATCAGTGTATAATGGTGCTAAAGGTATCTGTGATATCCTTTTATGAGATGTTATTAAGTTTTTGGAAGTATTTGAGTAGTGCTTTGTTCTTAAAACGGTTATGTTGGCTTTTTCAGGTTTGGTTTTCATGTTTTTGAGTAAGTCGTTTGTCAGTTTAACTGTGCATGGCAGGAAGATATTTGAATTTTCCTGAGATGATAGAGGGATGTTGTCAATTGGGTCTTTCAGATCATACGATTCCTTTTTATATGCTTTTTTTAAAATCTGACGGCCCTGTTAAATCGATTGTATTTATAAGATCTTCTTTTTTTTTCAAGGGAAATGGTTCTTTTTATCCAAGAGGAATATGATATGGGTTTAAATGTGCTGTTTCTTATTAAATCGATTTCTTAATGGTTGTTTTGACATTATAAATAATTTGGAAAATGTTGTAGGTTATTTATTTGTTTGTTATCGGAACCAATTTTAACTTCATTTTTACATTCAAATCTTGCTGATGTTTCATATTTCTCAAGAAAATTTCTTCTTTTTTTTGTTATACTTCTACGGATGTTTTTCTTGTAATTAACCTGGTCGCGTGTTTCTGCAAAGTGTATATGGCTAAGCAAGGTTTTTTTTTACTGTCCAAACTATGTGAAGGTTTGGAAACTTCATTGGAATTAAAGGAAATCTAAATGCTTTATATTTAGAGTTGGATTTTAGTTGAAAGAGAAAAACAAATGGTTTGTGATCTCTAAATAAAACTGTTAGATAATTTGGTTGAAGGGCTCAAAAGTCATAATCTTTTGGAGTATATGTCATGGCTGTGCATTCTCTCCTTAGTGTAGAGAATCGTAATTCTGATTGTTCAAAAAATCTTAAGTTTGCTGATATTGAAATCAGTTTGTTCTTTCATTGACGCGATTGTAAGAAAGATACACAATTTCTAAAACTTGAAGCCTCGCTCATTGTGTAAAAAGTTTGTTTGGATATGGGATTGTAATTGAGATTTGTTAGCTCATACTTTTTTAAATTTCTTCGAAACGTTTTTGTGCTCTAGTCGCAATCAAAAGTGTTTTGTTGACGTAGTACGTAGTAAAACGATCTAAGATTGTGCTGAATTCATATGAAAAGACTTTTCTTCCGTGCATTTTTTTCATGATAGATAGTGGTTTGGTTAAGGTATCAAAATTGAATTTATTTTTGATTTGATAGTTTCAATTATAAGTCTTTCAATATTATGTGCTAGCAAAAGGACACGGCTGAGGAAAAATATTAATTGTCTGGATCTGCCATCTGTTCTTTTAAAAAAACTGATGATTTTAAAAATAACTTTGACATTTTCATGGATATGGGATTGTAATTGAGTTTTGTTTGAGATTGTATAAAGACAACATCTAAGTATGTGATTACATTTTTACTTAGGTTTAATGATGAAAAAATTTACTCATAAATTCAGAAAAAGTGGTTTGTCCTATCAAGAAATCATTGGTTAACATGGAAAACCATTGAAAACCATAGAAAACGAACAAATTGTTACTGTAGGCTTCGAAACAAAATGTGTTAAACAATGTTATTTTTCATCTAAGTGAAAAGTATATCTGCTGCTGTATAGTATTGTCCAATTATTTTGTAACAACTATCAGTAAAACTTTGTTGAACCAATTGTATTTAGAACCGTCGATCAGAGAACTCAAGTGTCTTGAGTATAACGCTATTTCGAGGAATTCGTTTTTTGCTAAAATAATGATTGGTTTTACAAACTTTTTTTTTCATTTTGCTTGAAATTTTTGCTTACTGGTGAGATAGCTTGACATTTTTCGAGAATATCCAGGAGTCTGTTTGATTTGTCTTGGATGTCTATTGGAGCTTTACTTGCGCAATGCTTTTTGAAAACTGAGTGGAAGACGTAATGGCGAACTCAATTTTCCACAATCCAATTTTGCTGTTGCATAAACGTTGGAATATTTATTAATAAAACTGCTAGATGTTCGAATTCTTTTTGATTTATTTAAGAGTGTTGGAAATGAAACAGTGATAGGAAAAGTTGATGATCCATTGTGTACTTTGGAAGTTGGAATATGATTTTAAAATGAGGCAACTTTGTGAAACAATCGAAGTATCGCTTTGATTCAATCAAGATGTTACTTGATATTTTGTAATTGACAAAAGTCTAAAAGTTTCGAAGGTTATATACTTCTAAAAAAATTTTCCTGAATAGGGCATGATTTTATATTCGTTTCGCAATATTCGATTAACCCTCGAGGAAGTGTGAGTGTGCGCTTACGATCGTGTTTATATTCTTTGCATATCTGATTGATGAGATTGTTATTTATAACAAGTTGTGTTGTTTTACATTCAAGTCAGACATGTATAGCTGTTGTGTGTTTTGGTTGTTATTGTATTGATGATTTTGATTGAAACACGATATACATGCAGACATAGATGCAACTTGGATGTTTAAGATGTTCATATTGCTTTTATATTTAGGATAAAATTTTGAAAAGAGTGAAGTCTTTTTATCATGTCATTGAAAAATGTCAGCTAAACAAAAATTGTTCGAGTATACTTAGCTTTATTTTTCTTTTTCTCTAAGGATTTTAATTGTTGGTATTTATTTATAGATAGTTGGTGTTTTCATCTGATTGTGTGTAATACCTGAGAATGGTTCTACTAGTATTTTATTCTGTTCCATCATTCTTTTTGCTATGAGAGATGTTCGAATTCGTTAAACTTGTGCGGCAGCTAACTTGCTTGATGTTTTTGAAAGTGAGATCTTGGATGTAATGGATGCATTTCATTCCAAGTATTGGAATTAAAAAAACTCGATTCCGCTTTTGAGTCTAATAAAAAATCTATTTCAAGGGTCTGGTATTTAAAAATTATGTTTTTCGTGCCCTCTAGGCGAAGTGGAATGTCCAAACTTTTTCCGCTACGCGGAGTTGTTTTCGATGTTGTATTTTGATATTTGTTATTCATATTTGCATGATTATCAACAATAAGCGGGATGAGTGAATTGAAGTTTCATATTCGTTTTCCATTCTTAACATAATAACGACTAATTTGCTTTCGTTTTTATGTTCGTCATTTTGTGCTTTCACGGTAAATATGGTTCAATTGCATTTGTAACATCTGTGTGTTTTCTTTTATTGGTGGGTCTCGAGTTGTTTAAAATACAACTTGTACTTGACCTTTGAACATCTTTTTTTGATGTTCAAAGGTATTGCTTCTATTTTTATGTTTTTGAAAACTTTGTAATTCAGCGAAGTGGTGACTGAGCTTGTTTTCGTGATCTATTTTGATAGCTATTGCTTCTAGGTCTGTAGTAAATTGAATCTTCACCGGATATGTTGTTGTGAGTCTGGTTAAAGAGCTGCTATTTGAGTAGTTTCTGGATCTTTTATTTTGATAATTCTAATGCAATTATTTGAATCGTTTTCTATTTGATTGGTCAAAATAAGTCTAGAATGATCCTTTGAGTAAAAACGATTACGGTTGTCAGAATATGATCAATTTCTATGATAACTAGAGAAAATTGATCTCTTAATGTTAGATCTGGGTTTTTCAATTCTGTATTAATAAATTTGACTGTTCGATCGACTGTAGGTTTTTTGTGAAAATTTTTGTAAGTTTCGTCTACCTGGACGGTGTCCATGTAAGTTTGTGTCCACTTCTACAACACTAATTACACCAAACTCCAAAATATGGTCATAAATCAAAATTCCGGTAAAATATTGAAATTTTGGGTGATTTTTTCTGCTAATTCACCACTTCACTGTCAGAGTCCTGAAAAAAATTTATTCGTGACGTAGTTATTTGAATATTGTTTACATGCTGTAAATATATTTCTTCTGTATCTTCAACTTTCATTGTGCTTTATGCTAGAGTAGTTTGTCTACAAGTTTGCGGAAATCTATATCGGGTTCGCTAATTGAAGATGGCAGTGGTGCTTTTTTTTGCTGTTTTGCTAATTTTCTTAATTTTGGTATTAAGGTAAGCGTTCGAAATGCTGTCATTTTTGTGTTTTGATAGTCGCTCGGCTTAGAGAATAAGCGGTTCATTTGGAAGTATACGAATATCTAAGCAAAAAACAATTTGATGTTGTTTTTTTTCTGAGTCATACACTTTTGAAAACTTTTGTGATAAACCTTTCCAATTGAAATCAAATTCTATGGATAAGACATAAAGTTTTGGTCTGAATTGTTGAGTCTGGTTTGTATCAGTTCTATACTGCTATGAATCCGATTTGATGACGCGTGTAATTTTAGCTTCTGGTTCTTTTTTTTCATTTTATAATAGCTGTGACAGCGTTTAAATATTCTTCTATTTAGTATTCAAGGTCTGTTCCTCTGGAGAAAACAAAATTGGCTTGATTGATGTTATAGATGATCCACCCATTTCTTATGTATTCAGCATAGATTGAAGTAGTCCCGCTGTTTTAGAAACTTGGATAAATTTTTAGAGTCGATTTTTGGTAAATTATAAAGGATAAAACGTGATAATGAAGTACTGGATCGTTATGATTTTATTGTGTGAAATTTTGTCTCATATTATATTTTTGTTGAGTTTGTTGTGGTCTCGATGAATTTGTACAGGGTTCAAAAATATCTGGTTGTAAAATATCCGCTGGTTGATATAAGTCATTCCATTGATCTTCTCGATAGTTAGAGCTATTTTTTCTTGATTTTGACTAAATAATTCTTCAACTTCTGAATACAATGGCTGCTTTCTATTGAGGTTTTTGTTTAATTTGTTGGAAAAACGAGTAGTTCTCATTGCAATCTGTTTGAGTTTTTCTATTTGGGATAAAACTTACAGTTTGATCTATTGGGTTTCTCGGCGTGTCTTGACGGTAATAAGGAAATTAGACTGAGTTTTGTTGAAAAGAATGGTCACGCTATTGGAATGCTGATTTAATTTTAGGTATTAAAATCGGAATTTTGCTTTGCAAATTATTTCCATCAGTTTTTTTCATCAGTGTTCTATGGACAGTTTTCAGATACTGGTCAATATTTTGATGATTGAATTGGGGTTATTAAGGGACAACGTTTGTGTTACTGTTGAATGTAATGTTGTTTGTGAAAAAAGCTTTTAATTTTTAGTGTGGTGTCGTGATTATACTGGACAGGTGAAATATTTTGTTGTGTTGTTGTACATTTTGTTTCAACAATTTCTTTTGTTTAAAACGCGTGATGGTGTTCGAAGTAGTATTGTATCGTGTCCCGGATCCTAAGGGGGGGTCCTTCTTAAGGGGGGTCCTCACGTAAAGCAAAACCCTAGGAAAGGAGTCCTTAATTTTTTGGAGGACCCTCATCCTAGGATTTTTTAAACGAAAGAAATTTTCCACCCAAAAAGCAGAAGACCCCCTACTTAGGATCTTGCTAAGTTTAGCTTAACAACAAGGGACACGATACAAAATTCTTTCGAATTCCAAATTTTGGGGTACTAATTATTGGTCTTGGTTAATTATAAGAATCATATTGATTGTTATATCTGTTTCGGGCAATTGAATTTTCGACCTCGTTGAAATTTGTTAGTGAACGGAGTATTGACTTTTATGGTATACAATAAAAATTCGCCGGCAATTTTGGCAGCGTAGCTTAACTGTTAGCAGCAGGAAACTAATTCCTTAACTTGACCTATATTTTATGGTGAAAAGGCAGTAAATTGAAAAAACTCCCCAAGGGCGGCGGCCGTTTCTAGGCAAATTATAGCAAAAGATAATTTTGCCAAATTTTGAAACCAGAAAATTGAAATTAGAGGGAAGTTGGTGTTTTTAAGATATTGATAATTAACTAAACATTTTAGAGGATTTTCAACTATACAAAAAGTGAAGATTCCAAACCGGGGAAAAATTGTATGCTGTGTTTCTCTAGAGGGCAATGAAAGTTTCAATGGGGAAAAAAACGAGAAAAAAAAGAAAATGAGTAAAAGAATATCAAAAAAATGCACCGAGCTTTTGTCAAAAACTTGGTGCATTTCTACAAAACAGAATTGTTTCTGGTACTTTCAACAATTTCTTTTGTTTAAAACGCGTGATGGTGTTCGAAGTAGTATTGTATCGTGTCCCGGATCCTAAGGGGGGTCCTTCCTAAGGGGGGTCCTCACGTAAAGCAAAACCCTAGGAAAGGAGTCCTTAATTTTTTGGAGGACCCTCATCCTAGGATTTTGTAAACGAAAGAAATTTTCCACCCAAAAAACAGAAGACCCCCTACTTAGGATCTTGCTAAGTTTAGCTTAACAACAAGGGACACGATACAAAATTCTTTCGAATTCCAAATTTTGGGGTACTAATTATTGGTCTTGGTTAATTATAAGAATCATATTAATTGTTATATCTGTTTCGGGCAATTGAATTTTCGACCTCGTTGAAATTTGTTAGTGAACGGAGAATTGACTTTTATGGTATACAATAAAAATTCGCCGGCAATTTTGGCAGCGTAGCTTAACTGTTAGCAGCAGGAAACTAATTCCTTAACTTGACCTATATTTTATGGTGAAAAGGCAGTAAATTGAAAAAACTCCCCAAGGGCGGCGGCCGTTTCTAGGCAAATTATAGCAAAAGATAATTTTGCCAAATTTTGAAACCAGAAAATTGAAATTAGAGGGAACTTGGTGTTTTTAAGATATTGATAATTAACTAAACATTTTAGAGGATTTTCAACTAAACAAAAAGTGAAGATTCCAAACCGGGGAAAAACAGTATGCTGTGTTTCTCTAGAGGGCAATGAAAGTTTCAATGGGGAAAAAACGAGTGGATAAAGAAAATGAGTAAAACAATATCAAAAAAATGCACCGAGCGTTTGTCAAAAACTTGGTGCATTTCTACAAAACAGAAGTGTTTCCGGTACTTCATTTGGTTATTTACCACCGGAAAATAGACAAGTCGAAAAGTATCTGCTAGGTATCTTTTATCTTCACTGGAGGACATTTAGCAGCTCGGAGAGGCGTTGGAAAAACAATGAATTTGGGAAAAACTGAGTTTTTTTTATTTGATTCAGAAATAATTCAAGATATGTATACGTCCTTAAAACAAACTTACTATGACAGTTCTAACCAAAGAATTTTTTCTTGCTTTTTCTCACTTTTTGTTATTTCTAAAAAACTTATTTGCGTCGTTTCAGTTAGGTTGAGACTTTTTGGCGGCTTAATTGGTATGAAAAAACTGTTCCTTGGAAAAATACTTGAACGACTCCAAGTTTATATGATTGTATGCTTTTTTGCACGTTGCAGCCGTATTTAAATATGAACTTGAACTTAACAGGAGTGTCCAACGTACTGTTATTTGTTGCCCGGGTTTTCTAACCAAAGTTTTCTGGGCCATTCGGGTGGAATAGCTTACTGTCTTTTCAATAACTGGAAAAAACCAAATCTGTCATTGAATAATTTACGTGCACAATAATATGCAGTTAACTTTTGAATACTGGCAGTCTTTAGCTCTGTCATGTGCACACCCCCACATGTCTACAAACCATTGATCTCGAATAAACTTATTTTTCCCTCTGCCAAATAATTAGTTTGTTTGAGACCCAAATAACTGGAATTTTAGAAACTTTTCAGCAGTCTCGTTTTAGTTAATGGCCTTGAGAACGGTTTCACGGTGTGGATAGCATTCGATTGAGCTGTTAAGTTGTTCAAGGAAAACTTGCTGATTTTCTGGTCTTCTGGATTTTCTGAATTATCATTTATCAAATGATTTAATAACTTGCTTTTTTTCTGGCTGACTTATCTTTTACTTATTCTTTTTGTTCAACTACTTCCTAACTTAGCTTACTTACTCTACCTAACTTTTAAGCTTTACTTTTTATTTACTCTTGATTCAAAATCTATTCACTTAACGTTTTTCCCTTTTTCTTGATCAATGTTATGCTTTGGGTTTTGTAACTTTACTTTACCTCACTTTACTTTACTTTGCATTACTTTACTTCAATATACCTAATTTCATACTTGGTTGAATTTTAAAAACCAATTACCAACATACTTTTTACTTATATACTAACGTTAATGCATTTTGCATAGATGCATACAATTATTCACACATACTTGGATTCATACAGACAGACAAAACAAAAAGCATACATCACTTTACTTTGCCTAACTTTACTTCTTTTTGTTTAGTCTTTTTTTTACATAATTTATCTTTACTCAACATCACCTAATGAGCTTGACTTTGATATTTCCACTGCATTTTGCGCTCTTTCTTTACCTTACTTTACTTTGCCTTACTTTATCTTACTTTCTTTTATTTTACTAGCTCACCTATTCACTTACTCTCTTACTTATTTACGTACTTACTTATTCACTTACTTACCTACCTACCTACTTACTTACTTACTTTCTTTCTTATTTACCTACTTACTTTCTAACTTACTCACTTATCTACCGAATTACTTACTTACTTACTTACTTATTTTTCACTTACTTACTTACTGACTTACTTTTTACTTACCTAATTACTTACTTACTTTTTTTCTTACTTACTCACTCACTTGCTTACCGACTTACTTACATACTTACTTACTCACTTCTTTTTCACTTACTCACTTACTTTTTTACTGACTTACTTTTTACCTACCTAATTACTTACTTACCTACCGACTAATTTACTTACTTACTCACTTCTTTTTCACTTACTTACTTACTGACTTACTTTTTACTTACCTAATTACTTACTTACTTTTTTTTCTTACTTACTCACTCACTTACTTACCGACTTACTTGTTTACTTAATCACTCACTTCTTTTTCTTTTACTCGGTTAATTTTTCACTGACTGACTTTTTACCTACCTAATTACTTACTTACTTACTTACTTTTTTACTTGCTTCCTTACCTACTTACTTACTGACTTACTTACTTTTAAATCTACTTGCCTACCTCGTTTCTTATTTACCTACTTCCTTTTTCGCTCACCATCTTACTTTTTACTGACTTACTTACTTGCTTGCTTGCTGATTTTCGTACTTACTCCCATACTTACTTACTCTTTTCTTACTTACAGTCATACAATTATGTCCGTTTTACTTTTTTTAATTAGCTTACTTCTTTAGTCTTGTTTGTTTCAATTTATTTTACTTCACCTTTGTTTTGTTTTACCAGCACTTCATCTCAGTCTACTTAATTTTATCTTAGTTTCCTTTGTTTTCGTTTACTCACTAGCTTATTTATTTACTTACTTACCTACTTACTTTTTTGCTTACTTTTTTACTCACTAACATACTACTGACTTACTTGATTACTACTTTAACTACCTATTGACTTACTGACTTTTTATTTACGTACTTACTTACATACTTATTTGCTTTCTTACTGAATTATTTACTTCCTTTTTTACAAACTTACTTATTTACTTTCGGCCCAGTCACTTACTTGTTTTCAGTTTCAATTCTTTTTTCATAAACCTAATTAAGTTAGGGCTATTTTACTGAACTGCTTTACTTTACTTCACTTCACCTTACGAAACTTAAAAAAATCTCTCTCAGTATTTGGAAAAAAAGTATGTGAGTTTAGTTTTTAGAAGCAACCTTTTAATATTTAGATAAACCATACAGTTAACCACTGTTAGATCAAATGAGTCTCCAGAAACTGAAGATTTAAGAATTGTATTAATTAATATGTAAGTGAGTAAAAAAGTAAGCAAAAAATTAAGTAGGTAAGTAAGTAAATAAGTAAGCTAGTGAGTAAACGAAAACAAAGGAAAGTAAGATAAAATTAAGTAGGATGAGATGAAGTGCTGGTAAAACAAAGCAAAGGTGAGGTAAAAGAAATTGAAACAAACAAGACTAAAGAAGTAAGCTAATTAAAAAAATTAAAACGGACATAATTGCATGACTGTAAGTAAGAAAAGAGTAAGTAAGTATGGGAGTAAGTACGAAAGTCAGCAAGCAAGCCAGTAAGTAAGTCAGTAAGAAGTAAGATGGTGAGCGAAAAAGGAAGTAGGTAAATAAGAAAAGAGGTAGGCAAGTAGATTTAAAAAGTAAGTAAGTCAGTATGTAAGTAGGTAAGGAAGCAAGTAAAAAGTAAGTAAGTAAGTAAGTAATTGGGTAGGTAAAAAGTAAGTCAGTAAAAAAGTAAGTGAGTAAGTGAAAAAGAAGTGAGTAAGTAAGTAAGTAAGTAAGTCGGTAAGCAAGTGAGTGAGTAAGTAAGAAAAAAAGTAAGTAAGTAATTAGGTAAGTAAAAAGTAAGTCAGTAAGTGGGTAAGTGAAAAAGAAGTGAGTAAGTAAGTAAGTAAGTCGGTAAGTAAGTGAGTAAGTAAGAAAGTCAGTAGGTAAATAAGAAAGAAAGTAAATAAGTAACTAGGTAGGTAGGTAAGTAAGTGAATAAGTAAGTACGTAAATAAGTAAGTGAGTAAGTGAGTAGGTGATTTGGTAAAGTAAAAGAAAGTAAGATAAAGTAAGGCAAAGTAAAGTAAGGTAAAGGAAGAGCGCAAAATGCATTGGAAATATCAAAGTAAAGCTCATTAGGTGATGTTGAATAAAGATGAATTATGTAAAAAAATGACTAAAAAAAGAACTAAAGTTAGGTAAAGTAAAGACATGTATGCTTGTTGTATTGTCTGTCTGTATGAATCCAAGTATGTGTGAACAATTGTATGCATCTATGCAAACTGCATCAATGTTAGTATATAAGTAAAAAATAAATCTTTTGATAAATGATAAATTAGCAAACCAGAAAATCAGCAAGTTTTCCTTGAACAACTTAACAGCTCAATCGAAAGCTATCCACACCGTGAAACCGTTCTCAAGGCCATTAATTAAAATGAGACTGCTGAAAAGTTTTTAAAATTCCAGTTATTTGAGTCTCAAGCACAAACTAATTATTTGGCAGAGGGAAAAACAAGTTTATTCGAGATCAATGGTTTGTAGACATGTGTTGGTGTGCACATGACAGAGGTAAAGACTGCCAGTGTTCAAAAGTTAACTGCATAACATTGTGCAGGTAAATTATTCAATGACAGACTTGGTTTTTTCAAGTTATTGAAAAGACAGTAAGCTATTTCATCCGAATGGCCCAGAAAACTGTGGTTAGAAAACCGTTCACTAACAAATTTCAACGAGGTCGAAAGTTCATTTGCCTGAAACAAATATAACAATTAATATGATTCTTATAATTAATTAGGACCAATAGTTAGGACCCCAAAATTTGGAATTAGAGAGAATTTTGTATCGTGTCCCTTGTTGTTAAGCTAAACTTAGCAAGATCCTAAGTAGGGGGTCTTCTGCTTTTTGGGTGGAAAATTTCTTTCGTTTACAAAGTCCTAGGATGAGGGTCCTTCAAAAAATTAAGGACCATTTTCCTGGGATTTTGCTTCACATGAGGACCCCCCTTAGGAAGGACCCCCCTTAGGATCCGGGACACGATACAATACTACTGTTCGAATCTCTTGTTCAGTTAGGTTTGTAGTCCCGTTGAGGGTGACCTGTGTAATCATAAATGATTTTAAATGTCCTATCATAAAACTTCGAATTTAGTAGAAAGATGTGGTATCTGTGGTTGGTGGGGTTACAATTTGTTGGTGGGGTTACAATGTACTGAGACGGTTCTAGTTTTTGTGCTGGAGATACCAATTGGTATGTTAAAAAATAAATCGAGATACCATCTGGGTCCCATACAAAATCTGTTTCCTCTGCGAGAATTGTATCACCGTTACTTTGTGGTCTACTTTTTTCGGTCTTGTGCAATTAAAACTAAGCTTTGTTGAAAGTAGTCTTTTTCGAACCATGCTAGTATTCTTTGTATATCAGTTTTTTTTGCGGATTGAGTCTAGAAGTTGTGATAAGAAATCGGTTTCTCCTATTACTGTCGAGTTTTGACATGTTTGTGGTGGGCATATATAAAAATTTTCTTTTGTATCTATTATCAAAATACAGCTGTAAAAGACGAAAAAGACCATATTTGTGATTACTCTTTGTGAGTTTCAACGTAAAAAGGTTTTGATATATTTCGCAAACAACATCAAAAACTTGGTTCAATATCATCTATTTCGATTTGGCGTCGAAATTTCAAATTGATTATGCCGTATTGTGATGTAGTATTGCTAATACCGGGTAAGTAGTTATCAAGTACTTGTCCTCATATCCTTGCGTCTGGGAGTTTTTGTTGACCTGGACTATTTCTAATCGAAACAAGTTAACTTTCAAATTGCGAGAAAACTGGACTTGTCCTCTCGACTGGTCACTTATCGGGTCAAAAACAAATGGATGGTCAAAATTGTTTTGCATGATTCCTTTTTTTTCGTTTACGGTTCATGTGTAACTTTCAATGTATTTTATTTGAAGAATCCAATTTTAAATTTTTACCGGTTTTTGAATACGAGAAGTTTTTATTCTGCATTTGCCTGCTATGGATGATGCAGAACTGCTCTCAAACGAATATGGTGTTTTTTTACATCTAAAGAAACTTAATATTTAAAAAAAGGTGTTTGATTTGAGATCGAGTGTTGGAGAATAGTAAATCAATCCACCGGGCTGACTTTTACTTAGAACGCAAGTAGAGCGTTAGAACCTAATTTAGATCTTACTAGTTCTAAATTTTGTTTTAGACCTGGGTCAATTTAGAGGTACGGTTCAATTGAATGATGAGTAACCGAAGTTCTTTTCATTACTGTTTAGCGTGTAATGAATGGTTAGTTTGTTAGAAAATTTTCAATTAATGGGTCGTGCTTAAGGGTTGGAAAATAAATTGACGTTTGAGGTCATTAGACACTAATTTTAAGAAGTGGGGTAAAACAATCAAGTGCTCCAAAGAAAGGGTTATGATCTAGACTCCAAATTAATGTCAAATTAGAGTTTTGAAAAAAAAATAAGGATTCATGTTAAAAGTTGGAGTTTCCATATCAAAGAATAGCTTTGATGATCTGTTTTAAATGATATAATTGAAGTAAAAGTTAAACAAGATTAAAACTTGATAAAACTTAACTGAAAACTTGATGATATAAAAATGATCAAAGATCCAAGAAAATGTTTGATGATCTTGAAATAAATTGACTTTAATTATTTCAAACTTTTGTTTATATTATAGGTGAAGAAGAACAAAATCAAATGAGGTCTTTGAGAAGCAGAGAACCATCTTTTTCTCGTAAAAAATAATCATATTTCGTTTTTACTAACTAATTTTTGTAATTTTTATATGTTCAATAAGCTTCAAATTTATAAACTTTACAAATATACTGCAGAGCTTCGATTTTTGAGAAAAATTTGTGTCGACTAGAAATGTGTTTGTGAATACAAATTAGGCATTTCATCAAAAGAAAACAGCTCCGTTTTTTTGCTGTTCATTTAAAAAAAACTGCATGTATAGTTATGTAGATGAATAATCTTTGTAACCTGCTGTCTCGCTTTACCATGCAGAGGTTTGTTTTGTTGTCTTGATTGTGTCGAGACTTCATCTTTGTTTTTAAAAACCTAATTGGTCTTCTTATGTTGTTTTTTTTTCTCAATCTAAATTGTTATAGGTCTGCTTGAGACTCGTTTCGTTGGATTAGATTAACCTAACAGAAAACCAGGGGTCGCTTTCTGTTAGGTTAGTTTCGGATAAATTTCCCTGTCTGCTTGTCACGCTATTTTATTTTCGGCCGGATAGATTCAAGAAACTTTTTAGTCTAATACCAATCCTAACCTGACTCTTATTTTTCATAGTCTCAAAAGATTTAGTTTATACTAGTAATCTTGCGAGGTTAGAATTTAGGAAGACTAACTGTTTGCTAGCTATTTGCTAACTGTTCTTGTAAAGCATTGGGAGAATTGAGATACTCCAGTTATCATTTTCTAGCTATTTTCATGTCGACAACTTATCATTGATTCCTTTTGAAAATGAGTCCATGACTCTTGAATAGTAGATGTTGGATGTGATCAGGCGGATCGAGGAAGGCCTCCATGTTTTAAAATATAAAATAGAACATGCGATTTCGCAGATGGTTTTAATATCTCTTGAAAATCTTTAAAATATATAACTATGATCCACGAAAAAAACTTGCAAAAATTGAATACACAAAAACATTTTTTCAATAAATCACTTGTTGCATCAAACAACTAATCTTCACGTCATCCCTCGTGAATATGATATCGTTAGACAAAAGTATATATTTTGCCACCTCAATAAAAATTTTCCAATTACAGACTCCCGCCTCATTAACACCCTGCATGAAAATGTGCAACCGGTCGAAAATACTCTTTTAGAAATTGTACACAATTTTAAGTTCTGTCATGAATAATATAATGTTTTCCAAAACTCTAACCACGATTTTTCCGCTGTTTCCGAAGAATTTAACATCATCCGCGCACTAGAGCTTCTTTGGTCACTTTTACAGACTAAAAATGTAATCAGAATACTAGCTCGGCTTTTAATAACCTCGGACACAACCAAAATTAATGACCGCAATTGATTTTTTTTGAATCCCGCCCCATAGTGAGTAAAGCTTACTGATTAAAAACATTAAACTCACTTAACATTTGAGCACTTGAGTTTTACGATTTTGTTTTAAATTTCACCATTTACTGGTTTTTCTTCTCGCAAAACAACTAATGGTAAAAGCTGAAGGGAAATTAAAACACTGTTTTCCCATTTTTAAACAATTTTAAAGATTGAATCGAATAAAACAAGCGTATTTTTATATGCGATTGTATCTTTAATTGTAATTATGAGATTGTAGTGGAGAACTAAGTGTCATCATTTATGGAAAACTTTTTACTTTGTGGTTTTCTGAATCATAGAAAGAGCGTATTTTTGAAACGTTGTTTTGAATTGTTAGGTTCCTTATCGAACGGAAACATTATGTTTCTTTTGAAAAAAAAAACACACTTTTCTCCATTTCAGTACTCTTTTGTTCTTGGTATAATTATTTTAATTTAATCCAGCAATCATTTTCTAGCAATTTTCAAGTCGAAAACTTAGCATTGATTCCTTTTGAAAATGAGTCCATGACTCTTGAACAGTAGAGGTTGGATATAATCAGGCGGATTGAGGGAGGCCTCCATGATTTCAAAAATGAAAAAGACCATCCGTTTTCCCAGATAGTTTTTATATTTGGGTATAGAGTCTAAAATTTTTCGGGATAGGAATTAGAACTGGTAAAGTTTCAGTGTTTGGGTTTTCTTAAAAAAATGATAGAAAAAAGTTTTTCTGAGAAACGTTTTTCTGAGAAAAAAAGTTTTAATGGCTTATTAATTGAGGATCGTTGATTGAGAGTTATAATTTTTGTTGTTTGTTTTATGGTAAGTCGATGGTGAAGGTTTTTGCACAAAACTTCAAAAGTTTCCCAAAAAATTCAAAACACGAAAAGACTCGTTCTTATTTGAATCATCGCTGGTTTTATATCATATTGTTTTTTCATGTTGGTTGCTGGATCTAGCTAAAATCTGCTGATATTTAAGAAAGCAAGAATAAAATTACAAAAAATTGTATATAACTCACTGCATTGTATATTAACCTGATTGCAACTTTATAATTAGTTATTGGAAAATTGATATAGTTATACATCATAAAAGTTTTTACTACATCAGAACAGTTATC
Source organism: Symsagittifera roscoffensis (assembly GCF_963678635.1). Taxonomy (NCBI): domain Eukaryota; kingdom Metazoa; phylum Xenacoelomorpha; order Acoela; family Convolutidae; genus Symsagittifera; species Symsagittifera roscoffensis. The sequence goes on from NW_026971073.1 coordinate 201,920, forward strand.
ATTGAAAAACCGTTCAGGCTCAAACTTGATCAAATTTTATCGCGCTCCGATGTTTTTGATTTTTAAAAAGACAATGAAAAAATCTCTTCAATTTATGTGCAAAACTCTGGAACCAGTCAAAAACAACTATTTTTATCCTAACTTTTTGTTGATAATTTTCTCATATATATATTTAAAACATACAATCATGATCCACGAAAAAAACCTACAATAGTTTGAATACACAAAAACATTTTTTCTAAAAATCACTTGTTGCATCAAATCAACTAATGTTCCCAGCATCCTTCGTAAATATGATCCAATTACACAAAAGTATATCTTTTGCCACCTCATTAAAAGTTTTTCAAACGCAGACTCCGCCCCACTAAAATCCCGCACAAAATTATCCAACCGGTTGAAAATGCTCCTTTAGAAAATATACACAATTTTACGTTCAGGCACAAATAAAAAAAATGTTTTCCAAATTTCTGACCACGAATTTTCGCTTTCTCCGAAGAAGTTAACATCATCCGCACACTTGAGCTTCTTTGGTCATTTTTACACACTGAAAGTAGAATCAGAATACTAGCTAGGCTTTTAATAACCTCGGACATAGCCAGAACTAAGGACCGCAATTGATGTATTTGAATCCCTTCCCATAGAGAGTAAAGTTTACTAATTAAAAATCATTAAACTCACTTAACATTTGAGCACTTGTGCTTTACGATTTCGTTTTAAATTTCACCATTTACGATTTTTTCTTCTCGCAAAACAATTAAGGGTAAAAATTAAAGGGATATTAAAACAGTGTTTTCTGATTTTTAAACAAGTTTAAAGATAGAAAACAATAAAACAAAGTTAAAACGCTGTTTTCTGATTTTTAAACAAGTTTAAAGATTGATTACATCAAAACGAAAAAAAAACACTGTTTTCTGCTTTTAAACAAGTCTAAAGATTGAATACAAAAAACAACGTATTTTTATATGTGATTGTATCGTTAATTGTAATTATGAGCTGGTAGTGGAGAACTAAGTGTCATCGTTTTTAGAAAATTTTTGACTAATTCGTTTTCTGAATCAAAGAAAGAGCGGATTTTTGGAACGTTGTTGGAATTGATTAGAAGTGTTAAGTTATTTGTCGCACGGAAAAATTATAATTCTTCTGAATAAATCTTCCTTTTCACTATTTCACTACCCATTTCATTTTGGTACGCTTTGGGATATTTAAATTAGTTTAATCCGGCAATCTTTTTCTAGCAATTTTATGTGGAAAACTTAGCACTGACTCAATTTGAAAATCAGTCCATGACTCTTGAATAGTAGATGTTGGATGTGATCAGGCGGATTGAGGGAGGCCTCCATGGTTTAAAATTTAAAATAGAGCATCTGTTTTCCCAGATAGTTTTTATATTTGGGTATAGAGTCTAAAATATTTCAGGATAGGAATTAGAACTGGTAAAGTTTCATTGTTTGGGTTTTGTTGAAAAAATGATAGAAAAAAAGTTTTTCTGATAAAAGCTTTGCAGATAAAAGTTTTTATTGGCTTATTAGATGAGGCTCGTTAAATGATTGTTTTATTGTATGTTGTTTGTTTTATGGTAAGTCGATGGTGAGGGTTTTTGCAGAAAACTTCGAAAGTTTCTCAAAAAAATCAAAACACGATGAGGCTCGATCTTTTTGGAATCATTGCTGGTTTTTTACCAGATTGTTCAATCTTGTTTTTTGTTGCATCTAGCTGAAATCTGCTGAAATTAAAAAAAAAAGAAACAAATCACAAAAAATTGTATTTAACTGCATTGGTACTAAATTGATTACTAATAATAATAACTATACAACTTAATAATTAATTATTGGGAAACTGATGTTATTATACATCAAATAAATTTTACTACATCAGAACTACATCAACACTATAGAAAAACAGTTTAAGCTCAAAGTTGATCAAATTTTAACGCGTTATGATGTTTTCGATTTTTTGAAAGACAATGAAAAAACTCTCATCAATTTTTGTGCATAAATCTGGAATCAGACCAAAACAAGTATGCAGGTATGTTTTTTCCTAAATCTTATAAAACTATTTCAAACTAAACAACCATGATCCACGAAAAAAAACCTATAATAGTTTGAATACACAAAAACATTTTTTCTAAGAATCACTTGTTGCATCAAATCAACTAATCTTCCCGGCATCCTTCGTAAATATGATCCCATTAGACGCAAGTATATCTTTTGCCACCTCATTAAAATTCCCCAAATGCAGACTCCGCCCATTAAAATCCCGCATGAAAATATCCAACCGGTCAAAACTGATCTTTTTGAAAATATACACAATTTTAAGTTCAGTCATAAAAAATATAATATTTTCCAAAATTCTAACCACGATTTTTCCGCCATCTCCAAAGAAGTTAACATCATCCGCGCACTTGAGCTTTTTTGGTCACTTTTACACACTAAAAATGTAATCAGAATACTAGCTCGGCTTTCAATAACCTCGGACACAACCAAAACTAATTACCGCAATTGATTTTTTTGAACCCGCCCCATAGTGAGTAAAGCTTACTGATTAAAAATCATTAAACTCACTTAACATTTGAGCACTTGTGTTTTACGATTTCGTTTTAAGTTTCACCATTTACTGGTTGTTCTTCTCGCAAAACAACGAATGGTAAAAGCTGAAGGGAAATTGAAACACTGTTTTCTGATGATTTTAAACAAGTTTAAACATTGAATTCAAAAAAACAAGCGTATTTTTATATGGGATTCTTTGTTTGATTGTAATCATGAGATTGTAGTGGAGAACTAAGTGTCATCCTTTATGGAAAACTTTTTACTTTTTGGTTTTCTGAATCAGAGAAAGAGCGGATTTTTGAAACGTTTTTTGGAAGTGTTAGGTTCCCATATCGCTTGGAAACATTATGTTTCTTTTGAAAAAAAAACACTTTTCTCCATTTCAGTACCCTTTTATTCTTGGTAGGCTTTGGGATAATTTTTTTAGTTTAATCCAACAATCATTTTCTAGCAATTTTCATGTCGAAAATTTAGCATTGATTCCTTTTGAAAATCAGTCCATGAATCTTGAACAGTAGATGTTGGATATAATCAGGCGGATTGAGGGAGGCCTCCATGATTTCAAAAATGAAAAAGACCATCCGTTTTCCCAGATAGTTTTTATATTTGGGTATAGAGTCTAAAATTTTTCAGGATAGGAATTAGAACTGGTAAAGTTTCAGTGTTTGGGTTTTGTTAAAAAATGATAGAAAAAAAGTTTGTCTGAGAAAAGCCTTTCTGAGAAAAAATTTTAATGGCTTATTAGATGAGGCTCGTTGAATGGTTGTTTTAATGTATGTTGTTTGTTTTATGGTTCGTCGAAGGTGAGGGTTTTTGAACAAACTTCGGAAGTTTCTCAAAAAAATTCAAAACACGATGAGACTTGATCTTATTGGATCCATCGCTGGTTTTCTATCATATTGTTCGATCTTGTTTGTTGCTGGATCTAGCTGAAATCTGGTGAAATTTAAAAAAAAGGGAAAAATCACAAAAAATTGTATATAACTGAATTGTTACTAAACTGATTGCAACTTTATAATTAATTATTGGGAAACTGATGTTATTAAACATTACAAAAAAAATTTTTACTACATCAGAACTACAAAAACACCATAGAAAAACCGTCTAAGCTCAAATTTGATCAAATTTCACCGCGTTTTGAAGTTTTCGATTTTTTGAAAGACAATGAAAAAACTCTCATTAATTATTGTGCAAAAATCTGCAACCAGTCCAAAACAAGTAATTTCTTTCCTAATTTGTTCTTGATAGTTATCTTATAAAATTATTTCAAAATAAACAATCATGATCTACGACTAAAACCTACAATAGTTTGAATACACAAAAACGTTTTTTCTAAAAATCACTTGTTGCATCAAATCAACTAATCTTCCCGGCATCCTTCGTAAATATGATCCCAGTAGACGCAAGTATATCTTTTGCCACCTCATTAAAATTTCCCAAATGCAGACTCCGCCCCATTGAAATCCCGCATGAACATATTCAACCGGTCAAATAAATTCTTTTAGAAATTATACACAATTTTATGTTCAGTCACAAATAATATAATATTTTCCAAAATTCTAATAACAAAATTTCCGCTATCTCCAAAGAAGTTAACATTATCCGCGCAATTGAGCTTCTTTGGTCACTTTTACACACTAAAAATGGAATCAGAAAACTCGCTAGGCTTTTAATAACCTCGAACATAGGCAAAAAAAACGACCGGAATTGATTTTTTTAAATCCCGCCCTTTGTAAGTAAAGTTTACTAATTCAAAATCATGAAACTCATTTACACTTTGTACACGTGTGTTTTACTATTTTGTTTAAAATTTCACCTTAAATTTCGCCGCTGAAGAATTGCTCTAGAAATGAACTTTCAGTCCAAAAAACTGACCGTTAACAAAGTCTACTTACTCACACGCTGTTTAAAATTCTTACTTAACCCGGTTAAAAAGATACCAAAGCTTGAAATAACCAACGCAGCCTACTGACACCACAAATCTAATCGCTTGTCTGAGAAAGTCTCACGGTACCCAAACCAGATTACACCCAGGTTAAAACTGGATAAGTTATTCCTCAGAATATCGCTGTTAAGTTTTATTAAAACCACTCGAAACAAAAAAAAACATTGAAAGAACCACAATAATCAAAACAATCCATTCTTGGAAAAGGACACAACCAAAGAACAAAGACAAAAACCCCAAACAAAAAATAACAAAAAAAGATTAAACAAGAAAAAAGACTCTGCTCAATAGAAGTATACTCCCTCAACTAGACTAACTCACCAGCAAAGGGTGTTCTGGGCAAGCTCTATATCCGGCCTCATCCACCGCGCTACATCAGGCTCATTAGACACCCCAAAAAAATTTTAGACTAGCTCTAGTGTAAGCTGCTCTTTAAAATAACCATAACTAATAAAATTGCTGAAAATAACTGAAACTAACAAAAACGTGAAAACAACTAATAACAATCATAACTAAAACTGAATTCGATAACATGGTGCAGAAAATAATATATAAAAACTGGTTTCTTAGCGCAAAAGGAACTAGCAGTTGAAATAAGATGAAACTCGGCGACATTCCGTCACCTAAAGGAAAAATCTATTGTTCTGTTGCCGCAGTCACAACCCTAACAGTTCGTTAAGTATGGATTCAATATCGCAGCACAGGTAGACATTGAACAAGAAAAATGACCAATTCGATATTGAACTCAAACATACAAATCCCAGTGACTAGGCGCTTCACAGAGAAGTTAAACCCTATTGGATGAATAGCTACGAATGAACATAGTCTCGCTCTACTTTACAAAATCAACTCATCACTGTATAATTCTGCAATCTACACCCAACCCCTCAATTTTGTCCCGGTACGTTAAATCCACTTCAGCAACACAGGCAATTGTACTCTTTTTCTCAACTACACCAAAAAATCGAGCAACTGTTTCTCTTCTCTGTTCACGCTTTCACTGCTTCAAAAGAAACTAACCCGAAAAAGAAATCAAGAAATTTCTCCACCCACCCTTCACAAGAACAACTTTAAAAACTTCAACATTTTCCGGGTGCGTGGAACCAGTCCGAAGGAAGTATTATTTGGTAATCTTCAAATTCTTGCTAAATATCTCTGTAAAAAACGAACAACTAATCAATCATGTTCCGTGACTAATTTTTACAAAAATTTGTTAGGTTGAAATTTTTTATTGTTTTATTATAGCCAAAATTGATTAAATCTGAGATAGCAACAGGTCTTTCCTCAGAACAGTTCTTGATTCTAAATCGCGCGAATGCCAGTATACGCCAGATCTTTTGAGAATAGGAGATATAAACGTAAGATTAGGAGTGGTATTCGACTGAGAAGTAGCATGAATCTATCCGGCCGAAGTTGAAATAACGTGACGAACAGAGGGTGTACGTTTTCCGAAATTACTCTAGGACAAAGCCAACCCAGACGCACACTTAACTTTTGCCACTGTTTTACCATGGAATAAACAATTTTACAAAAAAAACTCTTTTTTACAACATAAATTCAATACACCAATGAAATTTGGAATTTAAAAAAAACGCGCCCCGATGTTAGCAAAACGTTAGAGATTTCCTAAAAAAAACAAAAAGAACACAATTTTTCTTGCCGTTTTTTTACCAATACTCAGACACTGAAAGCTTACAATCTCTTCCCCCATCTTGATACATTGTAGAATATGTATCCAATCATAACACAAATCTGGGAGACCGGATATTCTATGACCTGATTTCAAACATGGGAGTGTCCAGGGATCCCCTTGATCTTCTCCAATTTCTACCACTCTCTTTGAAACGCCTTGGGCAAATTGCCAAGTTTATAATATACGTGTAGAAACAATAAGGGCTCGTGGTAGCATAATATGCTAAAAACGAACTGTTTATTTGGTAAAAACGAACTATGCTAAAAACGAACTGTTTATTTGGTGCTCCAAAATTTTGGTTTTTTGTAACGCTATGTTCTATCACTTCAAGGATATGCGGTTTTTGATTCTTGTTTTTAATAATTGGTCGATCATTGAATTCGAGCCTAAAGCCAAAATATTCCAGCCGATATTTTTTTCATGTAATAACAACTTTTTCAACTCATCGTTAGCGCTTTTAGTAGGTATCCCACATTCAAATTTTACCAGCCTTAAAACCGTCTTAATCGTTGTCGATTCATACAATTCAGACCAACAAATCATCCATGGGTTGATCTCTCCCCAATTTTTTTGATCTTCAATTCATGATTTTTCTGGCGGGACGTATATAAAAATTTCGATACAATAAGTGTCGTTTAACTTTTTTAGAGTATTTTTATTACGTCTTGATTTGCATAAACTTGCAAATTGCCTTCCATCAAAACAATTTGCCTTGGCCCTTTGATAAAGCACTTCAACACTCCATGAGAGAATTGATCATCTCTAACTTGAAACTAGGATCTATTTTTACGAGGCTAATTTTACTATAAAACTTAAAGGCGTACTGAGTTATGACCGATGTGGTTAACTCATAGAGTAATTTCGGATAGGGTACACGTCTGCTCGTCACGCTATCTTATTTTCGGCCGGATAGATTCGTGCAACTTCTTAGTATAATACCAATCCTAATCTTACTCTTATATCTACTAGTCTCAGGGTGTTTAACTAGTCTCTGCTAGGCTCAATAGATCTAGAGTACACTGGCTTATTGCAACTGCTGAAGTTCTCTTGGGTAGGCAACTAAGTTCTAAGTTAAATTCAAATATCTCTGGTGCTGAAATTATAAGTAATTTCAACACTTACAAATAAGTGGGTTGTTAGTTGGATGGATTATGATTGGTTAATATTGAATATTTTACAGTGGTAAAATATCTATTTTATCCAATAACAAAATGTAGTTTAGATCAGGTTCCACCCATCCGGGGCTTACAGAGTTTTTTAGAACTGTATTTCTTCTCTTCAATTTGAAGAATGGATGATGAACGTTGGTATTTGGCGAACATCTTTTTCTTGTCCGGTTCCTCTTGGAGAAGAACGTTCCAGGACGCTGGAATTATGGATAGGAAATTGTTACGTCGTCATTCGACAGCAACTGTGATACGCAATGAAATCAATCCGATTTCAAAATGGTTTGCTATGACAGGTTTTTCTGTATTATGTAGAGAACCTGTTTTGTGTGCAACTTCGTCTATATACTGCAATGTTTGATTTACATTTTATAAAATTATGTAATTCGGTTTTTTAATCATGAATTTAGTTAGTCGTTTTCACAAAAGCGTTTTATTTTAGTTTGGTTATTTCGAAGAGTTACTCACCCTTGAGTACCTCTTATTAAAAATAGGAGTGTGATCACAAAGCGTGGATGTAGCGCGGTGGGTTAGGCCGGCTATAGAGCATGCTCAGGACGTCCTCTCTGGTGGGTTAGGCCAGGAGTGGGAGTATGATTTCATGCTGTTTCTTTGAGAGGTCCTGTTATGTTATAACGTTTTATGTTGAGTTTATGTTGATCTTTCTTATGTGACTTTGGTTGTGTTCTTTTTTCAAAAATCAAATTGTTTTTGGTATGGATTTGTCTTGCGACTTTTTTGTGTTTTATAATTTCTTTCTTAGACTTATAATAGTCTTCAAAAGAATAAATTATCCAGTTTTAAACTGGGTTAACCAGTTTGGGTACCGTTGGTTTTCTTTTCTTAGTCATGTTGTTATTTTATGATTTGTGGTGTTTGGTAAGCTGCGTTGGTTAGTTTGGTTTGATATATAATTCCTTTCCAACCAGGTTAAAGGAAAGTTTGAAACTTGTTATCGTGTGTTAGAGTGGTTGATAGTGAAAGCTTGCAACCCTAAAATCATTATTTAAACAGTTCTTCGTGGGCGAGCTGAGCGAGTTTGGATAGAACTCTTGTGCGAATGAATGAAAATATTTGAAAAGGTTGGTACTGCTTTCTCATTTTATCAATTTATTGCGTAGAATTTGAACTGTACAGCGTTTGGGCGAAATTTCAATTTTTAAACTTTCATCGTAATCAAGTTTACTGTTTCATGGGGAAATAATTTATAAATAAAATTACTACATTTGTATGAATTTTTTTACATTATTTAGTGCAAAAAATTAAAGAATTTCAGGAGAATATAACAAGTTTGTATATTATTTTTCTTTTCTGTTTTGTAGATGATCGTGGTGTGAAGACTAGAAATATAAATCGAACATTGATAGAAAATGGTTAGTACTAATTTAAATTTATTACTGAAGAGTATTTTAAATTATACTTACCGTTTAATCATCTGGGAAAAAGCCGTGAGGGAAGATGTCGTGTATCACATCTGATGTTGTTAGTAATTAGGCTAGTATGCGTATGATGTTTTTATTTTGTAGCAGTGGCCAAAGCAATTGAAGTGCTTTAATGGTGTTTAGTTCTTCGGTGCCTACTGCAAACTCGTAAGGTGTGTTTTGAATGAGTTTATATATTTTATGATTATATTTTGTATTGTGAATGAATTCTAATATGGGTATTTCAATAGGTTGGATAAATTCATGCGGGATAAGAAGGGTCTAGTTTTTTCGGCATTGAAGGTCTTCGTGATTGGACAGAATATATACATTTGGGCAACTGGGTCATAGTTGCGGAGGATGCCGTGGAGGTTAGTATCTTTGATGCAATATGTAAAATTCAGGAAAAATGGTGTACTTTGAGTTAAGAAACTGAAAACGATGGTAAGATTGCCTTGATGGGGTGTGCAAATCAAAATGATTTTGTATAAAACGATAGTATGTATATGTGTGGGTTTGTTTAGTGCGTAACATAATATTGTGGGAACAGTGCAAATCGCGTTCCTGTGGTGAAAGAAAGTGAAAAATTAGTGAAAATAATTGAAATTTGTCAGAGAAGCTTTCGTATGCTTGAATAGCAGCTAGTGGTTCTGATTTAAAGTGATCTTTTTTTGCTATCAAAAATATTAAGTGTGAATACGTATGATGTTTTGATGAAAAATTTTTCTCTTAGTTGCGGGTTTGGAAGCCGTCTTCATCTAAAAATTTGTCTTGATTAGGTCGGATTATATTATGATCGTAATTTTCTATTGCAAATTCGTTAGCTCGGGTTGCTGTGAATGTTTTTAGTAACTTTTTATATCCAACGTAAGTAAACTGTCGAGGTGTTAGTGTTGTGGTGAGCCTATGTAACATGTCTTTGTTCTTTTCTATGCTGTCATGAGTATTAGTTAGTGGTAGGCAAAGGGGGTTAGTAAAATTATAATAAGCTGTCCAATGAATTGTTGGCACTAAAACATGTTCATCGACAAAATTGCGTGTGTCGTTAGTATCGTTAGGTGTGTTTAATTTATATTGCGGAAATGAGGGTAAGGTGATTGGAAGAAAAATTTTCGTGTTTGTATGTTGCGGGTTATTAATATATTCGCGGGCTGTTCTGGGTTAGGTTGGGAATGGGTGATTTGGAAGTTTTCGTTTAAAAGTGCGATAAGCTCGGTGAGTGCTAGTAGGTCTTTCGGTGGATGTGGATGATTGTACTAATGATGGAGTGTAAGCTGAGGAGGGTGTAGGAGTAGGTGGATTTGAGGATGTTATTGTGGATAATAGTTGATGTATTGTGAGGGTGTTAGGGTGTTTTAATTGTTGTTGTAAAGTTATAAAATTATCGAGCTCCTGGGAAATTTGGGGGGTATCTGAGGAATTATTATATGATCTGTCGGAATGAAAGAGAGAATAGGTTGGGGTCACTTGGGAAGCATAAGAAGGAGTGGAAATGGATGGGAGTAGATTTTTAGATGGAATTGGTTGACAGGGGGTTTCGAAAAAAACTGAGGAGTTGGTCTGGGTATGATTAAATGGAGATGGTGGGGAGTCTGCAAATTCGTCGGGGGTTTCTACATTAGGGTTATTAAATTGTGAGATATAAAATAGAACTGAAATATCTGAGTTAGTATCAGAATTCGTGCTTGATGATATATTAATAATCGGAAAATCGGGTGGTGGGAAAACAAAAAGTGGGATTATTGGGATTTGAGTTTGGAGGTTGGCTGGGTGGGAATTTGAGCGGTGTAGGGATCCAAGTTGTCGGCTCATCGTGGGCTAAAAAAATGATTATGTTGAGACTGAAAAGTGGTGGTGTGGGGTTGTTCTATAATTTGTTGGTATGTATTATCATTTTGTGAATGATGTGTTATTATATTATGTATGGGACTTAGCGATATGTTTGGTCTAAAATTTGAGTTATTTGTTATTGCTAAATTTCGAAGATTTTGTGGGACTGGGGATAATGGAGGGTTATGTGTTAGGGGTGGTAACTGTGGTGCTGTAGGCGTTATTTCTATATTATTATGTTCTTCGTCGTACGTGTTCTGTCTTGTCGCTATTTTTGTATTGTATTCTTTTATTTGTGCGTCTAAAAGAATTTTGTTTATTGATGATGAAAAAATTCCAAAAGATCCTGCAAATAGTATGCGTGCTACACTTGCTTGTCTATTTACTTGTGTGTGTATAGCGCATGTATTATAGATTCCTTTTAAGAGTGAGAAAAGAAATCCTATAAAATTAAACATGGCGTATAAGATAGTTAGTTTTTCTGGGATGTAATATGGCCATCCTAGAAAAGCTATAATTTCGTTCTTTAAGGTGACAAAACTGTAAATATTTATGGCTGAAATATCTTGTGGTCTGTATTTTTCACCGTTTAAGTTTATATAGTCTTTAATGTCTTTAAAGTATCCGTTATAATCTTTTGTTAGTAATTTTGCTAATATGCGAATGATGTTTTTAGTTTGAAGCAGTGGCCAAACCATTTGAAGTGCTTTAATAGGTTTTAGTTCTTCAGTGCCAACTGCAAACTCATAAGGTGTGTTTTGAATGAGATTATATAATTTGTGATTGTATTTAGTGTTGTGGATGATTTCTAATGTTGGGATTTCTACAGGTTGGATAAATTCGTGTGGGATAAGGAAGGGTCTGGATTTTTCTGCGTTAAGGGTCTTCGTGATGGGACAAAATATATACATTTCGGTTAAGGGATCATAATTGCGGAGGATACCGTGAAGGTTAGTATCTTTGATGCAATATGTGAAATTAAGAAAAAATGGTGAAGTGTATTTAGAGTTAATAAACTGAAAACGGTGGTGTGGTTGTCTTCATGGAGTGTGTAGATCAAAATGATTTTGTATGAAACGATAATATGTATATGTGTGGGTTTGTTTAGTGTGTAACAGAATGTCGTGTGAGCAGTGCAAATCGCGTTCATGTAGTGCAAGGAAGTGGAAGGTTAGTGAAAATAATTGAAATTTTTCTTTAAAACTTTCGTAAGCTTGCATGTCGGTTAGTGCTTCAGAAATGATGTGGTCAAACTTTCGATCAAATATATTGAGTGTAAATACATATGATGTTTTGATGAAGAATTTTTCTGTGACTTGTGGGTTAGCGAAGCGATCATCATCTAAAAATTGGTCTTGGTTAGTTCGGATGATGTTATGATCGTAATATGCTAGCGTAAATTCGTTAGCTCGGGGCGCAGTGAATGTTTTTAGTGACTTATTATATCCTATATAAGTAAATTGTTTATGTGTTAGTGGTGTGGTGAGTCGATATAGCATATCTTGATTTCTTTCTTTATCGATGTGAGTATTAGATGATGGTAGGCAAAGGGGATTAGTAAAATGGTAATATGATGTCCAATGAAGTGTAGGCATTAAAACATGTTCGTCTAGAAAACTACGTGTGTCGTTAGTGCAGTGAGAGTATCTGGAGAATTGGATGATCGGTCTGAATGAAATGAAGAGTAGGTTGGGGTGACTTGTGAAGCATAAGAGGGTGTAGAAATGGATGGGAGTGGGTTATTTGGTGGGATTGGTTGAAAAGGAGGTTTTGAAAAAATTGAGGGGTTGGTTTGAAAATTATTGGATGGAGATGGTTCAGAGTCTGCAAATTCATCAGGGGTTTCAATATTAGGGTTATTGAGTTGTGAAATGGAGTATAAAACTGAAATATTTGAATTAGTGTCTGAATTCATGCCTGATGTTATATTACTAGATGGGAAATCGGGTGGCGGGAAAGCAAAAAGTGGAATTATTGTAATTGGAGTGTTGAGGTTGGTTGGGTGGGAATTTGAGCGGTGTAGGGATCCAAGTTGTCGGCTCATCGTGGGCTAAAAAAATGATTATGTTGAGACTGAAAAGTGGTGGTGTGGGGTTGTTCTATAATTTGTTGGTATATATTATCATTTTGTGAATGATGTGTTATTATATGTTGGATGGGACTGTGTGTTATATTCGGTCTGGAATTTGGATTATTTGTGATTGCTAGGTTTCGGAAATTACGAGGAACTAATGTTAAAGAATGATTTGTGGTAGGGTTTATCTCTATATTTTTGTGATCTTCGTCGTAAGTGTTTTGTCTTGTGGATATTTTCGTGTTATTTTCTTTTATTTGTGCATCTAGAAGTATTTTGTTTATTGATGATGAAAAATTTCCAAAAAAGCCTGCAAAGAGTATACGTGCTACACTTGCTTGTCTGTTTACTTGTGTGTATAGCGCATGTGTTATAGATTCCTTTTAAGAGTGAGAAAAGAAATCCTATAAAATTTAACATGGCCTGTAAGATAGTTAATTTTTCTAAAATGAAATAGGGCCAACCTAGAAAAGCTAGACTTTCGTTCTTTAAGGTGACAAAACTGAAAATATTTATAGGTGAAATATCTTGTGGTCTGTTTTTTTTTTCACCGTTTAAGTATTTTTAGTCTTTAATGTTTTTAAAATATCCGCTATAATCTTGTGTATAAATGTCTGCAAATCCTGCGGTTTCGGCAAGTTTTCTTAAATTCTGGTCATTTGATTGTCTTTGTATTGTGTCAATTTCTGTTAATAATTCTTGAAATTGTTGTGTTCTAATGTGATGTTGGATATCTGATTTAGAATATATTCCAATTGATTGTAAATCAATATTCGGATTACGAGCAATAGCTCTGATGCTTTCGGGTGAAAATTTTTTGAGTGATTGCATTAACGTAGGTTATTGTGTGAGAAGATAGTATTTATTTTCGTCAGGTTTCAATTGTACTACATTGTGGCTATTTTCTGATCCACATGGGACTGCGGTATCCCAAAAATATGTTCGTCTTGAAAGTGTGTCGACAAAATGTACGTTATTTTTTATAGAACATAGGAATTCTTTTATAACAACGTTTGTCTTCAAAAACATGTAGTAGTGATACTTTTTTGATATAAGTATAAAACCATAAAATGTTTCCTTCGTAGTCTAGAAAGTTTGATCTGTTTCCTGATAATAAGTATCCTGCGTAGGGTGTTTTTAATACTGCTAGTGCGAGTGATTTGTGTTCTTTCCAATTCGCATAGTTGGTGAAGTATTTCTAATTCGGAGAGTGACATTTCTCGAAAAATTCGACTAATTGTGTAGTCTAACTTCATATCCAAGTAGATATCGTAATGAATTTTACCGAAATAGGTGCTATTCATTAGTGATAGTTCTTGTAAACGTGTTTTTCTACTGTCAAGTGGTGTTAGTTTTCCACCAGGTTGACCTGTGCTTTTTTGAAAGTTAACTGTTATGTATGATGTTCCTTCATTTATAGGGTGACTTGTGGCATAGGGGTCAAATTTTATTTTTCCAGTGGTTATGTCGAAACCTTTTTCGTATTCGACAAGTATTTCAGAGTATTGTGTCTTATAAAGTGGATTTCTGTATTTAGATGCATTTTCTGTTTCTTGATATATTTGGAAACGGGTTAATTTATTTTCTATATCATGAATATTTCGAAAATCCTTACTTAGTTTTCGGGATGGATTTAGTTTTTCGTATGGAATCGATTCTAAAAAGTTTTTTTCATGAAGTTTTATCATTCGAGCGTGTGTTTTTGCTACTTGGAATTTTGTGCATGTATCTTCGGGAAACCAAACAATTGTTGCTTGGGTCCTTGTTGTAGGGTCACAATAACAATGATCATTTTTGCAAGATAATCTAATTCCTTGATAGATCCTTGTGTTATCAGATAAATGTCGTGTGAGTTGTATTTTCCAATTGAAAAACATTATTTCTTGATATCCTTTATTTTTTGTCTCTGCCTTGCAGTTTGAGGGGTCATTTATTCCAATATGTGGTATCCAGTGTTTATCGTGTATGTCATAAGTTAATCTGCCGTGTGCGCTGTTGTATGGAAATTTTTCGTCTAATTTTATATTTCCTTGATATCGTTCAAGTTGTGCTTGGTGTACAGAATCGGCAAAGACATGGAAATTTACTATTTTCCTGTCTGTGTTTCTAATTCTCGCGATGTTTAGTCTGAGTAGTTCGTTTTTACAATCATCGGGATTTAGATGTAAGAGTCGTTCTATATTACTTTGATAGAATGATTCGTGATCAAGTCGGTTCTTATTTCCATTTAAACTTGTGAACAGTGTACTTTCTTTTCGGAAAATTTTGCTTTAAATTTATATCCTGTGACTGTTGTTGCTCGGGCTTTTGAATACAATGTTGCTATTACATTTGTAGTTTCTATAGCTTGTGGTTCTGTTCGCATTGTGATACTTGATTCATTGCATATTTGTGTAGTGTTTTTTGTTCGTTTTCTTCATAATCGTAGTGTATTACTAATAAATCCTGGGGTCCTGTGCGAGGAGATGGATTTGTGTTTTGGTCGGAAAAAATTAGAAAATAGAAATGTTGAAATTTTAATATTTTTAGAATATACATGTGTATGATAATCCTTAGTATGGATTATAAAATGTGATGTAACCAATTGTGTTTTTTGTATATCTATCGTATTTATATATTACATCAGTTGTTATAAATGGTGGTGGTAGCGATTGAGCTGTTATATTTGGTGGATTTAATGGATAGGGATGTTGAAAAATTTAGTTAAGTTTGATCGTGATTTCGAATTTCAATTGGATACTATTTTGTTGAAGTATTTGAATATTGTGTTCTCGAATATCTTCGTGGATATCTTGTCTATATTGTAGTCTGTTGAGTGCCCAACTGTGGAGTCGGTTACTATCATGATGTTGTCCAAATAATTGTGGGGGTGCTACGAATGTATTCCAGTGTAGTCGTAAAAGGATATTTGTTGATGATTCTTCTCGATATCTAGCGTCGAGTTTATTTGGGAAATTTAAAGGGAAAAGCGTCGGTGAAATTTGACTTAATGATGATGTTGACGGTAGTGATTAGGTTTCTGGTAGTGATAATAGTGTTGTATCCGTAGAAATATCTATTGGATCACTCACTAAGTTTGGTTCACCTTGTGTATATGAATGTGTTGTCCCATATGGTAGTCGTGCTTTGGGATTGGGGGGTTAAGGGATTTTCACGTATTTATTCAGATGTTGGTGTTGAATCTAAGTAGTCGGAGGGTATATTTGAGGTGCTCTCTTGTGAAAGTAGTGTGGGAGTTTCTGGCAATGTACTACTTGAAGTTTCTGCAGTAGTTGGTGTTGGTGATTGGGGTATATCAAAAAGAACTCTAGGGGTTTGAAAACTTCTGTTTCGTCGTGGATGTATAATTTGTCTATTCATTTCGACTGTATTTTGATTTTGACTAATGTTTCTTATTCTGCTTAATTCTTGTGGTAATGTGGGGTACAAATTATATGTTGGTTCACTTAGAGGTGCCTGTCGCTGAACTGGTTCTATTGATTCGGATAAGCGAGCGTGTCGTTCTTCAAAATTGTATGGGTTATCTTGAAAAGAAATTCGTGTGGATGTTTGGGGGTTTTGGGTAGTTGTGGGTATTGCTGGGTTTTCTTGGGATGATGTCGGTGAAAACTGATTTTGTGATTGTTGGTTAGCAATTTTTAAAAGTTTCCGATTGATTTTTTCTAGTGAGAAGATTATTATTCTTTTTTACACATTTGCACATTGTCAGTATTAGGGATGATACAAATATGATGAAAATTACAAATAGTAAAAAAATATCTGTTCTACTAAAAATTGTTCGTATCAATTAAATATACATTGAAATATCGTACCTGTGAATATGATCAAAGATTAGGGAAAGTTGGAGATATATTTCAAATAGGGATTAGAAAATGTTGCAAAAGATTATTAAAATGATTATAAAAGCTTCAAAAGTATCAAATAGAAATATGAACAAAAGTTTGAATAGTATGAAAAATTTTATTAAAAGATTTAAAATTGTAGTTTTGAAGATATTGACTGATTGAGAGAAGAGCATTTAAGAAATGATTTCTGTGTCGAATATTTTTTGTTGTTTGAGGCGAGGTTCAAATGTGTTCGGATTATTTATTGGTTTTTTGACAAGTGGGTTGAGTTTTGTGAAAAATTGTTGGAGGCTAATTTTATGGTGTTTGGGAGGTCTTCTTTGCTTTATTTTTATTTGTCGGGTGATCTGGGGTATTTGAAATATTTGTACTTTAGGCCAAATGAATACGGTCCTTTTTTACTTTAGGCTAATTTGCCATTTTTGGTTGGAGGGTTTTTGAGGTCTGAGTTGGGAAAGTATTGTTGATCTTTGCGTTATTAGATGGGGAAGGGTTGTAATATTATGGTGGTATTTATTTAAGTTGTCAAGTTTTAGCGATTTGCTTATTTTTGACCTGGAGGTTTTAAAGTTATAATTATAGATATGCCTGGAGCTTAAAATCTTTCGGCTAACAGGTTGGTGTTAGAGATATAGAAGGTGGCGGATTTAAGTGAATCTTATTGGCTCAATCTGAACTAGAAATGGTGCGTATTTGTCAGCATGTTATCTTGAAAAATGAAAGTTCAAAATGATCCAGAGGTGCAAAAATTAATAATTTTTAAAATCAAAGTTGTTTCTAAAATTCAACTTTCTTTAATACTTTAGATTGTGGAATGAATGTTTTGTAGTTTTTCTGTGGTTGATTTCTAAGTCGTGATGATTCTCTATGTTCTGATTTTTCTACTTGTTCTTGTGGCAAAATTTTTTCTATCATTTTCCTGTTTTTTCCTTCTTTTTGAGATATTTTTTAGTAGGGTATTTTTTTGATTGTTTTTAGCTTTAACTTGTGTTTGATTTTGATTTTCTTGGTGAACGTTGTGTTGTTCAACAATTTCTTTTTTTTATGTGGGTGATTTTAAATAACTTTCAAACCTGTGAAAGAATATAATTGAGTTAATTCGCCTAGTGCGTACTCTTTTGGGTAGTAGGACAATAGATTGTTTCGATGTCGAACAATTTCTTTTTTAGTTGAATCTGTAAGTGTATACGTTACGTCAGTGGGTTTGGCAATTATTTGGTATTATCCTTTTCGAAAGAGTTGTAATCTTTTAGAGATTCTTTTTTGCGTATTAAAATTAGGTATTAAGGCAATTGTTCCAATTTTTAAACCTGTGGCTGGTGTAAAGCGTGAATTGATTTGATCGGTAATGTTTTGCCTTTGTAACAATTTCTCTGTTACTTTTTGGTAAATTTTATTGTGTTTTTTATCTCTATTTAAAATCCATTCGGTGTGTGTGCCGGAGGCTAATTTAAGAATTTGTGGATGATGAAAATGGTCTTCATCATGTGTGTAAAAAAGTAGGTTATAACAAATTGAGTCTTTATTTGGTTGGCAATAACCTTGTGCAATTTTATGGAGATTAGCTGTAAACATAATTGGCTGAATTTGATTGAAAACCATTTCGTATGGTGACATTCCTAAAGTTGTCGTAATTTGAAAAGTGTATGCTAAAGGAAATAATTTTACATCTGCTGACCATTCTGTGTTTTTTGTATCTTTTCCATTTATGATACATCGGAGATATTCTTGTAGTGAACGGTTCATACCTTCGACCAAACCGTTTGTCCAAGGTGCATGAGATGTACGTGGCTTATGTTTAATATTATATAAGTGGCACAGTGTGATAATTTCGTTGTTTATAAATTAAGTACCATTGTCTGTTGCTAAAATTTCAGGTAGTCCAAATTTTGCTATTCAGTGTTCGTAAAGTGTTCTGTAAGCGTAATAAGCATTACAGTGTGGTACTGGGTTGAGTGCTACATAGTGCGTGAATGCGTCAACAATGACCATAATGTAAGAGTTTCCTTCAGAAGATGGTGAAATTGGTCCTTTTGTATCGAATGAAATGCAATGGTTAAAATGTAAAATTTGTCCTTTAAAATCTTGTTTTTGTTCTATTTGTTTTTGATTTGGATAAGGTTTGTTTAATTGACATTTTATACAATTAGTGCATAATACTTTTATCCAAAATGGTGCATTTGGGAAATAAAAAGTTTGTCTATAGTTCGAATATATTTTTTCTGATCCGGAGTGTCCTTCAGTATTTTGTGTATGTGAGATGTTAAAAGCTATTATATCATACTTAAGGAAGACAAGGAACTTTGGAATCATTCAATTGATATTCTAAAAGATCTGTATTTTCATTAGTTGTTGTGTTATTAACTTTTCGGAAAAATCGGAGGAGTGTTTTATTTCCTAAAATTGTGGTATCTGGTTTTACGGGCTTAGTTTTGTATTTGTGCCATGATTTTAGTTGTCTAATTACTGGGTCGACATTTTGATTTTGTTTTAAAAGTTCAAGTGTAGTTTTATCTGTTGGGGGGAGAAAAATATTGTCAATTTCTAGTTTTGATAGGGGAATTGTGTCAAGTGGGTCATGGAGGTCAAAAACTTGAAAGTGTCTTTTGATTCGTTTGTTTGCGGTCCTGATAAATTTATTTTATCGGTTAAATTTTTTTTTCGATTAATGGGAAAAGGTCTTTTTTATGCGAGTGTTTTTTTTTTCTTTTTTGTTGAGTGTTATTATTTATCCATTGTGAGTATGGAATTGGTTTAAAAGTGGATGTGTCTAGTAAATCAACTTCGTAGTGATTATTTTGGCAATTTAAGTAGAGTGGAAATTGTTGTAGATTATTTATCTGTGATTGATCAATATCAGTTTTTACTGCATATTTGCATTCTAGTCGGGGTGGTGTTTCGTCTTTTGCGAGATAAAATTTAATCTTTTGTGGTATTTCAACTGAAGTTTTTCCTGTGAGTAATTCAGGTGGCGTATTTCGACTTAATGTATCTGGTAACGGAAGGTTTTTCCCTGCTGTCCAAACTTTATGTAGGTTTGGAAATTTCATTAGAGTTAGTTGAAATCTATAAACTCTATGATTTGGGTTTGACTTTTGTGTAACGAGAATTATAATTGGTTTGTGATCTGTGAATAGAACTGTTGGGTGTTTTGATCCAAGTATCAGAATTTCATATTCTGTAAGTGTATAAATTATAGCTGTACAATCTCTCATTAGAGTTGAGAGTCGTAGCTCTGCTTGAGTGAATAATCGTGAATTTGCTGATTTTAGGTTCGTTTTATTTGTTCCACTATGTGATTGTAGCAATGCTGTGCCGATGCCAAAATTTGAAGCATCGCACATTGCATAGAATGGTTGATGTGGATCTGGGATTGTATTTGAAATTTGTTCAGTTAAAAGTTTTTTAATTTCTTCAAATTGTGTTTGATGTTCAGTTCTCCATTCAAAATTGTTTTGTTGTCTGAGGATATTATAGAAGGGTCTTAAGTATAATTGCATTTTGTAAACATTTTTACTTAAGAAATTTAACATTCCAAGGAATTCTTGGATTTTCTTTTTATTTGTAGGTGGCTGAAGTTTTTGAATGGCATCAATGCGTGATTTTAATGGAGTGATAGTTTCTCGTTCTATATTATGTCCTAAGGAATTAACGCGTGTTAAAAGGAAGTGTGATTTATCGGGGCTGCCTTCAGATATTCGTTCTGAAGTATTTTAATGATACTGTTCTAAAACTGTAAACGTTTCTTCTTTAGTTTGTGTTGCATAAAAACATCATCTAAGCATGTGATTGCATTTTTCTTGAGTATTAGTTGTATAAAAATATCACTCATGAAAGCTGAAAAAGCTGCTGGTCCTATGGATATTCCATAGAATAAGCGATTGAATTCATTTTGTTGATTTCCAATAACAAATTGTGTTAAACGTCGTGATTGTTCATCTAGTGGCATTTGATTATAAGCACTTTTCATATCTGCGGTTGTGAAATATTTACCATTTATCTTTGTTAAGATAACTTGTATGGGTTCAATAGGCCAATTGCATTTTGATTCGTCAATTAGTGAATTGAGGTATGTAGCGTCTAAAACTATTTTTAGTGATTCAACTTTTGCTAGAATGATAACAGGGTTGATAAAAGTGTTACCTTTTGGTTGTTCTTCCTTATTTACTGGTGAGATAATTTCGTATTGTTCTAAAATGTCAATTAAACTGTTTACCTTGTCATGTAAGTGAATTGGTACTTTACTGGCTCTTTGTTTTTTGAAAACTGCGTCGGGTTTTAACGGGAGGTGTAGTGATGAACTAATTTTTCCAACATCAAATCTTGATGTTGCGTAGACTGTTGAATAGTTTAACAGTTGTTTTGCTAATTTATCAAATTCAATTTGTGTAATTGGTGAATGTTCAAAATTATACATTGTAAAAAAATTTATTGTTCTTTCGTGCAATTTGTTATATTGAATGTTGGTTTAAAAAATGGTATTTTTGTGAAGTAATCTGTGTTTCTTTTTTCATTATTTATGATATTATTCATGGATAATTCTTCGTCAAGAATTGTTGATTGGCAAATATCTAATAATTGGAGTTTTTATTAACGCGGTAGGCTACTTCATTTATAGGTGAAATTGTAGCATTTGTTTCACAATATCCTAAATGTCCTAAGGGTATTGTTACTTGATATGGTGTATTATTATACACGTGTAATGAAATGATGTCGGAGTTCGTGTTTTTCGAATATTTTAAAGATGATATCGTAATTTTGAAAAATTTGTGGATAGGTTTAAATTCGAAGTCTGACAAAAAAAGTTGTTGTTTATTTTGACTTTTGTTACACTGGTGAACTTGTTTTATGCAAAAATTACACAGATTGCCTGATAGTGGTTTCAGGTGTTTCCGTTGTTGATTGTAAATGGGGTAAAAATTTGAGAAGAATGGTGGTTGTTTTTTTAATCTTTGGAAGAATTTTAGGGCTGTATTTTTTGTTTATGCGTATTATCTTTGATATGTATCTTACTATTTAAGATGTTGATTGTTGGGGTATATTAAGATATAAATGGTATGCCAATGATATTGTGTTTAATATCAGTAAAATGAAATATTTGTTAAATGGTTTGTTTAAAATTTTGTTTTGCTCCATTGTTCTTGTGGGAAGAAGGAATAATTGGATTTTTCCATAATTTACTAATGTGATCCTTGTGCTGTTGCTAAATTACTAGAGGTTTCAAGAGGTGTTAATTTTGGATGCAATGTTTTGATTTCGTTCCATGTGCGAATATTAATTATATTTGATTCTCCTCCTGAGTCAATTAAAAAATCAATTTCAAGATCTGGTGGTTGAAATTCTTTGTTTCTTGGGCTTTCTAAGAGAAATGGAAGTGTCCAAGTTTTTTCTCTTGGTTGTTTTTTTTTGTATAATTTGATAAACATTATACAACACTTTATACAACGTTTTGTGTTTGAGCATTGTGTTTCGTCTTTTTTATCGGGTTTAATTACCGTGTCAATTCCATTTACTTCTTGTGTAGTTTGTATATTATCAATTGGTCTAATATAGTAATTGTGAAGGAGTTCCAATTGATTTTCATATATACGTGAAGTAAACGGTTGTTCATATATGATAGGTTCATAGTCGTTTTCGAGTGTTATCATATTTACAGAGATGGTATTATCTGAATCACTTTCTCTATCTGACGATTCTCAATTTATATGATTTAGTTGTAATTCGTTACTTCCTGTGTCATCAATACCTGGTGGGTCTGAAGTTATTTCTTCATTTGTCCGCACTTGATTAATGTGTCTTTGATGTTTTGGTGTGCTACTTCTGTATCGATGTTTAGAATCAGGATAGCGGCTATTATTCCTATGTGGTGACTGGGAATAATTTCTGTATCGATTATTGTTTCGGACTTGAGTTTCGGTTCTGTGAAATATTTCGTGATCTGTTTTGATAATTATCGTTTGATCTGTGATAGTTTGATCTTTTATATGAATTATTCCTTGATCTATTGTTCGGGGAATTCTGATTTCGGTTGTTTGAATAACTTCTATTTCTATTATTTGAATGGTTTCTATTTCTGTTGTATGATGAGTTTCGTGATTGATTATTGGAATACTGTCTATTCCTTGGGTTTGATTGGGAACTGGATCCAGAAACATTTTCTGTTGTATTGGAATTCGATTGTGAATAGTTATTTTTGTTGTTTTGGCTATTCGATCGGTTATATATATTTTGTGAGAAATTTCGTGTATTTCCTCGTTCGGGTGATCTACCTCTATAACTTGAGTTATATGGTGATTGATTCCTTGTGTAATTTGAGTTGCTCGGAAGTGAACTGTTATTACTATATACATTTTTGTTTGGTAGATTTTGGTCTTTTTTCATGTATTGATAGAATGATTTATTTGGTTCTTTTACTTTCGAGGTTTATTCTGATTGTCTTGTTGTTTTTGTCTACATTCGGAAATACTGTGTCCGTATCGTCGGCAATAATAACACCATTTTCTGAAGGATGGTTTGCCTTTGAAGTTTGGATGTTTTTTGTAGATATTTAGTATTTCAGTGATTTTTTCAATCAGGTCTGTGTCTGATTCTTGTATGTTATTTATATGTGTAGTGTTTGTTTCAATCCGATAAACAAATTGTAGTTTTCGATTTTCTGTTTTTTCGAGTTTCATTGTGATTTCTTCTTATTCTAGTTTATCTACTAATTTTCGAAAATCTAAATCTGGTTCTCGAATTGCGAAAGGATGAGATGCTCTCTTTTTTACAGCTATTTTTCTTAATTGAGTTGTTAAGGTCATCATTAAAATTTCTGTCCTTTTTGTATTTTTGTAGTCATGTGTATTAAGTGAATATGCTTTTCGAACTAGTGTTTTGATTCGTACTGCTAATTGTTTAATTGTTTCATTTGGTAATCTGCGGATTTCTTTGCATAAAACTCTTTGATGTTGTTTGTTTCCTTCAGAATCAAACTTTTTCGAAAATTATTGTGTGAGTCTTTTCCAGTCTGACTTTATTTGTATTGGTAAAACTGAAAACCATTTTTGAGCTGCGCCATCTAGGGTTGTTTGTATTAATGCTGTAGTTCTATGTATCCAATTTTGATGTAGTGGCGTTTTAATTGGTTCGGGTCCTATATTTAAAATTAAATTTGCTGTTACTGCATTTAAATAACCTTCTAAAGAATATTCAGGGTCTGTTCCTGTGAATACAATTAATGGTTTATTCGATGTTATTGATAATCCACCCATGAGGTATGGATTCATAGTCATCTTTAGTGATTCTGCGGCATTTGGAATTTGTGAAAAATTTGAAAATTGATTTTTTGTGTTTACATGTTGCTGAAGGTAATATGGAAGCGGTATTTCGTTTTGCATTTGTGTTGCTTGATGAGAATGCACTAACATTGGGTTTTGTGGTTGTATTGAATGAAAATATTGTGGTGTCTTAAATGGGTTTTGTATATGCATTTGTTGTGGATACTGTATATCTGTTGGGTTTTGTGGGTAAATTTTCATATTTTGAGATGGTTGAGATTGTCGCGGTCTCTGTGTGCGATATTCTTTAGTATATGGTGCAATTATATCTGGTTGATGATAATCATCGTCAGCAGATGATAAATAGTTTGTATTATATGGTGTTTGTTGTTTATTTTTAATTTGTTGAAAAAATGGGTAATTTTCTATATAATCCTGTGTAGGTTGTGGATTATCTGGAAAATTTACTGATTTGGTCGATGTTTTTGGGAGATTCCAATAAAGGGGAACATACCTAAAATAATTTTTGAGTATTTTTTCGGGGAGGTTGGTTTTTTTTTTGGTCTGCAAAAGTGTATCTCGTGAACGGCTTTTGTGTTTTTGACGGAATTGTCATTGGTCTATACATTTGATAGTCCATATGTGAATATTTTGGAGCAATCGAAGGTTTAACGGTTGATTGTAAGGTTACCTGGGTTAGTGATGTATTTGTATTTCTTGGTGTTGTCAGATTGGGATGTATTGGTAAAATACTCTGTTGTGTAGTTGTTGCTGTTATTTGGACGATTTCTTCATTTATGAAGTGTGATGGTGTTTGAATATCTTGTTGTGTGTAAGATTTCTGGTTCCATTGAGTTTTTCATTATGTATGACTGTTGAATTTAAGCTGTTATTTCGTGTATCAGGTAAAAATGTTTTATAATTTAATGGTGTTGCATCAATGGTTGATGGTACTACTTTTACAAAATCTCTGTGAAAAGATATTGTACTTATTGCTTGACTCGAGATAGCTTGTGGGATATTTAGAAATGCTGGATGAGACCAGTCAGGGTCCCAAACGTAATCTGATTGTTCTGAAAGAACAGTGTCATCATTGGTATTTTGAGGTCTGAAATTTTTTCTTGCTTGTGAAATTAAATCTAAATTGTGGGTGAAATAATCTATTATAAACCATGCTAAAATCTTTTTTAAATCATGTTTAGTTTTTTGTGAAACATCTTCTTCAGTAAAAATTTCGCGGATTATCAGTAAAATGTTGAAAATACTGTGGTTTCATTTCGTACTTTTGTATGTTTGGATGTTTCAGTTGGTGATGTACTTTGAACTTCTGTTTTTTCTAATATAGATATATAACTATATTTTTTCGCAAAAACTTTGTTAGTGAATATGAAGTTTGCCCTTTGTAAATTATGATATTGTATGCTTCTGATATTTTCTATGAATACTTTTGAAAATTCTAATTCAATATCGTCTGTTTGAATTACATATATACGATAGGCTGTATTTGGTGTGCTGAATTCTAAGGTGTAGTTTACATATTGTTGTGTTTGATTTCATATGTTTTTCAAATAATGTTCAATAATTTGTCTTTTGGTTTTTACATCTGGAAATTCTGCTTTGCATGGGCTCATTCCTGGTTCAAACAAGTTTACGAGTAAAATCTTACAAAATCGTGTTTGTCCTCTATCATCGAGTGAATCTATAAGAAAGGGAAAAACTGCATCTTCATCTGGACTTTTGCCGTTTTGAGTGTGGCTCATTTTTTCGTTTGATGACTGTTAATATATAAATATCAATGTGTCTAATTGGTTGATTCCAATTATACAAGTGTACTGGTTTGTGTTTATATTGCTTTTTTATACGTCTTTTTCCACTTTTTGATAAATTTGAGGTTGTTTCTGAGTCGGAAAAATGTAATTGATCATAAATGGGACAATTTTTATCTATTGATTCTTTTAATTTGTATAGTTCGTCTAAACTGTTGGCTTCTGATTCCGAAAATGCGTTTCTATTTTTTGTCTTTGTTTGTTTGCGTGTGATTTGTCTTTGTTTGTTTATAACTTTTCTTTTTATTGTTTGTCGTTTTGTTCTAGTCTATCCAACTGTTTGTGTATGAGGAGTGATTACAAGATCGTATTTTTGGTTATCTATTTCATAATTGTGTAAAACGATTGTTTGTTATTTCCTAAATTTTTGAATGACATAAGGTTTAGGATGAGGGATGCAAGAAGTTGTTAGTTATTTCTATTTTCCTAGATTGTTGGTCCTTACAATTTTTTGGTTCGCTTAACCTGGGTCTTTTTGTTCAGGGTTGGAGAGAAAAGTATATCGATTCCGGAGAACGATTTTCCAATTTCTCGTGGCTAGCCTAAGTTAAGGTGTTAACTTACTTAATCTTACTTAGGGGTAGTGATAGTGTTCAAGGGTTGGAGAATAGTAAATCGATCCACAAGGTTCAGGTATAATTAGAACGCAACGTATAATTTCTATTAGTCCTGGGTCTTTTGAAAAGGATGGATAGTGAATCGACGTTTGAGGTCGTTAGACACTTGCTAAGTGGGTGCGGGAGAACAAAATTGTTCTTTTTGATCCAAGGATAGGCCTTGATGATCAGGTTTTAAATTTAGTGAAATAGAAATTTTATAAAGATCCAAAGATAAGCCTTGATGGTCTGATTTTTAATTTAAGTGAATTTAAGTTTAGATTGGTTTAAATTTAATTAATGAAAAAGTTTTAGTTTTTCAAAGATCTTAGTGAGCTTATGATTGCTGTTATGTTTAGGTGATGAAGCTGGAACAACAAGATGGTTTATTATTACTAGCTATTTATTGTCATGCTACTAATTTTTATTTTTATTTTCAATAAATATTTTTCAAATATGTTTGATAAAATACTGCAGAAATTTAGAAAACGATCTGAGATCTTTTTATCAATCGTTTTTGTACATTAAAAATTTTTTTAGCGCCTGAAATGGTCATGAAGATTTACTTCAAAATTTTATGTTTGTAAATGAAAATCTAAATTCATTGCTAATAAGATTCTGAATAAAAAAGTTTGTGTTGGCTTTTGCCGTACAACCATAAAACTAAATGGTAAGTTTCTACGTAGTCGTATATCGTCTCATGTCCGAGGTCTTTTTCCGATTCCGGGTAGTTCTCGTATTGTGCGGAATAGCGGCTCTGATCTATCGAGTCGTAGAGACAATTCAATTAATTTATTGTCGTGTAACCTTTTGAAAATGTTTTGTCTATCTTCTAATATATTTTTGGTTAATTCTAAGCTATTTTGTTTTTTAAGGTCTTTATTCGAGACTTATGGTCCTACCAGATGAGTTAGACGTGAGGTGTATAACTCATAGAGTAATTTCGGATAGGGTACACCGTCTGCTCGTCAAGCCGCTTTGTCTCGAATTATTTGCGTTTGGTTATAAACTATCTTGCCACGTTCGATTAAGTTGCGCGGCGACATACCCTGCCCGAGTCGAGATTTTTCTTCTAATTTGAAGCAAGATTTGAGCGGTTTGAGCGGTTTTTTTAGACAATTACGCTCAAAATCTTGCTTCAAATTGAGCGGTTGGAGCGGTTTTTGAACGGTTTATCTAAAAAAAACCGCTCAAAAACCGCGCAAGATTTGAACGGTTTTGAGCGGTTTATCTAAAAAAACCGCTCAAAAACCGCGCAAGATTTAATAATAAAAAGTCGACCACGGTGGGATTCGAACCCGAAATCTTCTGATTCGAAGTCAGACGCCTTATCCGTTAGTCTATGCGGACTTGCTGGAAGCTGAATATTCGCTGTATTTGTTCTACTGAATATGTTCAATGTTTTAGACATACACAACAAATATACTGTCAGGATTTTTATTGTCAGTCTCTACAAAATAACAAAATAATCGATTATAAGATCGCACGCCAACCCCCCCCCCCCCCACCTCTTACTAGAGTTGATGCCCCCCTCAACTCTTACTAGAGTTAGATGTACGTTGAGGGGGGACGTTGAGGGGGGGGGGGGGTACGTTGGGGGGGGGTACGTTGGTGGGGGGTTTGTTGGATGTTGGATACGTTGAGGGGGTACGTTGGGGAGGGGGGAGGTAAGTTGGGGCGGGGGGACCGCTCATTTCAAAAACCGCTCAAATCTTGCTTGAAAAACCGTTCAAAAATCACCGCAAGAAATGAGCGGTTTTTGAGCGGTTTTTTAAGCAAGATTTGAGCGGTTTGAGAGGTTTTTCCAAAAAAACCGCCCAAACCGCCCAAACCGCCCAAACCGCTCAAACCGCTCAAATCTTTCTGGAAAACCGCTCAAACCGCTCAAATCTTGAGCGGTTTTTGAGCGGGATCTCGACCCGGGTGCTCCTAAATCAGGCAAAACCAGGTTGCGTTCAACGGTCGGCTGGGTAAGGTCGCTTGTGACAGTTTTGATGAGATTTGATCGGCGCTTGCGTCTTTTCCTTAGTACATCTTAGTGATGCAGACAAGAAAAAAAACCTCGCGGGTTAACGGGCTCAAGTGAACAAATAAGACCGCTCGTCTCAACAATGGCCTCAGGTTGAAAGTGCCACTTCGCTCGGTATAGCGTATGAATGATGCGCTCGCGTTTACTTTTTATTTTCAAAAAGTATTCCTCTTGAGAATTTCTTCTGGCACAATGCCTTTACCAAAGTTATTTGTTGATTTGGGTCAACGCCTCCAACGCGAGCGTGCAAAAACTGACCGATTGGTTTTGATAAAGAGGTAAAAGGGGTCAATGCTATAGAATGTGCATGTTTATTTTTTAACTATGCGCAGAGTCCCTGGGTTTCTATCATACTTTTTTTATCATCACAGTCCATGTGATCTTATAAGTTTAGGTTTTGTTCACTTGTTATAATGGTTATGGGATGCAAGATGTTCACAAAAACACAAAAAAAAATTGAGCAGAAAACGTAACTAAATCTCAGGGTAAAATAAGTTATGTATTGCTTACTGTACTCATAGAGTAACTTCAGATACCGATCTTAATCTTACTCTTATATCTCTTAGTCTCTATAGATCTAGTGTACACCGGTTTACTCGAGTTAGTTCCAGAATGGGAACAACTGTTTTTTAAGTTTAATTCAAACTTTCAAACTGTTCTGGTGCTGAAACTACAAGTAGTTTCAGCACTTACAAATAAGTGGGTTATTAGTTTGATGTAGTATGACTGATTAGTATTCAAAATTTTATAGAGATAAAATATCAGAATCATATCCAAAAAAAATTCTAGCTTAGATCTGGTTCCACCCATCTGGACTTTACAGTGTTTTAGTTCTTCAGTGTTCTATCATAGTGGAGGATGGATGATGGTGTCTTTCTTTAAAAGTTGCGAGCATATTCGTTTTCACGATTAGGAAGAAGGATTGTTATCACGATGGTTTCGGGAGATTGTATCATGATTTCTGATCCGTTGTGATGAGTGTTGATTTGGATGATTATAGAATAGCAATGTTCCAATCTCGTTCGGAAGTGGCATGTAGTTTGACTTTAGGTGAAGTGCCTGGTGACTTCGATCTAGACGTATACTTGAACATCAAGGTTGCCATTGTTCTATTGCAATGGGTTTCCTTTGCTGCGATACCAATTCGTACTTTAAATCCTTTAACAGTAGTGACTGTAGGCAGCATGTCGGGTGTGTTTTGCCATTCCGTAGTTGGAGTGTGATTGGGTTGTCAAGTTCCTTGCTGCTCGTCTTTGAGCTGTATGTTATCTATATACTGCCTTGTATTATTTACATATACAAATCTTTGTTATTTTGTTTTAACTTATGGTCTTGTATTAGTTTTTATTGCAAAAGAGTTATTGTTTAGTTCGGTTATTTTTAAGAGCTACTCACCCTTGTGTCAAAAAATAGTGTGTGTCACAAACCGTGGGTGTAGCACGGTGGGTTAGGCCGGCTATAGAGCATACTCAGGACGTCCTCTCTGGAGAGTTAGGCCAGGAGGGGAGTATAAATTCATGCTCTCTTTTTTGGAGGGCCCTTTTTGTGTTCAACCTTTCGTGCCTTTTTTAATACTGTTTTTTTTTTCCTTTTTTGGGTTGGTTGTGTCTTTTTCTTCAATTTTCAAATCGTTTATTTTGGGTTTGACTTTCGACTTTTTTATGTTTCGTTATTTTGTGTTTAGACTTGAAAGTAATCGTCAAAAAAAAACATTTTATCCAGTATTAGGCTGGTTTTAGTCCGGTTTGTGTACCGTGGTTTTTCTTTTCTTAGTCATGCTGTTAGGTTTTGGTTTGCGGTGTTTAGTAAGCTTGCGTTGGTTACTTTGGATTATTATATAGGTCCCTTCCAACCAGGTTGTAGGAAAATTTGAAATGTGTTAAAACTGGTTAGAGTTGTTATCAGTAAAAGTTAAAACTTAAATTCCTAAATTTAAACAATTCTTCGTGGGCGAGCTGTGCGATTATGAACAGGGTTACGGGCGAATGAATATTTAAAACTATAAAGAAGCGTCTTTGAAGAGGTTAGTACTGCTTTAGTTTTATAGGCAACTTTTATTAATTTACTACCTTGAAATTATCAATTATACGGCTTTATTTGGGGGGTTGAAATTATCAATTTATTTTCTTTTAAAGAATAATTACTGCAGATGGTAAAAGAATTTATATATCAATTTATTGCTTTTGGGGGTAAATTTTACTGCTTCATTTACTGTAGTTGGTTATAAAAATTTATAGTTCTAGAAAAAAGTTTTCTGTTTTTTTTCGTTTTTCTTTTTTTGTAGATGATTAATGATCGTGACTGTAAAGATAAGAGATAAAGAAAAAACATTTATAAAAAACAGTTATTTTCGTTCTAATTTATTTAATTCATATTAACTTATTTGTCTGTGAAGAATCCGTGAGGAAAAACGTCGTGAATGATTTCTGATGATGATAGTAATTTAGCTATAAAACGATCGATGTATTTAGTTTGGAGAAGTGGCCAAAGCAATTCGAGTTCTTTAATGATTTTCTGCTCTTCAGTGCTAGGTGAGAGTTCATAAGGTGTATTTTGGATGAGGTTAAAAAGTTTGTTACTTTTCGCATCTGATGGGGCTACTTAAATGCTCAAGGCATGTCGGAACTTGAAAAATTTGTATGCTCTTTGTCAAACATACAAAAAATGTCAAAAACATGTAAAATGGCGAATCAATTAAACCTACAACCCACAACGCAAAATAATTGAAAAAATCATTTAAAAACTGAGTAGAACTCAAAATTTCTACAACAAAAAAAAGTTTTATCAATTAAATCATTTCTGGAGCAAAATTTAGATTTTTAAAAAATTTTCACCCATCTAGTTCGGAAAAAATCAAATTACAACAAAAGCTTGGACATAATTATTCCGGCAAAAAAACTCTAAAAGTGGAGTTGCTTTTTATTCGACCCACAAAAACTGGAAAACGGATATCAATACTGAAAAATAAACATGATCCTTTTGCCGTGACCCATAGCACAAAATGTTCCAATCACATAAGTTTTTCGAGTTTTTTTATGTTTTGTGATGTTTTTAATTTTCTGCCTATGGCTGGATCTGAGCAAAATCCTTGTACAAAAAAGCATTCGGTAAAAAAAAACACAAAAATATGACAACAATTTTTTATTGAAATGTTTTTTCGTTAATTGATAAAAGGTCAAAAGTTTGGAGTTTTTTGTTTTATTTTTAGAAATAGTCTCGCAAATGCAATAAACAAGCTCCGAACAAACTTTGCACTAAACTTAGTACTTTACGTCTGATTTTCATTTTAAATTCCTGGTCAAATTAAACCAAAAGTCAAAAATTTTCTCTAAAAACCGGTTTTGATCCATGAGTTCTTTCCTAGAGTTGAATTCACAACCGCTAAGGTATAATTTAGCATTATGTATCAGTCAACCCATTGCGACGGTTTTTTGAATTATCTGATTTTGCTTGGCTGAAAACATCCAAAGACAAAGTTCCAAAAAATTTAGCGCACCAGAATACTTGTTTTCCCACTTTAAGTGGTCCAATCATGAACGTGAGCTGCAAGGCAACAAAGTGCTAATTCAAACTCAAGCAAAGCCCCAGAAATCAATAAAAGACATCAAGAATGGAAAGCTAACGAAATCATTTTCAGGATTTCTACACGAATTGAAGCATCTTTTTAGCAATCTGGAATGAGCCGCGGGAGCAACAATTTCATAATGATGAAAAACTTAAACAGCATCAGATGAAATTAAACAGTACCACATAGGAACAAAAACGAAAACTGAACATCAGCATTATACTTCCAGAGCATTATACTTCCGACTAGCAAGAAACTGCAGATAAGTGATGATTGAAACTACAAAAAAACAATGGAAGAAAAATAGAAACAAAAACTGCCTAGGCATTAACACATAAAAACCTACCAACATCAAGTTTAAAAATGCCAAACTTCAATAAAAGATGAAAATAATCATAAAAAATAACTTTCAAACAAAACATTGCATTACATCATTCAAGATTTCCCAACAATTTAGATGGTTCCCAATAAAATCATTCAATCATTGAAAGGATACATTTCAAAATTTTCCGTAACTCGCTTAAATCAATTTCAATTAGTAAGGAAAACATAACCCCGAGCAGGGGCGAATTTAGGGGGGGACACCCTTTCCCTCTTTAGGGATTCTCCCTCCTGCCGACCCAAAGGTTCCCCCTTTGGTAATTTTTAAAAAATCCATTTTTGGCCGACTGTAGAAGTTTTTTTAAAAGCTAAAAGCGCCTTTGGCGCAAATTTAAACTAAGTTTGAGGGGAGAGCACGCCGAAACAAACGCAATTTTTCCGTCAAAACTTTCAGAAAAAGTGCCTAAAAACGCCTTTTTTACCTGTTTTTTTCAAAAATTTGCCTGCGGCGAGGAAAATTTGGCCAAAGCAGCGTCTTTTTAGTGCTGAAGGAGACCACGGGAAATCAGTTTGGTCAACCTAAAAATAAAAAAAAGGTCATCAAAATTTTCGAAACTTTTTTGAAAGTCCGAACACCACCGCGAGAAAATCCTAGATCCACCCCTTACCCCATTCATTGAAGTTCGAGTATCATTCATTGAAGTTCGAACAACAGTTAAACACTTTTGCCTAATATTCTCATCAACAAAATGCAATTAAAAACACAAACAAAAGAAACTTCATATATTGAGTTATGTTTTTGAGGTTAACTCATAGAGTAATTTCGGATAGGGTAAAACGTCTGCTCGTCACGCTATCTTATTTTCGGCCGGATAGATTCGTGCAACTTCTTAGTCTAATACCGATCCTAATCTTACTCTTATATCTACTAGTCTCAGGGTGTTTAACTAGTCTCTGCTAGGCTCAATAGATCTAGAGTACACTGGCTTATTGCAACTGCTGAAGTTCTCTTGGAGAGAAAACTAAATTCTAAGTGAAATTCAAATCTCTCTGGTGCTGAAATGACAAGTAAATTCAGCACTTACAAATAAGCGGGTTGTTAGTTGGATGGATTATGATTGGTTATTATTAAAATTTTTACAGTGGTAAAATATCTAATTTATCCAATAATAAAATGTAGTTTAGATCAGGTTCCAGTACCGCATGTCGTTGATCTTGCCATTTTCGTCAAATAAGTTTATTCGTCAAGGACCGCGTGGCTTAAAGCTTTCGATGGGCAAATGATTGACAATAGTAAATCATGTTCTATTTGATGACCTCCCTAGTCCATTCCACCTTGTCGATCTTTTTGAGGTAGCATGTGCTGGCTAGGTCAGTCAATGCATCCCTTATTGCTAGAAATTGCAGGGCTAGGGGTCTGATAAAAAGGGGAATCTAATAGCTACCAAAATTCTTCAAAATACATCCCTAAAACTTCTACACAAGGGATTTTCTGAGGAAACAACTTTTTACGAGAGCCAGAAAAAATTGAGCGAAGCTTTGTGTCTGCCTCTGCAACTTCACTTGTCCGCTTTTCTACATTTTTCATTTTGTTTCTGTTCTTCGTTTCCCAACTGGCTCTCTCTGTGTACAGCTCTTTCCTCGTTGCTTGCTCTAAGGATAGAATCTGCGTTTCTCGTACCTTAGTTCCACTAAGATTATCGATGTAAACGATCTTTTTCGCGACAATCACCAATTAAATTTGGTCTCTCTATTGGGTCTAAAAAGTTGGCGGCTCCATGGTCAGATTTTAGAATGAAGGAACTCCTCGCAAGTTTGATTGTTTTGACTGCGAAAAATTCGAAATGTTCTAACTAAGTATCTACAATCAATATGCAACTAATTTAGATAAATAATTTTGAAAAAAGGGCGTTGAATTAGAATGCATGTTCAAAAGTTAACACGAACAGAAATAAATGATCGTTGATCAATTCATGACAGTTATTGACAGGTTTCTAATCAATACCGAAGGTTAAAATTAACAAATCATATAAACAAATCATATGTAGAAATTCATTGTGTATATGCATAGCCGAAACCTTACATTCAGTGGAATTGAACGACAAAAATGCAGAATTCCCTCGATTGCCTTTTTGACCATCAATGATCAATTGCATTTTGACCAATTGTTATCAATTTTTTTTGACGAAGTTTTCAAATTTTTAACTAATTTCGCACCAGATATTGATTTGCACAGAACACATAAAAATTTACGGTCGCAAGATCACTTTTATTGAGAAGTTTGGCTACTTTGAAATTTCCTTCTTATATTCAAAGAAAGAGGACCTCAATTAATTAAAAACAAATTGGATTAAAACAGCCTTGTTATGAATCAGGTGTTTGTAAAGGTCGTATTTGCAGCGCGAAAACATAGTAGTCATGTTTTTCAGTGTTTACTATTTTTCTCCTATTTTTCGTGGACATTGGAGAAGATTTGACCATTATTTCGTTTTCCCCAAATGCAAAATTTTACCGAGTAAGTTATGGTTGACATTATCCGAATGTTGAAACTTTTTACATACGGTTATAGGGCAAATTATTCCACGCCAAATTTTTTTAGTGTGCATAACCAACCTTGCAAAACTACTCGTTGCTAAAAAAATCGATGTTCATGCAGGGAAGAGAAAAAACCCCCAAAAAAATTGGAAAAATTAAATATGCAACAGCTATCCTCTTAATCATAGATATATAGGTTTAATGTTTTACGGTCGTACGATTATTACCGCTGATACACAATCTTCTTTTTTCTTGTTTTATGCTAGTTTTTCACAAACTTTATCCATGATTTTTTTATCCCGAGTAGATGATTGAGCGAACACCTTATCCTTTCTTCGAAAAAAAAATAGACAAAAAGTGAGGGAAATAAAAGAAAACAACACGAGACAATCGTTCTCGCACTAATATCCATAAAGAAGTCAAACACACACGTGCTTTTTCCACTGGAAACTTGAAAAGGTAAGGTTTCAAAAACTGAAGAGTTATTACGCTAGTGGTCAAGTCAAACACTAGATCAGGTTGTTACATGTTTTGAGGCCAATTTCACAAAAATTATGAATGACAACAATTATTTTGATTTTGAAGATATTTTGCCAGTTTTACACGGGCCTGAAAATGCCATTTTTCACTACTTGTAATACATTTTCCCATCGTTGAGAGTTTTTAAGAAGCAACATATAAAAAGAAAATTGGCACACTGAACAAGACAATTTTCTAGTTTAAAGTATGTCTTTTCACTACCCCCCTAAATTGCATGATCACATTTTTATGAAGTAACGAGTAGTTTTCTGCACGAAGATCAAATGCGTTCACCATGTCTTCTTAAAAAAAACAAGTCGAGGCTCTTTTCCAGTTCCCCCTATTTTTTTCCGAAAATATATTTGAAATATTATAACAAATGACTTTTCATTGAAAACCCGTATTACAAGGCCAAACAAATTGTGCATTTTGTGAGTTGTAAACGGGTTAGGCAACAAGGACGCTACCTTTGTTCTTATTTTGTTCTTTCACTTCCTTTGATCGTTCCGACAAAATTTTAACATGTTTAAATATTGGTCTCTGGAATCCAGGAATATACAGACACAAAACTCTGCGTCTGTCGAATGCACAGTGTGGCCTCGTAGTGCTCGCAAGTGTGGGCAGGAAAAATAGCAGTTTAACATCATATGATCATTTTTTGAAAGATTATTCAAAGAAGAGTCTGTTTTTGCTCTTACACGCATGTTCATTAGAGTAATGAGCATAGTTGGGAGATGCCTGTGGGAAAAAGAGCCCGGCCTGAGGATACGAAGTGCCCGAGTGCGGCTCTTTTGCCCGAGGCCATCATCAACATTGTTCCAACTGTTGAGGAGTATATTTTTAATCTTTCTGAGAAAAGAGAAAAAGATTCCAGAAAAATGTGAAAGAGCCCAAAACATTGTGAAAGAGTCCTAAAAAAGGGCGCGAAATTATCAAATGATTTCTTTTTTTATTATTGAGTTCTAATGTTTCTTTTTTCAATTTTGCATTGTCGTGAAAGAAACTGTTTGAAAGAGCAAAACATACTCCCCCACGACAAGGCACGATGAAAAATGAAATATTAGAACGCATCAATAAAAAAAGAAATCATTTGTATAGTTTCGCGCTCATTTACGGGCTCTTTCACAACTTTCCTGGCTTTTTCACAATTTTCCCGCACCTTTCCTTCAGAAACAGCAAAAACATACTCTTCAACAGCTAGAACATAGTTGAAGATATATTCAGGAAAAAGAGCTGCACTCGGGGACTTCGTGCCCCCAGTCCGGGCTCTTTGTAGTAGTTAGAAGATAGTTGAAAGATGTCCGAGGGAAAAAGATCCTGCCTGAGGGCACGATGTGCCCGATGGCGTCTCTTTTGCCCGAGGCCTTCTTCAATTATGTTCTAACTTGTGAAGAGTATGCTTTTTGCTCTTTTGCCCGAGGCTATCTTCAACTATGTTCTAACTGTTGAAGAGTATGTTTTTTGCTCGTTTTGTTTGTTTCGCTCTTTCAATTGTCATAATTGTGCTTCTTTTCAAAAAAAGAGCTCGGTAAATTAAGAGAAAGGCGCGAAATTATGGGAATGATTTCTTTTTCTATTCATGCGTTCTAATATTTCTTTTTTCATTTATGCCTTGTCGTGAAAGAACAAGTGTGAACGAACAAAAACATACTCTTCTTCCCTCGGGCATCTTTCAACAGGGTTTTACTTGGTTAAGTATGCTGACTAAATATGATTGTCATATCCTAATTAGATCAAATGCCAATTTTCTTAACACATAGGAACTAGTGAAAAATTGTAGGTGGGAGGAAAAGAAAAAGAGCCATAAAATTATCCTCCAATTTAGGCGTTTTTCAAAATGCCTATCTTTAAGGCGTTTTTCGAACAGCGTAGTGACTCCGAATGTTTGAAATTGGACCATATTGGAGTAGATCCGTTTGTAGGTAGATCAAATTTTAGGATCAGAGCTACATCAATTAACTTGTGAATTTTTTATATAAAATTCACCAGTAAATTTTAAGCCTGATTTTTCACCATCAATTTTTCAAAACGGACAATTTTAGTTAAAGTTATAGTTCTTTTCCATTTTTGAAATACGCCGTTAGAGATGATAAATGAAATTCGAGATTAACCTTGATAAACCCCTGGTTGTACCACAAAATTGATGCGATGGGATTGCTCACACTACATGCACTTTTTAGTTTAATTTTTGAACAATTTTCGAACTTTACATAATGCCAGAAATCTTGTCATGGTCAGTTAAATTTTCAGATAAAACATCGTAACACGAAGCGTCTAGCCACAAAACACGTGCAACACTTGTGAAAAAAAAATTGACCGGAGGGGAAAAGTGGAAAAGTTCTCAACCTAGACAAAACAAAATTCTCGAACATTTCAGACAGCATGAGTAAGGTTTTGTACCCCGTTGGAAATCTTGTCAATGCCGGAAATCTTGTCATGGTCAGTTAAATTTTCAGCTAAAACATCTTAAAACCAAGCGTCTAGCCACAAAACACGTGAAACACTTGTGAAAAAAACTGACTGGAGGGGAAAAGTGGAGAAATTCTCAAGCTAGATAAAAACAAAATTCTCGAACACTTCGGACAACATGAGTAAGGTTTGGTACCCCGCTGGAAATCTTGTGAATGCCGGAAATCTTGTCATGGTCATTTAAAATTTCTGATAAAACATCGTAACATCAAGCGTCTAGCCACAAAACACTTGAAACACTTGTGAAAAAAAAATTGACTGGAAGGGAAAAGTGGTGAAGGTCTCAACCTAGACACAACAATATTCTCGAACATTTCAGACAACATGAGTAAGGTTTTGTACCCCGCTGGAAATCTTGTGAATGCCGGAAATCTTGTCATGGTCAGTTAAATTTTCTGATAAAACATCGTAACGTCAAGCGCCTAGCACAAAACACGTGAAACACTTGTGAAAAAAAAATTGACTGGAGGGGAAAAGTGGTGAAGTTCTCAACCTAGACAAAACAACGTTCTCGAACACTTCAGACAACATGAGTAAGGTTTGGTACCCCGCTGGAAATCTTGTGAATGCCGGAAATCTTGTCATGGTCAGTTAAATTTTCTGATAAAACATCGTAACATCAAGCGTCTAGCCACAAAACACGTGAAACACTTGTGAAAAAAAATTGACTGGAGGGGAAAAGTGATGAAGTTCTCATCAATCTAGATAAGAAACAATAGTCTCGAACATTTCAGACAACATAAGTAAGGTTTGGTACCCCGTTGGAAATCTTGTCAATGCCGGAAATCTTGTGATGGTCAGTTAAATTTTCTCATAAAACATCGTAACGTCAAGCGTCTAGCCACAAAACACGTGAAACACTTGTGAAAAAAAAATTGACTGGAGGGGAAAAGTGGTGAAGTTCTCAACCTAGACAAAACAAAATTCTCGAACACTTCAGACAACATGAGTAAGGTTTGGTACCCCGCTGGAAAACTTGTGAATGCCGGAAATCTTGTCATGGTCAGTTAAATTTTCTGATAAAACATCGTAACATCAAGCGTCTAGCCACAAAACTCGTGAAACACTTGTGAAAAAAAATTGACTGGAGGGGAAAAGTGATGAAGTTCTCAATCTAGATAAGAAACAATAGTCTCGAACATTTCAGACAACATGAGCAAGGTTTGGTACCCCGTTGGAAATCTTGTCAATGCCGGAAATCTTGTGATGGTCAGTTAAATTTTCAGATAAAACATCTTAACACCAAGCGTCTAGCCACAAAACACTTGAAACACTTGTGAAAAAAAATTGACTGGAGGGGAAAAGTGGAGAAGTTCTCAACCTAGATAAAAACAATATTCTCGAACACTTCAGACAACATGAGTAAGGTTTGGTACCCCGCTGGAAATCTTGTGAATGCCGGAAATCTTGTCATGGTCAGTTTAATTTTCTTATAAAAAATCGTAACATCAAGCGTCTAGGCACAAAACACGTGAAACACTTGTGAAAAAAAAATGACTGGAGGGGAAAAGTGGAGAAGTTCTCAACCTAGATAAAAACAATATTCTCGAACATTTCAGACAACATGAGTAAGGTTTGGTACCCCGCTGGAAATCTTGTGAATGCCGGAAATCTTGTCATGGTCAGTTAAATTTTCTGATAAAACATCGTAACATCAAGCGTCTAGCCACAAAACACTTGAAACACTTCTGAAAAAAAAATTGACTGGAGGGGAAAAGTGGTGAAGTTCTCAACCTAGACAAAAAAAATTCTCGAACATTTCAGACAACATGAATAAGGTTGTGTACCCCGCTGGAAATCTTGTGAATGCCGGAAACTTTGTCATGGTCAGTTAAAGTTTCTGATAAAACATCGTAACATCAAGCGTCTAGCCACAAAACACGCGAAAAACTTGTGAAAAAAATTGACTGGAGGGGAAAAGTGGAGAAGTTCTCAACCTAGATAAGAACAATATTCTCGAACACTTCAGACAACATGAGTAAGGTTTGGTACGCCGATGGAAATCTTGTGAATGCCGGAAATCTTGTCATGGTCAGTTAAATTTTCTGATAAAACATCGTAACATCAAGCGTCTAGCCACAAAACACGTGAAACACTTTTGAAAAAAAATTGACTGGAGGGGAAAAGTGATGAAGTTCTCAATCTAGATTAAAAAAAATAGTCTCGAACATTTCAGACAACATGAGTAAGGTTTGGTACCCCGTTGGAAATCTTGTCAATGCCGGAAATCTTGTCATGGTCAGTTAAATTTTCAGATAAAACATCTTAACACCAAGCGTCTAGCCACAAAACACGTGAAACACTTTTGAACAAAAAATTGACTGGAGGGGAAAAGTGATGAAGTTCTCAATCTAGATAAGAAACAATATTCTCGAACACTTCAGACAACATGAGTAAGGTTTGGTACCCCGCAGGAAATCTTGTGAATGCCGGAAATCTTGTCATGGTCAGTTAAATTTTCTCATAAAACATCGTAACATCAAGCGTCTAGCCACAAAACACGTGAAACACTTGTGAAACCTAGATAAAATCAAAATTCTCGAACACTTCAGACAACATGAGTAAGGTTTGGTACCCCGCTGGAACTCTTGTGAATGCCGGAAATCTTGTCATGGTCAGTTAAATTTTCTGATAAAACATCGTAACATCAAGCGTCTAGCCACAAAACACTTGAAACACTTGTGAAAAAAAAATTGACTGGAGGGGAAAAGTGGTGAAGTTCTCAACCTAGACAAAACAAAATTCTCGAACATTTCAGACAACATGAGTAAGGTTTTGTACCCCGCTGGAAATCTTGTGAAAGCCGGAAATCTTGTCATGGTCAGTTAAATTTTCTGATAAAACATCGTAACATCAAGCGTCTAGCCACAAAACACGTGAAACACTTGTGAAAAAAAAATTGACTGGAGGGGAAAAGTGGTGAAGTTCTCAACCTAGACAAAACAAAATTCTCTAACATTTCAGACAACATGAGTAAGGTTTTGTACCCCGCTGGAGATTTTGTGAATGCCGGAAATCTTGTCATGGTCAGTTAAATTTTCTGATAAAACACCATTACGCCAAGCGTCTAGCCACAAAACAGGTGAAACACTTGTGAAAAAAATGACTGTAGGGGAAAAGTGGAAAAGATCTCAACCTAGATAAAAACAATATTCTCGAACATTTCAGACAACATGAGTAAGGTTTGATACCCCGCTGGAAATCTTGTGAATGCCGGAAATCTTGTCATAGTCAATTGAATTTTCAGATAGAACATCGTAATACACAAAACACATGAAGCAACTGTGAAAAAAATTGACTAGAGGGGAAAAGTGGAAAAGTTCTCAACCTAGACAAAACAATATTCTCGTTTGTATACCACTGGAAATCTTGTGAATGCCGGAAATCTTGTCATGATCAGTTAAATTTTCCGATAAAACACCGTAACGCCAAGCGTTTAGCCACAAAACACGTGAAACACTTGTGAAAAAAAATTGACTAGGGGGGGGGGGAGTGGAGAAGTTCTCAACCTAGATAAAAACAATATTCTCGAACACTTCAGACAACATGAGTAAGGTTTGGTACCCCGCTGGAAATCTTGTGAATGCCGGAAATCTTGTCATGGTCAGTTAAATTTTGTGATAAAACATCGTAACATCAAGCGTCTAGCCACAAAACAGGTGAAACACTTGTGAAAAAAATGACTGTAGGGGAAAAGTGGAAAAGATCTCAACCTAGATAAAAACAATATTCTCGAACATTTCAGACAACATGAGTAAGGTT
This sequence comes from Symsagittifera roscoffensis, assembly GCF_963678635.1. Classification (NCBI taxonomy): domain Eukaryota; kingdom Metazoa; phylum Xenacoelomorpha; order Acoela; family Convolutidae; genus Symsagittifera; species Symsagittifera roscoffensis. Next base: position 243,318 of record NW_026971073.1, read on the forward strand.
TGATACCCCGCTGGAAATCTTGTGAATGCCGGAAATCTTGTCATAGTCAATTGAATTTTCAGATAAAACATCGTAACACACAAAACACGTGAAACAACTGTGAAAAAAAATTGACTAGAGGGGAAAAGTGGAAAAGTTCTCAACCTAGACAAAACAATATTCTCGTTTGTATACCACTGGAAATCTTGTGAATGCCGGGAATGTTGTCATGATCAATTAAATTTTCCGATAAAACACCGTAACGCCAAGCGTTTAGCCACAAAACACGTGAAACACTTGTGAAAAAAATTGACCGGAGGGGGGAGTGGTGAAGTTCTCAACCTAGATAAAAATAATACTCTCGAACACTTCAGACAACATGAGTAAGGTTTGGTACCCCGCAGGAAATCTTGTCATGGTGAGTTAATTTTTCCAATAAAACATCGTAACATTAAGCGTCTAGCCACAAAACAGGTGAAACAACTGTGAAAAAAAATTGACTAGAGGGGAAAAGTGGAAAAGTTCTCAACCTAGACAAAACAATATTCTCGTTTGTATACCACTGGAAATCTTGTGAATGCCGGGAATCTTGTCATGATCAGTTAAATTTTCCGATAAAACACCATTACGCCAAGCGTCTAGCCACAAAACAGGTGAAACACTTGTGAAAAAAATGACTGTAGGGGAAAAGTGGAAAAGATCTCAACCTAGATAAAAACAATATTCTCGAACATTTCAGACAACATGAGTAAGGTTTGATACCCCGCTGGAAATCTTGTGAATGCCGGAAATCATGTCATCGTCAATTGAATTTTCAGATAGAACATCGTAATACACAAAACACATGAAGCAACTGTGAAAAAAATTGACTAGAGGGGAAAAGTGGAAAAGTTCTCAACCTAGACAAAACAATATTCTCGTTTGTATACCACTGGAAATCTTGTGAATGCCGGAAATCTTGTCATGATCAGTTAAATTTTCCGATAAAACACCGTAACGCCAAGCGTTTAGCCACAAAACACGTGAAACACTTGTGAAAAAAAAATTGACTAGGGGGGGGGGGGGAGTGGAGAAGTTCTCAACCTAGATAAAAACAATATTCTCGAACACTTCAGACAACATGAGTAAGGTTTGGTACCCCGCTGGAAATCTTGTGAATGCCGAAAATCTTGTCATGGTCAGTTAAATTTTGTGATAAAACATCGTAACATCAAGCGTCTAGCCACAAAACAGGAGAAACACTTGTGAAAAAAATGACTGTAGGGGAAAAGTGGAAAAGATCTCAACCTAGATAAAAACAATATTCTCGTTTGTATACCACTGGAAATCTTGTGAATGCCGGGAATCTTGTCATGATCAGTTAAATTTTCCGATAAAACACCATTACGCCAAGCGTCTAGCCACAAAACAGGTGAAACACTTGTGAAAAAAATGACTGTAGGGGAAAAGTGGAAAAGATCTCAACCTAGATAAAAACAATATTCTCGAACATTTCAGACAACATGAGTAAGGTTTGATACCCCGCTGGAAATCTTGTGAATGCCGGAAATCATGTCATCGTCAATTGAATTTTCAGATAGAACATCGTAATACACAAAACACATGAAGCAACTGTGAAAAAAATTGACTAGAGGGGAAAAGTGGAAAAGTTCTCAACCTAGACAAAACAATATTCTCGTTTGTATACCACTGGAAATCTTGTGAATGCCGGAAATCTTGTCATGATCAGTTAAATTTTCCGATAAAACACCGTAACGCCAAGCGTTTAGCCACAAAACACGTGAAACACTTGTGAAAAAAAAATTGACTAGGGGGGGGGGGAGTGGAGAAGTTCTCAACCTAGATAAAAACAATATTCTCGAACACTTCAGACAACATGAGTAAGGTTTGGTACCCCGCTGGAAATCTTGTGAATGCCGAAAATCTTGTCATGGTCAGTTAAATTTTGTGATAAAACATCGTAACATCAAGCGTCTAGCCACAAAACAGGAGAAACACTTGTGAAAAAAATGACTGTAGGGGAAAAGTGGAAAAGATCTCAACCTAGATAAAAACAATATTCTCGAACATTTCAGACAACATGAGTAAGGTTTGATACCCCGCTGGAAATCTTGTGAATGCCGGAAATCTTGTCATAGTCAATTGAATTTTCAGATAAAACATCGTAACACACAAAACACGTGAAACAACTGTGAAAAAAAATTGACTAGAGGGGAAAAGTGGAAAAGTTCTCAACCTAGACAAAACAATATTCTCGTTTGTATACCACTGGAAATCTTGTGAATGCCGGGAATCTTGTCATGATCAGTTAAATTTTCCGATAAAACACCGTAACGCCAAGCGTTTAGCCACAAAACACGTGAAACACTTGTGAAAAAAATTGACCGGAGGGGGGAGTGGTGAAGTTCTCAACCTAGATAAAAACAATATTCTCGAACACTTCAGACAACATGAGTAAAGTTTGGTACCCCGCAGGAAATCTTCTCATGGTGAGTTAATTTTTCCAATAAAACATCGTAACATTAAGCGTCTAGCCACAAAACAGGTGAAACAACTGTGAAAAAAAATTGACTAGAGGGGAAAAGTGGAAAAGTTCTCAACCTAGACAAAACAATATTCTCGTTTGTATACCACTGGAAATCTTGTGAATGCCGGAAATCTTGTCATGATCAGTTAAATTTTCCGATAAAACACCATTACGCCAAGCGTCTAGCCACAAAACACGTGAAACACTTGTGAAAAAAAATGACTGGAGGGGAAAAGTGGAGAAGATCTCAACCTAGATAAAAACAATATTCTCGAACATTTCAGGCAACATGAATAAGGTTTGGTACCCCGCTGGAAATCTTGTGAATGCCGGAAATCTTGTCATAGTCAATTGAATTTTCAGATAAAACATCGTAACACACAAAACACGTGAAACAACTGTGAAAAAAAAATTGACTAGAGGGGAAAAGTGAAAAAGTTCTCAACCTAGACAAAACAATATTCTCGTTTGTATACCACTGGAAATCTTGTGAATGCCGGAAATCTTGTCATGATCAGTTAACTTTTCCGATAAAACACCGTAACGCCAAGCGTTTAGCCACAAAACACGTGAAACACTTGTGAAAAAAATTGACTGGGGGGGGAGTGGAGAAGTTCTCAACCTAGATAAAAACAATATTCTCGAACAATTCAGACAATATGAGTAAGGTTTGGTACCCCGCTGGAAATCTTGTGAATGCCGGAAATCTTGTCATGGTCAGTTAAATTTTCCAATAAAACATCGTAATATCAAGCGTCTAGCCACAAAACACGTGAAACACTTGTGAAAAAAAATTGACTGGAGGGGAAAAGTGGAGAAATTCTCAACCTTAGATAAAAACAAAATTCTCGAACACTTCAGACAACATGAGTTAGGTTTGGTACCCCGCTGGAAATCTTGTGAAAGCCGGAAAACTTGTCATGGTCAGTTAAATTTTCTGATAAAACATCGTATCATCAAGTGTCTAGCCACAAAACACGTGAAACACTTGTGAAAAAATAATTGACTGGGGGGAAAAGTGGAGAAATTCTCAATCTAGATAAAAACAATATTCTCAAACATTTCAGACAACATGAGTAAGGTTTGGTACCCCGCTGGAAATCTTGTGAATGCCGGAAATCTTGTCATGGTCAGTTAAATTTTCCAATAAAACATCGTAATATCAAGCGTCTAGCCACAAAACAGGTGAAAAACTTGTGAAAAAAAGACTGTAGGGGAAAACTTGAAAAGTTCCCAACCTAGACAAAACAATTTTCTCGTTTGTATACCGCTGGAAATCTTGTGAATGACGGAAATCTTGTCATGGTCAGTTAAATTTTCCGATAAAGCTCCGTAACGCCAAGCGTCTAGCCACAAAACAGGTGAAACACTTGTGAAAAAAATGACTGTAGGGGAAAAGTGGAAAAGTTCTCAATTTAGACTAAACCATTTTCTCGTTTGTATACCGCTGGAAATCTTGTGAATGTCAGAAATCTTGTCATGATCAGTTAATTTTTCCGATAAAACACCGTAACGCCAAGCGTCTAAGGGAGGGGAAAAGTGGAGAAGATCTCAACCTAGATAAAAACAATATTCTCGAACATTTCAGGCAACATGAATAAGGTTTGGTACCCCGCTGGAAATCTTGTGAATGCCGGAAATCTTGTCATAGTCAATTGAATTTTCAGATAAAACATCGTAACACACAAAACACGTGAAACAACTGTGAAAAAAAAATTGACTAGAGGGGAAAAGTGAAAAAGTTCTCAACCTAGACAAAACAATATTCTCGTTTGTATACCACTGGAAATCTTGTGAATGCCGGAAATCTTGTCATGATCAGTTAACTTTTCCGATAAAACACCGTAACGCCAAGCGTTTAGCCACAAAACACGTGAAACACTTGTGAAAAAAATTGACAGGGGGGAGTGGAGAAGTTCTCAACCTAGATAAAAACAATATTCTCGAACAATTCAGACAATATGAGTAAGGTTTGGTACCCCGCTGGAAATCTTGTGAATGCCGGAAATCTTGTCATGGTCAGTTAAATTTTCCAATAAAACATCGTAATATCAAGCGTCTAGCCACAAAACACGTGAAACACTTGTGAAAAAAAATTGACTGGAGGGGAAAAGTGGAGAAATTCTCAACCTTAGATAAAAACAAAATTCTCGAACACTTCAGACAACATGAGTTAGGTTTGGTACCCCGCTGGAAATCTTGTGAAAGCCGGAAAACTTGTCATGGTCAGTTAAATTTTCTGATAAAACATCGTATCATCAAGTGTCTAGCCACAAAACACGTGAAACACTTGTGAAAAAATAATTGACTGGGGGGAAAAGTGGAGAAATTCTCAATCTAGATAAAAACAATATTCTCAAACATTTCAGACAACATGAGTAAGGTTTGGTACCCCGCTGGAAATCTTGTGAATGCCGGAAATCTTGTCATGGTCAGTTAAATTTTCCAATAAAACATCGTAATATCAAGCGTCTAGCCACAAAACAGGTGAAAAACTTGTGAAAAAAAGACTGTAGGGGAAAACTTGAAAAGTTCCCAACCTAGACAAAACAATTTTCTCGTTTGTATACCGCTGGAAATCTTGTGAATGACGGAAATCTTGTCATGGTCAGTTAAATTTTCCGATAAAGCTCCGTAACGCCAAGCGTCTAGCCACAAAACAGGTGAAACACTTGTGAAAAAAATGACTGTAGGGGAAAAGTGGAAAAGTTCTCAATTTAGACTAAACCATTTTCTCGTTTGTATACCGCTGGAAATCTTGTGAATGTCAGAAATCTTGTCATGATCAGTTAATTTTTCCGATAAAACACCGTAACGCCAAGCGTCTAGCCACAAAACACGTGAAACATTTGTGAAAAAATAATTGACTGGGGGGGGGGGGGAAGTGGAGAAGTACTCAACCTAGATAAAAACAATATTCTCGAACATTTCAGACAACATGAGTAAGGTTTGGTACCCCGCTGGAAATCTTGTGAATGCCGGAATTCTTGTCATGGTCAGTTAAATTTTCTCATAAAACATCGTAACATCAAACGTCTAGCCACAAAACACGTGAAACACTTGGGAAACCTAGATAAAAACAAAATTCTCGAACACTTCAGACAACATGAGTAAGGTTTGGTACCCCGCTGGAACTCTTGTGAATGCCGGAAATCTTGTCATGGTCAGTTAAATTTTCTGATAAAACATCGTAACATCAAGCGTCTAGCCACAAAACACGTGAAACACTTGTGAAACCTAGATAAAAACAAAATTCTCGAACACTTCAGACAACATGAGTAAGGTTTGGTACCCCGCTGGAACTCTTGTGAATGCCGGAAATCTTGTCATGGTCAGTTAAATTTTCTCATAAAACATCGTAACATCAAGCGTCTAGCCACAAAACACGTGAAACACTTGTGAAACCTAGATAAAAACAAAATTCTCGAACACTTCAGACAACATGAGTAAGGTTTGGTACCCCGCTGGAACTCTTGTGAATGCCGGAAATCTTGTCATGGTCAGTTAAATTTTCTGATAAAACATCGTAACATCAAGCGTCTAGCCACAAAACACTTGAAACATTTGTGAAAAAATAATTGACTGGGGGGGGAGTTGAGAAGTTCTCAACCTAGATAAAAACAATTTTCTCGAACATTTCAGACAACATGAGTAAGGTTTGGTACCCCGCTGGAATTCTTGTGAATGCCAGAAATCTTGTCATGGTCAGTTAAATTTTCCAATAAAACATCGTAATATCAAGCGTCTAGCCACAAAACACGTGAAACATTTGTGAAAAAATAATTGACTGGGGGGGGGGAAGTGGAGAAGTACTCAACCTAGATAAAAACAATATTCTCGAACATTTCAGACAACATGAGTAAGGTTTGGTACCCCGCTGGAAATCTTGTGAATGCCGGAATTCTTGTCATGGTCAGTTAAATTTTCTCATAAAACATCGTAACATCAAACGTCTAGCCACAAAACACGTGAAACACTTGGGAAACCTAGATAAAAACAAAATTCTCGAACACTTCAGACAACATGAGTAAGGTTTGGTACCCCGCTGGAACTCTTGTGAATGCCGGAAATCTTGTCATGGTCAGTTAAATTTTCTGATAAAACATCGTAACATCAAGCGTCTAGCCACAAAACACGTGAAACACTTGTGAAACCTAGATAAAAACAAAATTCTCGAACACTTCAGACAACATGAGTAAGGTTTGGTACCCCGCTGGAACTCTTGTGAATGCCGGAAATCTTGTCATGGTCAGTTAAATTTTCTCATAAAACATCGTAACATCAAGCGTCTAGCCACAAAACACGTGAAACACTTGTGAAACCTAGATAAAAACAAAATTCTCGAACACTTCAGACAACATGAGTAAGGTTTGGTACCCCGCTGGAACTCTTGTGAATGCCGGAAATCTTGTCATGGTCAGTTAAATTTTCTGATAAAACATCGTAACATCAAGCGTCTAGCCACAAAACACTTGAAACATTTGTGAAAAAATAATTGACTGGGGGGGGGAGTTGAGAAGTTCTCAACCTAGATAAAAACAATTTTCTCGAACATTTCAGACAACATGAGTAAGGTTTGGTACCCCGCTGGAATTCTTGTGAATGCCAGAAATCTTGTCATGGTCAGTTAAATTTTCCAATAAAACATCGTAATATCAAGCGTCTAGCCACAAAACAGGTGAAAAACTTGTGAAAAAAGTAACTGTAGGGGAAAAGTGGAAAAGTTCCCAACCTAGACAAAACAATTTTCTCGTTTGTATACCGCTGGAAATCTTGTGAATGACGGAAATCTTGTCATGGTCAATTAAAATTTCCGATAAAGCTCCGTAACGCCAAGCGTCTAGCCACAAAACAGGTGAAACACTTGTGAAAAAAATGACTGTTTGGAAAAGTGGAAAAGTTCTCAATTTAGACTAAACAATTTTCTCGTTTGTATACCGCTGGAAATCTTGTGAATGTCAGAAATCTTGTCATGATCAGTTAATTTTTCCGATAAAACACCGTAACGCCAAGCGTCTAGCCACAAAACACGTGAAACATTTGTGAAAAAATAATTGACTGGGGGGGGGGGGGAAGTGGAGAAGTTCTCAACCTAGATAAAAACAATATTCTCGAACATTTCAGACAACATGAGTAAGGTTTGGTACCCCGCTGGAAATCTTGTGAATGCCGGAAATCTTGTCATGGTCAGTTAAATTTTCTCATAAAACATCGTAACATCAAGCGTCTAGCCACAAAACACGTGAAACACTTGTGAAACCTAGATAAAAACAAAATTCTCGAACGCTTCAGACAACATGAGTAAGGTTTGGTACCCCGCTGGAACTCTTGTGAATGCCGGAAATCTTGTCATGGTCAGTTAAATTTTCTGATAAAACATCGTAACATCAAGCGTCTAGCCACAAAACACTTGAAACTCTTGTGAAAAAAAAATTGACTGGAGGGGAAAAGTGGTGAAGTTCTCAACCTAGACAAAACAAAATTCTCGAACATTTCAGACAACATGAGTAAGGTTTTGTACCCCGCTGGAAATCTTCTGAATGCCGGAAATCTTGTCATGGTCAGTTAAATTTTCTGATAAAACATCGTAACATCAAGCTTCTAGCCACAAAACACGTGAAACACTTGTGAAAAAAAAATTGACTGGAGGGGAAAAGTGGTGAAGTTCTCAACCTAAACAAAACAAATTTCTCTAACATTTCAGACAACATGAGTAAGGTTTTGTACCCCGCTGGAGATTTTGTGAATGCCGGAAATCTTGTCATGGTCAGTTAAATTTCCCGATAAATCATCGTAACATCAAGCGTCTAGCCACAAAACAGGTAAAACACATGTGAAAAAAATGACTGTAGGGGAAAAGTGGAAAAGTTCTCAATTTAGACTAAACAATTTTCTCATTTGTATACCGCTGGAAATCTTGTGAATGTCAGAAATCTTGTCATGATCAGTTAATTTTTCCGATAAATTACCGTAACGCCAAGCGTCTAGCCACAAAACACGTGAAACATTTGTGAAAAAATAATTGACTGGGGGGGGGGGGAAGTGGAGAAGTTCTCAACCTAGATAAAAACAATATTCTCGAACATTTCAGACAACATGAGTAAGGTTTGGTACCCCGCTGGAAATCTTGTGAATGCCGGAAATCTTGTCATGGTCAGTTAAATTTTCCCATAAAACATCGTAACATCAAGCGTCTAGCCACAAAACACGTGAAACACTTGTGAAACCTAGATAAAAACAAAATTCTCGAACGCTTCAGACAACATGAGTAAGGTTTGGTACCCCGCTGGAATTCTTGTGAATGCCGGAAATCTTGTCATGGTCAGTTAAATTTTCTGATAAAACATCGTAACATCAAGCGTCTAGCCACAAAACACGTGAAACACTTGTGAAACCTAGATAAAAACAAAATTCTCGAACGCTTCAGACAACATGAGTAAGGTTTGGTACCCCGCTGGAACTCTTGTGAATGCCGGAAATCTTGTCATGGTCAGTTAAATTTTCTGATAAAACATCGTAACATCAAGCGTCTAGCCACAAAACACTTGAAACTCTTGTGAAAAAAAAATTGACTGGAGGGGAAAAGTGGAAAAATTCTCAATCTAGACAAAACAAAATTCTCGAACATTTCAGACAACATGAGTAAGTTTTGGTACCCCGCTGTAAATCTTGTGAATGCCGGAAATCTTGTCATGGTCAGTTAAATTTCCCGATAAATCATCGTAACATCAAGCGTCTAGCCACAAAACAGGTAAAACACATGTGAAAAAAATGACTGTAGGGGAAAAGTGGAAAAGTTCTCAATTTAGACTAAACAATTTTCTCATTTGTATACCGCTGGAAATCTTGTGAATGTCAGAAATCTTGTCATGATCAGTTAATTTTTCCGATAAAACACCGTAACGCCAAGCGTCTAGCCACAAAACACGTGAAACATTTGTGAAAAAATAATTGACTGGGGGGGGGAAGTGGAGAAGTTCTCAACCTAGATAAAAACAATATTCTCGAACATTTCAGACAACATGAGTAAGGTTTGGTACCCCGCTGGAAATCTTGTGAATGCCGGAAATCTTGTCATGGTCAGTTAAATTTTCTCATAAAACATCGTAACATCAAGCGTCTAGCCACAAAACACGTGAAACACTTGTGAAACCTAGATAAAAACAAAATTCTCGAACGCTTCAGACAACATGAGTAAGGTTTGGTACCCCGCTGGAACTCTTGTGAATGCCGGAAATCTTGTCATGGTCAGTTAAATTTTCTGATAAAACATCGTAACATCAAGCGTCTAGCCACAAAACACTTGAAACTCTTGTGAAAAAAAAATTGACTGGAGGGGAAAAGTGGTGAAGTTCTCAACCTAGACAAAACAAAATTCTCGAACATTTCAGACAACATGAGTAAGGTTTTGTACCCCGCTGGAAATCTTCTGAATGCCGGAAATCTTGTCATGGTCAGTTAAATTTTCTGATAAAACATCGTAACATCAAGCTTCTAGCCACAAAACACGTGAAACACTTGTGAAAAAAAAATTGACTGGAGGGGAAAAGTGGTGAAGTTCTCAACCTAAACAAAACAAATTTCTCTAACATTTCAGACAACATGAGTAAGGTTTTGTACCCCGCTGGAGATTTTGTGAATGCCGGAAATCTTGTCATGGTCAGTTAAATTTTCTGATAAAACACCATTACGCCAAGCGTCTAGCCACAAAACAGGTGAAACACTTGTGAAAAAAATGACTGTAGGGGAAAAGTGGAAAAGATCTCAACCTAGATAAAAACAATATTCTCGAACATTTCAGACAACATGAGTAACGTTTGATACCCCGCTGGAAATCTTGTGAATGCCGGAAATCTTGTCATAGTCAATTGAATTTTCAGATAGAACATCGTAATACACAAAACACATGAAGCAACTGTGAAAAAAATTGACTAGGGGGGAAAAGTGGAAAAGCTCTCAACCTAGACAAAACAATATTCTCGATTGTATACCACTGGAAATCTTGTGAATGCCGGAAATCTTGTCATCATCAGTTAAATTTTCCGATAAAACACCGTAACGCCAAGCGTCTAGCCACAAAACACGTGAAACATTTGTGAAAAAATAATTGACTGGGGGGGTGGGGAAGTGGAGAAGTTCTCAACCTAGATAAAAACAATATTCTCGAACATTTCAGACAACATGAGTAAGGTTTGGTACCCCGCTGGAAATCTTGTGAATGCCGGAAATCTTGTCATGGTCAGTTAAATTTTCTCATAAAACATCGTAACATCAAGCGTCTAGCCACAAAACACGTGAAACACTTGTGAAACCTAGATAAAAACAAAATTCTCGAACACTTCAGACAACATGAGTAAGGTTTGGTACCCCGCTGGAACTCTTGTGAATGCCGGAAATCTTGTCATGGTCAGTTAAATTTTCTGATAAAACATCGTAACATCAAGCGTCTAGCCACAAAACACTTGAAACACTTGTGAAAAAAAAATTGACTGGAGGGGAAAAGTGGTGAAGTTCTCAACCTAGACAAAACAAAATTCTCGAACATTTCAGACAACATGAGTAAGGTTTTGTACCCCGCTGGAAGTCTTCTGAATGCCGGAAATCTTGTCATGGTCAGTTAAATTTTCTGATAAAACATCGTAACATCAAGCTTCTAGCCACAAAACACGTGAAACACTTGTGAAAAAAAAATTGACTGGAGGGGAAAAGTGGTGAAGTTCTCAACCTAAACAAAACAAATTTCTCTAACATTTCAGACAACATGAGTAAGGTTTTGTACCCCGCTGGAGATTTTGTGAATGCCGGAAATCTTGTCATGGTCAGTTAAATTTTCTGATAAAACACCATTACGCCAAGCGTCTAGCCACAAAACAGGTGAAACACTTGTGAAAAAATGACTGTAGGGGAAAAGTGGAAAAGATCTCAACCTAGATAAAAACAATATTCTCGAACATTTCAGACAACATGAGTAAGGTTTGATACCCCGCTGGAAATCTTGTGAATGCCGGAAATCTTGTCATAGTCAATTGAATTTTCAGATAGAACATCGTAATACACAAAACACATGAAGCAACTGTGAAAAAAATTGACTAGGGGGGAAAAGTGGAAAAGTTCTCAACCTAGACAAAACAATATTCTCGATTGTATACCACTGGAAATCTTGTGAATGCCGGAAATCTTGTCATGATCAGTTAAATTTTCCGATAAAACACCGTAACGCCAAGCGTTTAGCCACAAAACACGTGAAACACTTGTGAAAAAAAAATTGACTAGGGGGGGGAGTGGAGAAGTTCTCAACCTAGATAAAAACAATATTCTCGAACACTTCAGACAACATGAGTAAGGTTTGGTACCCCGCTGGAAATCTTGTGAATGCCGGAAATCTTGTCATGGTCAGTTAATTTTTGTGATAAAACATCGTAACATCAAGCGTCTAGCCACAAAACAGGTGAAACACTTGTGAAAAAAATTACTGTAGGGGAAAAGTGGAAAAGATCTCAACCTAGATAAAAACAATATTCTCGAACATTTCAGACAACATGAGTAAGGTTTGATACCCCGCTGGAAATCTTGTGAATGCCGGAAATCTTGTCATAGTCAATTGAATTTTCAGATAAAACATCGTAACACACAAAACACGTGAAACAACTGTGAAAAAAAATTGACTAGAGGGGAAAAGTGGAAAAGTTCTCAACCTAGACAAAACAATATTCTCGTTTGTATACCACTGGAAATCTTGTGAATGCCGGAAATCTTGTCATGATCAGTTAAATTTTCCGATAAAACACCGTAACGCCAAGCGTTTAGCCACAAAACACGTGAAACACTTGTGAAAAAAATTGACTGGAGGGGGGAGTGGAGAAGTTCTCAACCTAGATAAAAACAATGTTCTCGAACACTTCAGACAACATGAGTAAGGTTTGGTACCCCGCAGGAACTCTTGTCATGGTGAGTTAAATTTTCCAATAAAACATCGTAACATTAAGCGTCTAGCCACAAAACAGGTGAAACAACTGTGAAAAAAAAATGACTAGAGGGGAAAAGTGGAAAAGTTCTCAACCTAGACAAAACAATATTCTCGTTTGTATACCACTGGAAATCTTGTGAATGCCGGAAATCTTGTCATGATCAGTTAAATTTTCCGATAAAACACCATTACGCCAAGCGTCTAGCCACAAAACACGTGAAACACTTGTGAAAAAAAATGACTGGAGGGGAAAAGTGGAGAAGATCTCAACCTAGATAAAAACAATATTCTCGAACATTTCAGGCAACATGAGTAAGGTTTGGTACCCCGCTGGAAATCTTGTGAATGCCGGAAATCTTGTCATAGTCAATTGAATTTTCAGATAAAACATCGTAACACACAAAACACGTGAAACAACTGTGAAAAAAAAATTGACTAGAGGGGAAAAGTGAAAAAGTTCTCAACCTAGACAAAACAATATTCTCGTTTGTATACCACTGGAAATCTTGGGAATGCCGGAAATCTTGTCATGATCAGTTAACTTTTCCGATAAAACACCGTAACGCCAAGCGTTTAGCCACAAAACACGTGAAACACTTGTGAAAAAAATTGACTGGGGGGGAGTGGAGAAGTTCTCAACCTAGATAAAAACAATATTCTCGAATACTTCAGACAATATGAGTAAGGTTTGGTACCCCGCTGGAAATCTTGTGAATGCCGGAAATCTTGTCATGGTCAGTTAAATTTTCCAATAAATTATCGTAAAATCAAGCGTCTAGCCACAAAACACGTGAAACACTTGTGACAAAAAATTGACTGGAGGGTAAAAGTGGAGAAATTCTCAACCTAGATAAAAACAAAATTCTCGAACACTTCAGACAACATGACTAAGGTTTGGTACCCCGCTGGAAATCTTGTGAAAGCCGGAAAACTTGTCATGGTCAGTTAAATTTTCTGATAAAACATCGTATCATCAAGTGTCTAGCCACAAAACACGTGAAACACTTGTGAAAAAATAATTGACTGGGGGGAAAAGTGGAGAAGTTCTCAATCTAGATAAAAACAATATTCTCAAACATTTCAGACAACATGAGTAAGGTTTGGTACCCCGCTGGAAATCTTGTGAATGCCGGAAATCTTGTCATGGACAGTTAAATTTTCCAATAAAACATCGTAATATCAAGCGTCTAGCCACAAAACAGGTGAAAAACTTGTGAAAAAAAGACTGTAGGGGAAAACTTGAAAAGTTCCCAACCTAGACAAAACAATTTTCTCGTTTGTATACCGCTGGAAATCTTGTGAATGACGGAAAACTTGTCATGGTCAGTTAAATTTTCCGATAAAGCTCCGTAACGCCAAGCGTCTAGCCACAAAACAGGTAAAACACATGTGAAAAAAATGACTGTAGGGGAAAAGTGGAAAAGTTCTCAATTTAGACTAAACAATTTTCTCATTTGTATACCGCTGGAAATCTTGTGAATGTCAGAAATCTTGTCATGATGAGTTAATTTTTCCGATAAAACACCGTAACGCCAAGCGTCTAGCCACAAAACACGTGAAACATTTGTGAAAAAATAATTGACTGGGGGGGGGGGGAAGTGGAGAAGTTCTCAACCTAGATAAAAACAATATTCTCGAACATTTCAGACAACATGAGTAAGGTTTGGTACCCCGCTGGAAATCTTGCGAATGCCAGAAATCTTGTCATGGTCAGTTAAATTTTCCAATAAAACATCGTAACGCCAAGCGTCTAGCCATATAACACGTGAAACACTTGTGAAAAAAGTAACTGTAGGGGAAAAGTGGAAAAGTTCTCAATCTAGACAAAACAATTTTCTCGTTTGGTACCCCGCTGGAAATCTTGTGAATGCCGGAAATCTTGTCATGGTCAGTTAAATTTTCCGATAAAACACCGTAACGCCAAGCGTCTAGCCATATAACACGTGAAACACTTGTGAAAAAATATGACTGGAAGGGAAAAGTTGAGAAGTTCTCAACCTAGATAAAAAACAATATTCTCGAACACTTCAGACAACATGAGTAAGGTTTGGTACCCCGCTGGAAATCTTGTGAATGCCGGAAATCTTGTCATGGTCAGTTAAATTTTCTGATAAAACATCGTAACATCAAGCGTCTAGCCACAAAACAGGTGAAACACTTGTGAAAAAAATGACTGTAGGGGAAAAGTGGAAAAGTTCTCAATTCAGACAAAACAAAGATCTCGAACATTTCAGACAACATGAGTAAGGTTTTGTACCCCGCTGGAAATCTTGTGAATGCCGGAAATCTTGTCATGGTCAGTTAAATTTTCCAATAAAACATCGTAATATTAAGCGTTTAGCCACGAAACAGGTGAAAACTGTAGGGGAAAACTTGAAAAGTTCCCAACCTAGACAAAACATTTTTCTCGTTTGTATAGCGCTGGAAATCTTGTGAATGACGGAAATCTTGTCATGGTCAGTTAAAGTTTCCGATAAAGCACCGCAACGCCAAGCGTCAAGCCACAAAAGACGTGAAACAATTGTGAAAAAAAAATTGACTGGAGGGGAAAAGTGATGAAGTTCTCAACCTAGATAAAAACAATATTCTCGAACACTTCAGACAACATGAGTAAGGTTTGGTACCCCGCTGGAAATCTTGTGAATGCCGGAAATCTTGTCATAGTCAGTTGAATTTTCAGATAAAACATCGTAACACAAAAAAAACGTGAAACAACTGTGAAAAAAAAATTGACTAGAGGGGAAATGTGGAAAAGTTCTCAACCTAGACAAAACAATACTCTCGTTTGTATACCAATGGAAATCTTGTGAATGCCGGAAATCTTGTCATGATCAACTTAATTTTCCGATAAAACACCGTAACGCCAAGCGTTTAGCCACAAAACACGTGAAACACTTGTGCAAAAAAAATTGACTGGGGGGGGGTGGAGAAGTTCTCAACCTAGATAAAAACAATATTCTCGAACAATTCAGACAACATGAGTAAGGTTTGGTACCCCGTTGGAAATCTTGTGAATGCCGGAAATCTTGTCATGGTCAGTTAAATTTTCTGATAAAACATCGTAACATCAAGCGTCTAGCCACAAAACAGGTGAAACACTTGTGAAAAAAATTACTGTAGGGGAAAAGTGGAAAAATTCTCAAATTAGACAAAACAATTTTCTCGTTTGTATACCGCTGGAAACCTTGTGAATGCCAGAAATCTTGTCATGATCAGTTAATTTTTCCGATAAAACACCGTAACGCCAAGCGTCTAGCCACAAAACACGTGAAACACTTGTGAAAAAATAATTGACTGGGGGGGGGGAGAAGTGGAGAAGTTCTCAACCCAGATAAAATTAATATTCTCGAACATTTCAAACAACATGAGTAAGGTTTGGTACCCCGCTGGAAATCTTGTGAATGCCGGAAATCTTGTCATGGTCAGTTAAATTTTCCAATAAAACATCGTAATATCAAGCGTCTAGCCACAAAACAGGTGAAAAATTGTGAAAAAAAAGACTGTAGGGGAAAAGTTGAAAAGTTCCCAACCTAGACAAAACAATTTTCTCGTTTGTATACCGCTGGAAATCTTGTGAATGACGAAAATCTTGTCATGGTCAGTTAAATTTTCCGATAAAGCACCGTAACGCCAAGCGTCTAGCCACAAAACCCTTGAAACACTTGTGAAAAAAAATGACTGGGGGGAAAAGTGGAGAAGTTCTCAACCTAGATAAAAAACAATATTCTCGAACATTTCAGACAACATGAGTAAGGTTTGGTACCCCGCTGGAAATCTTGTGAAAGCCAGAAATCTTGTCATGGTCAGTTATATTTTCCGATAAAACAACGTAACATCAAGCGTCTAGCCACAAAACAGGTGAAACACTTGTGACAAAAATGACTGTAGGGGAAAAGTGGAAAAGTTCTCAACCTAGACAAAACACTTTTCTCGTTTGTATACCGCTGGAAATCTTGTGAATGCCCGAAATATTGTCATGGTCTGTTAAATTTTCCGATAAAACACCGTAATGCCAAGCGTCTAGCCACAAAACACGTGAAACACTTGTGAAAAAATATGACTGGAGGGGAAAAGTTGAGAAGTTCTCAACCTAGATAAAAAAGAATATTCTCGAACACTTCAGACAACATGAGTAAGGTTTGGTAACCCGCTGGAAATCTTGTGAATGCCGGAAATCTTGTTATGGTCAGTTAAATTTCCCGATAAAACATCGTAACATCAAGCGTCTAGCCACAAAACACGTGAAACACCTGTGAAAAAAAATTGACTAGAGGAGAAAGTGGAAAAGTTCTCAATCTAGACAAAACAAAATTCTAGAACATTTCAGTCAACATGAGTCCTCAGTATTCTCATAGTCATTAATGACCATCACTGAGAGTTAGTTTCACCAAGATGCACTATTCTTAGAGGGTAACAAGTTGCCTAGCTACCCATCTTACGAATCCGAGCTTTTTAAAATCACCGGGTATGAACCCTTCCTAAAATTACATCATAGTATCCACAGTGCTAAAAGCATTGTGGCGGTTACCATTCATGGCAACTTCGGTAAAGCCCATTTTCCACAAATAGCTTTCACAACATCAGGGGATCTGTAGAACACAGTCCCCCATTTCTGGTCTCCACTAACACAGAAAGTTGTACCAAAAGTCGACACTATCCGAGGACATGCGCGACAACAAATTGTACTTGATCTGGTGGCTTTCAAGGCCGGATCCAGCCAGGGGCAAGCGCAATACAAAAATGTCGAGTGACCTCCAAGGCTTGCGTTTGCCGAAGCAAGGCTCCCCAAGGTTCGCACTTACGTCTTTGAGCAGTGGGCAATGCGGCGTGTGACGTTTGCAGAAATGGCCTCGTTTGATGAACTGTCGGTGATATATTGGAAGCACGTGATCCAATACATCGCGCAGGCAATAGGAAGTACAAATACCTGCCCGACAGCCCAAAAGCTCAGACCAAATCCCCAGGATACACCGGGGTAGATCCGATTACTGCGGACCCCACCGCAAAGGACTACACCACTCGAGGAGGTGTCACACTAACGTATCCCAATCTAGACAAGTGGAAAATAGGAAAAGTTCTCAACCTAGACAAAACAAAATTCTCGAACATTTCAGTCAACATGAGTCCTCAGTATTTTCATAAGCATAAATGATCACTAACGTCTTTGTGAATGCCAGAAATCTTGTGAATGCCGGAAATCTTGTCATGGTCAGTTAAATTTTCCGATAAAACATCGTAACATCAAGCGTCTAGCCACAAAACACGTGAAACACCTGTGAAAAAAATTGACTAGAGGGGAAAAGTGGAAAAGTTCTCAATATAGACAAAACAAAATTCTCGAACATTTCAGTCAACATGAGTAACTTTTGGTACCCCGCTGGAAATCTTGTGAATGCCGGAAATCTTGTCATGGTCAGTTAAATTTCCCGATAAAACATCGTAACATCAAGCGTCTAGCCATAAAACAGGTGAAACACTTGTGAAAAAATTGACTGCAGGGGAAAAGTGGAAAAGTTCTCAATTTAGACAAAACAATTTTCTCGTTTGTATACCGCTGGAAATCTTGTGAATGCCGGAAATTTTGTCATGATCAGTTAATTTTTCCGATAAAACACCGTAACGCCAAGCGTCTAGACACAAAACACGTGAAACACTTGTGAAAAAATAATTGACTGGGGGAAAAAGTGGAGAAGTTCTCAACCTAGATAAAAACAATATTCTCGAACATTTCAGACAACATGAGTAACGTTTGGTACCCCGCTGGAAATCTTGTGAATGCCGGAAATCTTGTCATGGTCAGTTAAATTTCCCGATAAAACATCGTAACATCAAGCGTCTAGCCATAAAACAGGTGAAACACTTGTGAAAAAATTGACTGCAGGGGAAAAAGTGGAAAAATTCTCAATTTAGACAAAAGAATTTTCTCGTTTGTATACCGCTGGAAATCTTGTGAATGCCGGAAATCTTAACATGGCCAGATAAATTTTCCAATAAAACACCGTAATGCCAAGCATCTAGCCACAAAACACGTGAAACACTTGTGAAAAAAAAATTGACTGAGGGGAAAAGTGGAGAAGTTCTCAACCTAGATAAAAAACAATATTCTCGAACATTTCAGACAACATGAGTAAGGCTTGGTACCCCGCAGGAAATCTTGTGAATGCCGGAAATCTTGTCGTGGTCAGTTAAATTTTCCGATAAAACATCGTAACATTAAGCGTCTAGCCACAAAACAGGTGAAAAACTTGTCAAAAAAATGACTGTAGGGGAAAAGTTGAAAAAATCTCAACCTAGACAAAACAATTTTCTCGTTTGTATACCACTGGAAATCTTGTGAATGTCGGAAATCTTGTCAGGGTCAGTTAAATTTTCCGATAAAAAACCGTAACGCCAAGCGTCTAGCCACAAAAGACGTGAAACACTTGTGAAAAAAATGGCTGGAGGGGAAAAGTGGAGAAGTTCTCAACCTAGATAAAAAACAATATTCTTGAACATTTCAGACAACATGAGTAAGGTTTGGTACCCAGCTGGAAATCTTGTGAATGCCGGAAATCTTGTCATGGTCAGTTAAATTTCCCGTTAAAACATCGTAACATCAAGTGTCTAGCCACAAAACACGTGAAACACCTGTGAAAAAAAAATTGACTAGAGGGGAAAAGTGGAAAAGTTCTCAATCTAGACAAAACAAAATTCTCGAACACTTCAGACAACATGAGTAAGTTTTGGTACCCCGCTGGAAATCTTGTGAATGCCGGAAATCTTGTCATGGTCAGTTAAATTTCCCGATAAAACATCGTAACATCAAGCGTCTAGCCATAAAACAGGTGAAACACTTGTGAAAAAATTGACTGCAGGGGAAAAAGTGGAAAAGTTCTCAATTTAGACAAAAGAATTTTCTCGTTTGTATACCGCTGGAAATCTTGTGAATGCCGGAAATCTTAACATGGCCAGATAAATTTTCCAATAAAACACCGTAATGCCAAGCATCTAGCCACAAAACACGTGAAACACTTGTGAAAAAAAAATTGACTGAGGGGAAAAGTGGAGAAGTTCTCAACCTAGATAAAAAACAATATTCTCGAACATTTCAGACAACATGAGTAAGGCTTGGTACCCCGCAGGAAATCTTGTGAATGCCGGAAATCTTGTCGTGGTCAGTTAAATTTTCCGATAAAACATCGTAACATTAAGCGTCTAGCCACAAAACAGGTGAAAAACTTGTCAAAAAATGACTGTAGGGGAAAAGTTGAAAAAATCTCAACCTAGACAAAACAATTTTCTCGTTTGTATACCACTGGAAATCTTGTGAATGTCGGAAATCTTGTCAGGGTCAGTTAAATTTTCCGATAAAAAACCGTAACGCCAAGCGTCTAGCCACAAAAGACGTGAAACACTTGTGAAAAAAATGGCTGGAGGGGAAAAGTGGAGAAGTTCTCAACCTAGATAAAAAACAATATTCTTGAACATTTCAGACAACATGAGTAAGGTTTGGTACCCAGCTGGAAATCTTGTGAATGCCGGAAATCTTGTCATGGTCAGTTAATTTTCCCGTTAAAACATCGTAACATCAAGTGTCTAGCCACAAAACACGTGAAACACCTGTGAAAAAAAAATTGACTAGAGGGGAAAAGTGGAAAAGTTCTCAATCTAGACAAAACAAAATTCTCGAACACTTCAGACAACATGAGTAAGTTTTGGTACCCCGCTGGAAATCTTGTGAATGCCGGAAATCTGTCATGGTCAGTTAATTTTCCCGATAAAACATCGTAACATCAAGTGTCTAGCCACAAAATACGTGAAACACCTGTGAAAAAAAATCGACTAGAGGGGAAAAGTGGAAAAGTTCTCAACCTAGATAAAAAACAATATTCTCGAACATTTCAGACAACATGAGTAAGGCTTGGTACCCCGCAGGAAATCTTGTGAATGCCGGAAATCTTGTCGTAGTCAGTTAAATTTTCCGATAAAACATCGTAACATTAAGCGTCTAGCCACAAAACAGGTGAAAAATTTGTCAAAAAAATGACTGTAGGGGAAAAGTTGAAAAAATCTCAACCTAGACAAAACAATTTTCTCGTTTGTATACCACTGGAAATCTTGTGAATGTCGGAAATCTTGTCATGGTCAGTTAAATTTTCCGATAAAAAACCGTAACGCCAAGCGTCTAGCCACAAAAGACGTGAAACACTTGTGAAAAAAATGGCTGGAGGGGAAAAGTGGAGAAGTTCTCAACCTAGATAAAAAACAATATTCTTGAACATTTCAGACAACATGAGTAAGGTTTGGTACCCAGCTGGAAATCTTGTGAATGCCGGAAATCTTGTCATGGTCAGTTAAATTTCCCGTTAAAACATCGTAACATCAAGTTTCTAGCCACAAAACACGTGAAACACCTGTGAAAAAAAAATTGACTAGAGGGGAAAAGTGGAAAAGTTCTCAATCTAGACAAAACAAAATTCTCGAACACTTCAGACAACATGAGTAAGTTTTGGTACCCCGCTGGAAATCTTGTGAATGCCGGAAATCTGTCATGGTCAGTTAATTTTCCCGATAAAAAATCGTAACATCAAGTGTCTAGCCACAAAATACGTGAAACACCTGTGAAAAAAAATCGACTAGAGGGGAAAAGTGGAAAAGTTCTCAACCTAGATAAAAAACAATATTCTCGAACATTTCAGACAACATGAGTAAGGCTTGGTACCCCGCAGGAAATCTTGTGAATGCCGGAAATCTTGTCGTAGTCAGTTAAATTTTCCGATAAAACATCGTAACATTAAGCGTCTAGCCACAAAACAGGTGAAAAACTTGTCAAAAAAATGACTGTAGGGGAAAAGTTGAAAAAATCTCAACCTACACAAAACAATTTTCTCGTTTGTATACCACTGGAAATCTTGTGAATGTCGGAAATCTTGTCATGGTCAGTTAAATTTTCCGATAAAAAACCGTAACGCCAAGCGTCTAGCCACAAAAGACGTGAAACACTTGTGAAAAAAATGGCTGGAGGGGAAAAGTGGAGAAGTTCTCAACCTAGATAAAAAACAATATTCTTGAACATTTCAGACAACATGAGTAAGGTTTGGTACCCAGCTGGAAATCTTGTGAATGCCGGAAATCTTGTCATGGTCAGTTAAATTTCCCGTTAAAACATCGTAACATCAAGTGTCTAGCCACAAAACACGTGAAACACCTGTGAAAAAAAAATTGACTAGAGGGGAAAAGTGGAAAAGTTCTCAATCTAGACAAAACAAAATTCTCGAACACTTCAGACAACATGAGTAAGTTTTGGTACCCCGCTGGAAATCTTGTGAATGCCGGAAATCTGTCATGGTCAGTTAATTTTCCCGATAAAACATCGTAACATCAAGTGTCTAGCCACAAAATACGTGAAACACCTGTGAAAAAAAATCGACTAGAGGGGAAAAGTGGAAAAGTTCTCAACCTAGATAAAAAACAATATTCTCGAACATTTCAGACAACATGAGTAAGGCTTGGTACCCCGCAGGAAATCTTGTGAATGCCGGAAATCTTGTCGTAGTCAGTTAAATTTTCCGATAAAACATCGTAACATTAAGCGTCTAGCCACAAAACAGGTGAAAAACTTGTCAAAAAAATGACTGTAGGGGAAAAGTTGAAAAAATTTCAACCTAGACAAAACAATTTTCTCGTTTGTATACCACTGGAAATCTTGTGAATGTCGGAAATCTTGTCATGGTCAGTTAAATTTTCCGATAAAAAACCGTAACGCCAAGCGTCTAGCCATAAAAGACGTGAAACACCTGTGAAAAAAAAATTGACTAGAGGGAAAAAGTGGAAAGTTCTCAATCTAGACAAAACAAAATTCTCGAACATTTCAGACAACATGAGTAAGTTTCGGTACCCCGCTGGAAATTTGTGAATGCCGGAAATCTTGTCATGGTCAGTTAAATTTCCCGTTAAAACATCGTAACATCAAGTGTCTAGCCACAAAACACGAGAAACATTTGTGAAAAAATAATTGACTGGGGGGGGGGGGGGGAGTGGAGAAGTTCTCAACCTAGATAAAAACAATATTCTCGAACATTTCAGACAACATGAGTAAGGCTTGGTACCCCGCAGGAAATCTTGTGAATGCCGGAAATCTTGTCGTGGTCAGTTAAATTTTCCGATAAAACATCGTAACATTAAGCGTCTAGCCACAAAACACGTGAAACACCTGTGAAAAAAAAATTGACTAGAGGGGAAAAGTGGAAAAGTTCTCAATCTAGACAAAACAAAATTCTCGAACACTTCAGACAACATGAGTAAGTTTTGGTACCCCGCTGGAAATCTTGTGAATGCCGGAAATCTGTCATGGTCAGTTAATTTTCCCGATAAAACATCGTAACATCAAGCGTCTAGCCACAAAACAGGTGAAACACTCGTGAAAAAAATGACTGTAGGGGAAAAGTGGAAAAGTTCTCAATTTAGACAAAACAAAATTCTCGAACATTTCAGACAACATGAGTAAGTTTCGGTACCCCGCTGGAAATCTTGTGAATGCCGGAAATCTTGTCATGGTCAGTTAATTTTCCCGATAAAACATCGTAACATCAAGCGTCTAGCCACAAAACAGGTGAAACACCTGTGAAAAAAATGGCTGGAGGGGAAAAGTGGAGAAGTTCTCAACCTAGATAAAAAACAATATTCTTGAACATTTCAGACAACATGAGTAAGGTTTGGTACCCAGCTGGAAATCTTGTGAATGCCGGAAATCTTGTCATGGTCAGTTAAATTTCCCGTTAAAACATCGTAACATCAAGTGTCTAGCCACAAAACACGTGAAACACCTGTGAAAAAAAAATGACTAGAGGGGAAAAGTGGAAAAGTTCTCAATCTAGACAAAACAAAATTCTCGAACACTTCAGACAACATGAGTAAGTTTTGGTACCCCGCTGGAAATCTTGTGAATGCCGGAAATCTGTCATGGTCAGTTAATTTTCCCGATAAAACATCGTAACATCAAGCGTCTAGCCACAAAACAGGTGAAACACTCGTGAAAAAAATGACTGTAGGGGAAAAGTGGAAAAGTTCTCAATTTAGACAAAGCAAAATTCTCGAACATTTCAGACAACATGAGTAAGTTTCGGTACCCCGCTGGAAATCTTGTGAATGCCGGAAATCTTGTCATGGTCAGTTAAATTTCCCGTTAAAACATCGTAACATCAAGTGTCTAGCCACAAAATACGTGAAACACCTGTGAAAAAAAATCGACTAGAGGGGAAAAGTGGAAAAGTTCTCAACCTAGATAAAAAACAATATTCTCGAACATTTCAGACAACATGAGTAAGGCTTGGTACCCCGCAGGAAATCTTGTGAATGCCGGAAATCTTGTCGTAGTCAGTTAAATTTTCCGATAAAACATCGTAACATTAAGCGTCTAGCCACAAAACAGGTGAAAAACTTGTCAAAAAAATGACTGTAGGGGAAAAGTTGAAAAAATCTCAACCTAGACAAAACAATTTTCTCGTTTGTATACCACTGGAAATCTTGTGAATGTCGGAAATCTTGTCATGGTCAGTTAAATTTTCCGATAAAAAACCGTAACGCCAAGCGTCTAGCCATAAAAGACGTGAAACACCTGTGAAAAAAAAATTGACTAGAGGGAAAAAGTGGAAAAGTTCTCAATCTAGACAAAACAAAATTCTCGAACATTTCAGAAAACATGAGTAAGTTTTGGTACCCCGCTGGAAATCTTGTGAATGCCGGAAATCTTGTCATGGTCAGCTAAATTTCCCGATAAAACATCGTAACATCAAGCGTCTAGCCACAAAACAAGTGAAACACTTGTGAAAAAAATATTGACTGGAGGGGAAAAGTGGAGAAGTTCTCAACCTAGATGAAAAACAATATTCTCGAACATTTCAGACAACATGAGTAAGTTTCGGTACCCCGCTGGAAATTTGTGAATGCCGGAAATCTTGTCATGGTCAGTTAAATTTCCCGTTAAAACATCGTAACATCAAGTGTCTAGCCACAAAACACGTGAAACATTTGTGAAAAAATAATTGACTGGGGGGGGGGGGGGGGAAAGTGGAGAAGTTCTCAACCTAGATAAAAACAATATTCTCGCACATTTCAGACAACATGAGTAAGGCTTGGTACCCCGCAGGAAATCTTGTGAATGCCGGAAATCTTGTCGTGGTCAGTTAAATTTTCCGATAAAACATCGTAACATTAAGCGTCTAGCCACAAAACAGTTGAAAAACTTGTCAAAAAAATGACTGTAGGGGAAAAGTTGAAAAAATCTCAACCTAGACAAAACAATTTTCTCGTTTGTATACCACTGGAAATCTTGTGAATGTCGGAAATCTTGTCATGGTCAGTTAAATTTTCCGATAAAAAACCGTAACGCCAAGCGTCTAGCCATAAAAGACGTGAAACACTTGTGAAAAAAAATGGCTGGAGGGGAAAAGTGGAGAAGTTCTCAACCTAGATAAAAAACATTATTCTTGAACATTTCAGTCAACATGTGTAAGGTTTGGTACCCAGCTGGAAATCTTGTGAATGCCGGAAATCTTGTCATGGTCAGTTAAATTTCCCGTTAAAACATCGTAACATCAAGTGTCTAGCCACAAAACACGTGAAGCACCTGTGAAAAAAAATTGACTAGAGGGGAAAACTGGAAAAGTTCTCAATCTAGACAAAACAAAATTCTCGAACATTTCAGACGACATGAGTAAGTTTCGGTACCCCGCTGGAAATCTTGTGAATGCCGGAAATCTTGTCATGGTCAGTTAAATTTCCCGTTAAAACATCGTAACATCAAGTGTCTAGCCACAAAACACGTGAAACATTTGTGAAAAAATAATTGACTGGGGGGGAAGTGGAGAAGTTCTCAACCTAGATAAAAACAATATTCTCGAACATTTCAGACAACATGAGTAAGGCTTGGTACCCCGCAGGAAATCTTGTGAATGCCGGAAATCTTGTCGTGGTCAGTTAAATTTTCCGATAAAACATCGTAACATTAAGCGTCTAGCCACAAAACAGGTGAAAAACTTGTCAAAAAAATGACTGTAGGGGAAAAGTTGAAAAAATCTCAACCTAGACAAAACAATTTTCTCGTTTGTATACCACTGGAAATCTTGTGAATGTCGGAAATCTTGTCATGGTCAGTTAAATTTTCCGATAAAAAACCGTAACGCCAAGCGTCCGTCTAGCCACAAAAGACGTGAAACACTTGTGAAAAAAATGGCTGGAGGGGAAAAGTGGAGAAGTTCTCAACCTAGATAAAAAACAATATTCGTGAACATTTCAGACAACATGAGTAAGGTTTGGTACCCAGCTGGAAATCTTGTGAATGCCGGAAATCTTGTCATGGTCAGTTAAATTTCCCGTTAAAACATCGTAACATCAAGTGTCTAGCCACAAAACACGTGAAACACCTGTGAAAAAAAATTGACTAGAGGGGAAAAGTGGAAAAGTTCTCAATCTAGACAAAACAAAATTCTCGAACACTTCAGACAACATGAGTAAGTTTTGGTACCCCGCTGGAAATCTTGTGAATGCCGGAAATCTGTCATGGTCAGTTAATTTTCCCGATAAAACATCGTAACATCAAGCGTCTAGCCACAAAACAGGTGAAACACTCGTGAAAAAAATGACTGTAGGGGAAAAGTGGAAAAGTTCTCATTTTAGACAAAACAAAATTCTCGAACATTTCAGACAACATGAGTAAGTTTCGGTACCCCGCTGGAAATCTTGTGAATGCCGGAAATCTTGTCATGGTCAGTTAATTTTCCCGTTAAAACATCCCAACATCAAGTGTCTAGCCACAAAACAGGTGAAACGTTCGTGAAAAAAATGACTGTAGGGGAAAAGTGGAAAAGTTCTGAATCTAGACAAAACAATTTTCTCGTTTGTATACCGTCTAGCCACAAAACAGGTGAAACACCTGTGAAAAAAAAATCGACTAGAGGGGAAAAGTGGAAAAGTTCTCAATCTAGACAAAACAAAATTCTCGAACATTTCAGACAACATGAGTAAGTTTTGGTACCCCAATGGAAATCTTGTGAATGCCGGAAATCTTGTCATGGTCAGTTAAATTTCCCGATAAAACATCGTAACATCAAGCGTCTAGCCACAAAACAGGTGAAACGTTCGTGAAAAAAATGACTGTAGGGGAAAAGTGGAAAAGTTCTGAATCTAGACAAAACAATTTTCTCGTTTGTATACCGCTGGAAATCTTGTGAATGCCAGAAATTTTGTCATGGTCAGATAAATTTTCCGATAAAACACCGTAATGCCAAGCGTCTAGCCACAAAACACGTGAAACGTTCGTGAAAAAAATGACTGTAGGGGAAAAGTGGAAAAGTTCTGAATCTAGACAAAACAATTTTCTCGTTTGTATACCGCTGGAAATCTTGTGAATGCCAGAAATTTTGTCATGGTCAGATAAATTTTCCGATAAAACACCGTAATGCCAAGCGTCTAGCCACAAAACACGTGAAACACTTGTGAAAAAAAATTGACTAGAGGGGAAAGTGGAGAAGTTCTCAACCTAGATAAAAAACAATATTCTTGAACATTTCAGACAACATGAGTAAGGTTTGGTACCCCGCTGGAAATCTTGTGAATGCCGGAAATCTTGTCATGGTCAGTTAAATTTCCCGTTAAAACATCGTAACATCAAGCGTCTAGCCACAAAACACGTTAAACACCTGTGAAAAAAAATTGACTAGAGGGGAAAAATGGAAAAGTTCTCAATCTAGACAAAACAAAATTCTCGAACATTTCAGACAACATGAGTAAGTTTTGGTACCCCGCTGGAAATCTTGTGAATGCCGGAAACTTTGTCATGGTCAGTTAAATTTCCCGATAAAACATCGTAACATCAAGCCTCTAGCCACAAAACAGGTGAAACACTTGTGAAAAAAAAATTGACTGGAGGGGAAAAGTGGAGAAGTTCTCAACCTAGATGAAAAACAATATTCTTGAACATTTCATACAAGATGAGTAAGGTTTGGTACCCCGCTGGAAATCTTGTGAATGCCGGAAATCTTGTCGTGGTCATTTAAATTTCCCGTTAAAACATCGTAACATCAAGCGTCTAGCCACAAAACACGTGAAACAACTGTGAAAAAAAAATTGACTAGAGGGGAAAAGTGGAAAAGTTCTCAATCTAGACAAAACAAAATTCTCGAACATTTCAGACAACATGAGTAAGTTTTGGTACCCCGCTGGAAATCTTGTGAATGCCGGAAATCCTGTCATGGTCAGTTAAATTTCCCGATAAAACATCGTAACATCAAGCGTCTAGCCGCAAAACAAGTGAAACACTTGTGAAAAAAAAATTGACTGAGGGGAAAAGTGGAGAAGTTCTCAACCTAGATGAAAAACAATATTCTCGAACATTTCAGACAACATGAGTAAGGTTTGGTAACCCGCTGGAAATCTTGTGAATGCCGGAAATCTTGTCGTGGTCAGTTAAATTTCCCGATAAAACATTGTGACATCAAGCGTCTAGCCACAAAACAGGTGAAACACTTGTGAAAAAAATGACTGGAGGGAAAAACTGGAGAAGTTCTCAACCTAGTTAAAAATTAATATTCTTGAACAATTCAGACAACATGAGTAAGGTTTGGTACCCCGCTAGAAATCTTGTGAATGCCGGAAATCTTGTCATGGTCAGTTAAATTTTCCGACAAAACACCGTAACGCCAAGGGTCTAGCCACAAAACACATGAAACACTTGTGAAAAAAAAATGACTGGAGGGGAAAAGCGGAGAAGTTCTCAACCTAGATAAAAAACAATATTCTCGAACATTTCAGACAACATGAGTCAGGTTTGGTACCCCGCTAGAAATCTTGTGAAAGCCGGAAATTTTGTCATGGTCAGTTAAATTTTCCGATAAAACACTGTAACGCCAAGCGTCTAGCCACAAAACAGGTGAAACACTTGTGAAAAAAAAAAATTGACTGGAGGGGAAAAGTGGAGAAATTCTCAACCTAGATAAAAAACAATATCCTCGAACATTTCAGACAACATGAGTAAGATTTGGTACCCCGCTAGAAATCTTGTGAATGCCGGAAATCTTGCCATGGTCAGTTAAATTTTCCGATAAAACACCGTAACGCCAAGCGTCAAGCCACAAAACCAATGAAACACTTGTGAAAAAAAATGACTGGAGGGGAAAAGTGGAGACGTTCTTAACCTAGATAAAAAACAATATTCTCGAACATTTCAGACAACATGAGTAAGGTTTGGTACCCCGCTGGAAATCTTGTGAATGCCTGGAATCTTGTCATAGTCAGTTAAATTTCCCGAAAATAAACATCGTAACATCAAGCGTCTAGCCACAAAACACGTGAAACACCTGTGAAAAAAAAATTGACTAGAGGGGAAAAGTGGAAAAGTTCTCAATCTAGACAAAACAAAATTCTCGAACATTTCAGACAACATGAGTAAGTTTTGGTACCCCGCTGGAAATCTTGTGAATGCCGGAAATCTTGTCATGGTCAGCTAAATTTCCCGATAAAACATCGTAACATCAAGCGTCTAGCCACAAAACAAGTGAAACACTTGTGAAAAAAAAATTGACTGGAGGGGAAAAGTGGAGAAGTTCTCAACCTAGATGAAAAACAATATTCTCGAACATTTCAGACAACATGAGTAAGGTTTGGTAACCCGCTGGAAATCTTGTGAATGCCGGAAATCTTGTCATGGTCAGTTAAATTTCCCGATAAAATATTGTAACATCAAGCGTCTAGCCACAAAACAGGTGAAACACTTGTGAAAAAAAATGACTGGAGGGAAAAACTGGAGAAGTTCTCAACCTAGTTAAAAAATAATATTCTTGAACAATTCAGACAACATGAGTGAGGTTTGGTACCCCGCTAGAAATCTTGTGAATGCCGGAAATCTTGTCATGGTCAGTTAAATTTTCCGACAAAACACCGTAACGCCAAGCGTCTAGCCACAAAACACATGAAACACTTGTGAAAAAAAAATGACTGGAGGGGAAAAGCGGAGAAGTTCTCAACCTAGATAAAAAACAATATTCTCGAACATTTCAGACAACATGAGTCAGGTTTGGTACCCCGCTAGAAATCTTGTGAAAGCCGGAAATTTTGTCATGGTCAGTTAAATTTTCCGATAAAACACTTTAACGCCAAGCGTCTAGCCACAAAACAGGTGAAACACTTGTGAAAAAAAAATTGACTGGAGGGGAAAAGTGGAGAAGTTCTCAACCTAGATAAAAAACAATATCCTCGAACATTTCAGACAACATGAGTAAGGTTTGGTACCCCGCTAGAAATCTTGTGAATGCCGGAAATCTTGCCATGGTCAGTTAAATTTTCCGATAAAACACCGTAACGCCAAGCGTCAAGCCACAAAACAAATGAAACACTTGTGAAAAAAAAATGACTGGAGGGGAAAAGTGGAGACGTTCTTAACCTTGATAAAAAACAATATTCTCGAACATTTCAGACAACATGAGTAAGGTTTGGTACCCCGCTGGAAATCTTGTGAATGCCTGGAATCTTGTCATAGTCAGTTAAATTTCCCGAAAAAAAACATCGTAACATCAAGCGTCTAGCCACAAAACACGTGAAACACCTGTGAAAAAAAAATTGACTAAAGGGGAAAAGTGGAAAAGTTCTCAATCTAGACAAAACAAAATTCTCGAACATTTCAGAAAACATGAGTAAGTTTTGGTACCCCGCTGGAAATCTTGTGAATGCCGGAAATCTTGTCATGGTCAGCTAAATTTCCCGATAAAACATCGTAACATCAAGCGTCTAGCCACAAAACAAGTGAAACACTTGTGAAAAAAAAATTGACTGGAGGGGAAAAGTGGAGAAGTTCTCAACCTAGATGAAAAACAATATTCTCGAACATTTCAGACAACATGAGTAAGGTTTGGTACCCCGCTGGAAATCTTGTGAATGCCGGAAATCTTGTCATGGTCAGTTAAATTTCCCGATAAAACATTGTAACATCAAGCGTCTAGCCACAAAACAGGTGAAACACTTGTGAAAAAAAATGACTGGAGGGGAAAACTGGAGAAGTTCTCAACCTAGTTAAAAAACAATATTCTTGAACAATTCAGACAACATGAGTAAGGTTTGGTACCCCGCTAGAAATCTTGTGAATGCCGGAAATCTTGTCATGGTCAGTTAAATTTTCCGACAAAACACCGTAACGCCAAGCGTCTAGCCACAAAACACATGAAACACTTGTGAAAAAAAAATGACTGGAGGGGAAAAGCGGAGACGTTCTCAACCTAGATAAAAAACAATATTCTCGAACATTTCAGACAACATGAGTAAGGTTTGGTACCCCGCTGGAAATCTTGTGAATGCCGGAAATCTTGTCATGGTCAGTTAAATTTCCCGATAAAACATTGTAACATCAAGCGTCTAGCCACAAAACAGGTGAAACACTTGTGAAAAAAAATGACTGGAGGGGAAAACTGGAGAAGTTCTCAACCTAGTTAAAAAACAATATTCTTGAACAATTCAGACAACATGAGTAAGGTTTGGTACCCCGCTAGAAATCTTGTGAATGCCGGAAATCTTGTCATGGTCAGTTAAATTTTCCGACAAAACACCGTAACGCCAAGCGTCTAGCCACAAAACACATGAAACACTTGTGAAAAAAAAATGACTGGAGGGGAAAAGCGGAGACGTTCTCAACCTAGATAAAAAACAATATTCTCGAACATTTCAGACAACATGAGTAAGGTTTGGTACCCCGCTAGAAATCTTGTGAAAGCCGGAAATTTTGTCATGGTCAGTTAAATTTTCCGATAAAACACTGTAACGCCAAGCGTCTAGCCACAAAACAGGTGAAACACTTGTGAAAAAAAATTGACTGGAGGGTAAAAGTGGAGAAGTTCTCAACCTAGATAAAAAACATTATTCTTGAACATTTCAGACAACATGAGTAAGGTTTGGTACCCCGCTAGAAATCTTGTGAATGCCGGAAATCTTGTCATGGTCAGTTAAATTTTCCGATAAAACACCGTAACGCCAAGCGTCAAGCCACAAAACAAATGAAACACTTGTGAAAAAAAAATGACTGGAGGGGAAAAGTGGAGACGTTCTTAACCTAGATAAAAAACAATATTCTCGAACATTTCAGACAACATGAGTAAGGTTTGCTACCCCGCTGGAAATCTTGTGAATGCCTGGAATCTTGTCATAGTCAGTTAAATTTCCCGAAAAAAACATTGTAACATCAAGCGTCTAGCCACAGATTAGATAAAACACTTGTGAAAAAAAAATTGACCGAAGGGGAAAAGTGGAGAAGTTCAGACAACATGAGTAATGTTTGGTACCCCGCTAGAAATCTTGTGAATGCCGGAAATCTTGTCATGGTCAGACAACATTTTCAGACAACATGAGTAATGTTTGGTACCCCGCTAGAAATCTTGTGAATGCCGGAAATCTTGTCATGGTCAGTTAAAGTTTCCGATAAAACACCGTAACGCCAAGCGTCTAGCCACAAAACACATGGAACACTTGTGAAAAAAAAATGACTGGAGGGGAAAAGTGGAGAAGTTCTTAACCTACTTCATCGATCATTTCAGACAACATGAGTAAGTTTTGGTACCCCGCTGGAAATCTTGTGAATGCCGGAAACCTTGTCATGGTCAGTTAAATTTCCCGATAAAACATCGTAACATCAAGCGTCTAGCCACAAAACACGTTAAACACCTGTGAAAAAAAATTGACTGGAGGGGAAAAATGGAGAAGTTCCGAACCTTGATAAAAAAGAATGTTCTCGAACATTTCAGACTACATGAGTAAGGTTTTGTACCCCGCTCATCCGAGAAATTTCTCATCCCAAATCAAAACTTACTGCTAAGAAACTTAAAGGGTCATAGCTTTAATCATTTGCTTTTGGTCCACGTAAAAAAGAAGAACTGAATTCGAATCGAAGTAATTGTTTTCCAAGATTTCCTTAAGGACGAGTTAGAAACAGAACAGATCATAATTTGCTAAACATTGCTTGAGGCTGATTTAAAAAGTGCTACTCAGGCACAAATAAAGGTTGTCTCCATTCTCGCACACTTATGATTTTCACTAAATGTTGCCGTTAGGCAGTGAAATTGTGCATGATGAAAAATAACCCCTCTCAACAAGATGGGGCTGTTTTTCCTTTCCCCCACTTCACACGAACATGAATTTTATGGTGAAACGAGTGATTTATACGTTTAATTATGAAGACCAATTATGTTTGTCATAACCTAATTGGTCCGCATGTAAGCTATCATAACAATCGAACAATATGAACTAAATTCTTCCTTGTGAAATTTTGCAGGTGGGGAGAAGAAGGAAAAAGAGCCCAAGATTATTCTTCAATTTTTTGATGCAAAATTACGCTTTCCGCAAAAAAAGATAAAGAAAAACAACTATACAACCAAGAATACCGAAACCTGGGGACAAAAGAGCCAAGATCTTCTATTAATCAATATAAGTGAAACCATTCTTGGCTTTTTCCGTTTCCGATTTTGATTTTTTCCAAAACTCAATGTTTGAAATCCTACTTCAATATTTGAAAACCGGCTCTTTTTCTTTTTCCCATCACCTGCAAAATACTTTGAGAAGAAATTTTTTTCGCCTCGTTTAATGTTATG
Source organism: Symsagittifera roscoffensis (assembly GCF_963678635.1). NCBI lineage: Eukaryota > Metazoa > Xenacoelomorpha > Acoela > Convolutidae > Symsagittifera > Symsagittifera roscoffensis. Next base: position 276,394 of record NW_026971073.1, read on the forward strand.
AAAATTGACATACAGACCAATTATGTTAGTACAAACATAGTTTGTCTTCATAATTAACCTTGTTGAATCACTCTTCACGCCACAAATTTTTTTTTATCCTGAGGTGGAGGAAAAGGAAAAGGAGTCATTTTTTTCAATTAACAAACTTCATTAAAACGTGTCAGAGTGAACTGGTGAAATAAGTTGTAAAACTTTTTTTGCATACAGAACGCCGTGTTGAGAATTTTGGAACTTCTCTATTCCTCTGTTTCACGAGGGGTTGAGAAACCGGAAAAGGGTCCCTTTTGAGTTAGGTTTGGGAGGCCTATCTCATAGAGTAATTTCGGATAGGATACACCGTCTGCTCGTCACGCTATCTTATCTTCGGCCGGATAGAATCGTGCAACTTCTTAGTCTAATACCGATCCTAATCTTACTCTTATAACTACTAGTCTCAGGGTGTTTAACTAGTCTCTGCTAGGCTCAATAGATCTAGAGTATACTGGTATTGTTGCGGCTGCTGAAGTACTCGGGAGATGCAACTATTTTTTAAGTTTAATTCAAATCTCTCTGGTGCTGAAATTACAAGTAATTTCAGCACTTACAAAAAAGTGGGTAGTTAGTTGGATGGATTGTGATTGGTTAATATTAAATGTTTTACAGTGGTAAAATATCTAATTTATAAATAATAAAATGTAGTTTAGATCAGGCTCCACCCATCCGGGGCTTACAGAGTTTTTGAGTTTTATCTCTTTTATTCTGCAATTGAAGGATGGATGATGAACCACATCATTTTCTTTTTCTTGTTCCCTGGAGAAGAGAGGTCTAGGAGACTAGAATTGTCAACATAATTTCTCTTCAAGAGAAACGTTCCAGAACGCTGGAGTCAGGGATAGGAAGTTATCTTCTTATCGTTTGTCAACGAATGTGGTCCCCAATGAAATCGTTTAGATTCCAGAATCCAAAATGCTTTGCTATGTCAGTTTTGTTTGCATTTGTGGAGAACTGTTTTGTGATCAGCCTCGTCTGGGAATGGAGCGGAACTCGTGTTTAAAAGGGATGCCTTGTTACTCGGATCTGTACGTATACCTGAACATCGAGGTGGTCATTGGTCTGTGAAGTCCTTTGCTGCGAAGTCAAGTCGTACTCCAAATCCTTTGAGTCGTGATTGTGGGCGGCATGTCGGTTGTGGTTGGTAGCCATTCTTTTGTTCAAGCTGTGATGGGATCGTCTTGTCTTTGGATGTTCGTCCTTGTTGTTGTGTGTAATCTATGTACTGCATATTATGATTTACATTTTATAAGTTTTAGTTAATTGTTTTTTAGTAATGATCTTGGTTAATTGTTTTCACAAAAGCGTTTTTTTAGTTCAGTTATTTTGAAGAGTTACTCACCCTTGAGTACCTTTAATTAAAAATAGAAGTGCAGTCACAAAGCGTGGATGTAGCGCGGTGGGTTAGGCCGGCTATAGAGCATGCTCAGGACGTCTTCTCTGGTGGGTTAGGCCAGGAGTGGGAGTATGATTTCGTGCTGTTTCTTTGAGGGGTCCTGTTTTGTGTTAACATTATATGGTGGTTTTTTCTGGACTTTCGTATGTTAATTATGGTTGTGTCCTTTTTTCAAAAATCAAATTGTTTTTGGTTTGGGTTTGCCTTTCGACTTTTTTGTGTTTTATTAATTCTTTCGTTGACTTTATAATAGTCTTCAAAAGAATAAATTATCCAGTTTTAAGCTGGGTTAATCCGGTTTGGGTACCATTGGTGTTCTTTTCTTACTCATGCTGTTATTTTATGATTTGTGGTGTTTAGTCATTTGCGTTGGTTAGTTCTCGAACACTTCAGACAACATGAGTAAGGTTTGGTACCCCGCTGGAAATCTTGTGAAAGCCAGAAATTTTGTCATGGTCAGTTATATTTTCCGATAAAACAACGTAACATCAAGCGTCTAGCCACAAAACAGGTGAAACACTTGTGAAAAAAATGACTGTAGGGGAAAAGTGGAAAAGTTCTCAACCTAGACAAAACACTTTTCTCGTTTGTATACCGCTCGAAATCTTGTGAATGCCGGAAATCTTGTCATGGTCTGTTAAATTTTCCAATAAAATACCGTAACGCCAAGCGTCTAGCCACAAAACAGGTAAAACACTTGTGAAAAAATATGACTGGATGGGAAAAGTTGAGAAGTTCTCAACCTAGATAAAAAACAATATTCTCGAACACTTCAGACAACATGAGTAAGGTTTGGTACCCCGCTGGAAATCTTGTGAATGCCGGAAATCTTGTCATGGTCAGTTAAATTTTCTGATAAAACATCGTAACATCAAGCGTCTAGCCATAAAACAGGTGAAACACTTATGAAAAAAATGACTGTAGGGGAAAAGTGGAAAAGTTCTCAACCTAGACAAAACACTTTTCTCGTTTGTATACCGCTCGAAATCTTGTGAATGCCGGAAATCTTGTCATGGTCTGTTAAATTTTCCAATAAAACACCGTAACGCCAAGCGTCTAGCCACAAACCACGTGAAACACTTGTGAAAAAATATGAATGGATGGGAAAAGTTGAGAAGTTCTCAACCTAGATAAAAAACAATATTCTCGAACACTTCAGACAACATGAGTAAGGTTTGGTGCCCCGCTGGAAATCTTGTGAATGCCGGAAATCTTGTCATGATCAGTTAAATTTTCTGATAAAACATCGTAACATCAAGCGTCTAGCCACAAAACAGGTAAAACACTTCTGAAAAAAATGACTGTAGGGGAAAAGTGGAACAGTTCTCAACCTAGACAAAACACTTTTCTCGTTTGTATACCGCTCGAAATCTTGTGAATGCCGGAAATCTTGTCATGGTCTGTTAAATTTTCCGATAAAACACCGTAACGCCAAGCGTCTAGCCACAAACCACGTGAAACACTTGTGAAAAAATATGAATGGAGGGGATAAGTTGAGAAGTTCTCAACCTAGATAAAAAACAATATTCTCGAACACTTCAGACAACATGAGTAAGGTTTGGTGCCCCGCTGGAAATCTTTTGAATGCCGGAAATCTTGTCATGGTCTGTTAAATTTTCTGATAAAACATCGTAACATCAAGCGTCTAGCCACAAAACAGGTGAAACACTTAAGAAAAAAATGACTGTAGGGGAAAAGTGGAAAAGTTCTCAATCTAGACAAAACAATTTTCTCGTTTGTATACCGCTCGAAATCTTGTGAATGCCCAAAATCTTGTCATGGTCTGTTAAATTTTCCGATAAAACACCGTAACGCCAAGCGCCTAGCCACAAAACACGTGAAACACTTGTGAAAAAATATGACTGGAGGGGAAAAGTTGAGAAGTTCTCAACCTAGATAAAAAAGAATATTCTCGAACACTTCAGACAACATGAGTAAGGTTTGGTAACCCGCTGGAAATCTTGTGAATGCCGGAAATCTTGTCATGGTCAGTTAAATTTCCCGATAAAACATCGTAACATCAAGCGTCTAGCCACAAAACACGTGAAACACCTGTGAAAAAAAAATTGACTAGAGGAGAAAGTGGAAAAGTTCTCAATCTAGACAAAACAAAATTCTCGAACATTTCAGTCAACATGAGTCCTCAGTATTCTCATAGTCATTAATGACCATCACTGAGAGTTAGTTTCACCAAGATGCACTATTCTTAGAGGGTAACAAGTTGCCTAGCTACCCACCTTACGAATCCGAGCTTTTTAAAATCACCGGGTATGAACCCTTCCTAAAATTACATCATAGTATCCACAGTGCTAAAAGCATTGTGGCGGTTACCATTCATGGCAACTTCGGTAAAGCCCATTTTCCACAAATAGCTTTCACAACATCAGGGGATCTGTAGAACACAGTCCCCCATTTCTGGTCTCCACTAACACAGAAAGTTGTACCAAAAGTCGACTCTATCCGAGGACATGCGAGACAACAAATGGTACTTGATCTGGTGGCTTTCAAGGCCGGATCCAGCCAGGGGCAAGCGCAATACAAAAATGTCGAGTGACCTCCAAGGCTTGCGTTTGCCGAAGCAAGGCTCCCCAAGGTTCGCACTTACGTCTTTGAGCACTGGGCAATGCGGCGTGTGACGTTTGCAGAAATGGCCTCGTTTGATGAACTGTCGGTGATATATTGGAAGCACGTGATCCAATGCATCGCGCAGGCAATAGGAAGTACAAATACCTGCCCGACAGCCCAAAAGCTCAGACCAAATCCCCAGGATACACCGGGGTAGATCCGATTACTGCGGACCCCACCGCAAAGGACTACACCACTCGAGGAGGTGTCACACTAACGTATCCCAATCTAGACACGTGGAAATCACCGCGATACACCGGGGTAGATCCGATTACTGCGGACCCCACCGCAAAGGACTACACCACTCGAGGAGGTGTCACACTACCGTATCCCAATCTAGACAAGTGGAAAATAGGAAAAGTTCTCAACCTAGACAAAACAAAATTCTCGAACATTTCAGTCAACTTGAGTCCTCAGTATTCTCATAGTCATAAATGACCACTAACGTCTTTATGAAGGCCAGAAATCTTGTGAATGCCGGAAATCGTGTCATGGTCAGTTAAATTTCCCGATAAAACATCGTAACATCAAGCGTCTAGCCACAAAACACGTGAAACACCTGTGAAAAAAAATTGACTAGAGGGGAAAAGTGGAAAAGTTCTCAATCTAGACAAAACAAAATTCTCGAACATTTCAGTCAACAAGAGTAACTTTTGGTACCCCGCTGGAAAAATTGTGAATGCCGGAAATCTTGTCTTGGTCAGTTAAATTTCCCGATGAAACATCGTAACATCAAGCGTCTAGCCACAAAACAGGTGAAACACTTGTGAAAAAAATGACTGCAGGGGAAAAGTGGAAAAGTTCTCAATTTAGACAAAATAATTTTCTCGTTTGTATACTGTTAGAAATCTTGTGAATGCCACAAATTTTGTCATGATCAGTTAATTTTTCCGATAAAACACCGTAACGCCAAGCGTCTAGACACAAAACACGTGAAACACTTGTGAAAAAATAATTGACTGGGGGAAAAAGTGGAGAAGTTCTCAACCTAGATAAAAACAATATTCTCGAACATTTCAGACAACATGAGTAACATTTGGTACCCCGCTGGAAATCTTGTGAATGCCGGAAATCTTGTCATGGTCAGTTAAATTTCCCGATAAAACATCGTAACATCAAGCGTCTAGCCACAAAACAGGTGAAACACTTGTGAAAAAAATGACTGCAGGGGAAAAGTGGAAAAGTTCTCATTATAGACAAAATAATTTTCTCGTTTGTATACTGCTAGAAATCTTGTGAATGCCACAAATTTTGTCATGATCAGTTAATTTTTCCGATAAAACACCGTAACGCCAAGCGTCTAGACACAAAACACGTGAAACACTTGTGAAAAAATAATTGACTGGGGGAAAAAGTGGAGAAGTTCTCAACCTAGATAAAAACAATATTCTCGAACATTTCAGACAACATGAGTAACATTTGGTACCCCGCTGGAAATCTTGTGAATGCCGGAAATCTTGTCATGGTCAGTTAAATTTCCCGATAAAACATCGTAACATCAAGCGTCTAGCCACAAAACAGGTGAAACACTCGTGAAAAAAATGACTGTAGGGGGAAAGTGGAAAAGTTCTCAATCTAGACAAAACAATTTTCTCGTTTGTATACTGCTAGAAATCTTGTGAATGCCACAAATTTTGTCATGATCAGTTAATTTTTCCGATAAAACACCGTAACGCCAAGCGTCTAGACACAAAACACGTGAAACACTTTTGAAAAAAATGACTGCAGGGGAAAAGTGGAAAAGTTCTCAATATAGACAAAATAATTTTCTCGTTTGTATACTGCTAGAAATCTTGTGAATGCCACAAATTTTGTCATGATCAGTTAATTTTTCCGATAAAACACCGTAACGCCAAGCGTCTAGACACAAAACACGTGAAACACTTGTGAAAAAATAATTGACTGGGGGAAAAAGTGGAGAAGTTCTCAACCTAGATAAAAACAATATTCTCGAACATTTCAGACAACATGAGTAACATTTGGTACCCCGCTGGAAATCTTGTGAATGCCGGAAATCTTGTCATGGTCAGTTAAATTTCCCGATAAAACATCGTAACATCAAGCGTCTAGCCACAAAACAGGTGAAACACTCGTGAAAAAAATGACTGTAGGGGGAAAGTGGAAAAGTTCTCAATCTAGACAAAACAATTTTCTCGTTTGTATACTGCTAGAATTCTTGTGAATGCCGGAAATCTTGTCATGGTCAGTTAAATTTCCCGATAAAACATCGTAACATCAAGCGTCTAGCCACAAAACAGGTGAAACACTTGTGAAAAAAATGACTGCAGGGGAAAAGTGGAAAAGTTCTCAATATAGACAAAATAATTTTCTCGTTTGTATACTGCTAGAAATCTTGTGAATGCCACAAATTTTGTCATGATCAGTTAATTTTTCCGATAAAACACCGTAACGCCAAGCGTCTAGACACAAAACACGTGAAACACTTGTGAAAAAATAATTGACTGGGGGAAAAAGTGGAGAAGTTCTCAACCTAGATAAAAACAATATTCTCGAACATTTCAGACAACATGAGTAACATTTGGTACCCCGCTGGAAATCTTGTGAATGCCGGAAATCTTGTCATGGTCAGTTAAATTTCCCGATAAAACATCGTAACATCAAGCGTCTAGCCACAAAACAGGTGAAACACTCGTGAAAAAAATGACTGTAGGGGGAAAGTGGAAAAGTTCTCAATCTAGACAAAACAATTTTCTCGTTTGTATACCACTGGAAATCTTGTGAATGACGGAAATCTTAACATGGTCAGATAAATTTTCCAATAAAACACCGTAATGCCAAGCATCTAGCCACAAAACACGTGAAACACTTGTGAAAAAAAATGACTGGAGGGGAAAAGTGGAGAAGTTCTCAACCTAGATAAAAAACAATATTCTCGAACATTTCAGACAACATGAGTAAGGCTTGGTACCCCGCAGGAAATCTTGTGAATGCCGGAAATCTTGTCGTGGTCAGTTAAATTTTCCGATAAAACATCGTAACATTAAGCGTCTAGCCACAAAACAGGTGAAAAACTTGTGAAAAAAATGACTGTAGGGGAAAAGTTGAAAAAATCTCAACCTAGACAAAACAATTTTCTCGTTTGTATACCACTGGAAATCTTGTGAATGACGGAAATCTTGTCATGGTCAGTTAAATTTTCCGATAAAACACCGTAACGCCAAGCGTCTAGCCACAAAAGACGTGAAACACTTGTGAAAAAAATGGCTGGAGGGGAAAAGTGGAGAAGTTCTCAACCTAGATAAAAAACAATATTCTTGAACATTTCAGACAACATGAGTAAGGTTTGGTACCCAGCTGGAAATCTTGTGAATGCCGGAAATCTTGTCATGGTCAGTTAAATTTCCCGATAAAACATCGTAACATCAAGCGTCTAGCCACAAAACAGGTGAAATACTCGTGAAAAAAATGACTGTATAGGAAAAGTGGAAAAGTTCTCAATCTAGACAAAACAATTTTCTCGTTTGTATACCGCTGGAAATCTTGTGAATGCCAGAAATCTTGTCATGGTCAGATAAATTTTCCGATAAAACACCGTAATGCCAAGCGTCTAGCCACAAAACACGTGAAACACTTGTGAAAAAAAAATTGACTAGAGGGGAAAAGTGGAAAAGTTCTCAATCTAGACAAAACAAAATTCTCGAACATTTCAGACAACATGAGTAAGTTTCGGTACCCCGCTGGAAATCTTGTGAATGCCGGAAATCTTGTCATGGTCAGTTAAATTTTCCGATAAAACACCGTAACGCCAAGCGTCTAGCCACAAAAGACGTGAAACACTTGTGAAAAAAATGGCTGGAGGGGAAAAGTGGAGAAGTTCTCAACCTAGATAAAAAACAATATTCTTGAACATTTCAGACAACATGAGTAAGGTTTGGTACCCAGCTGGAAATCTTGTGAATGCCGGAAATCTTGTCATGGTCAGTTAAATTTCCCGATAAAACATCGTAACATCAAGCGTCTAGCCACAAAACATGTGAAATACTCGTGAAAAAAATGACTGTATAGGAAAAGTGGAAAAGTTCTCAATCTAGACAAAACAATTTTCTCGTTTGTATACCGCTGGAAATCTTGTGAATGCCAGAAATCTTGTCATGGTCAGATAAATTTTCCGATAAAACACCGTAATGCCAAGCGTCTAGCCACAAAAGACGTGAAACACTTGTGAAAAAAATGGCTGGAGGGGAAAAGTGGAGAAGTTCTCAACCTAGATAAAAAACAATATTCTTGAACATTTCAGACAACATGAGTAAGGTTTGGTACCCAGCTGGAAATCTTGTGAATGCCGGAAATCTTGTCATGGTCAGTTAAATTTCCCGATAAAACATCGTAACATCAAGCGTCTAGCCACAAAACAGGTGAAATACTCGTGAAAAAAATGACTGTATAGGAAAAGTGGAAAAGTTCTCAATCTAGACAAAACAATTTTCTCGTTTGTATACCGCTGGAAATCTTGTGAATGCCAGAAATCTTGTCATGGTCAGATAAATTTTCCGATAAAACACCGTAATGCCAAGCGTCTAGCCACAAAACACGTGAAACACTTGTGAAAAAAAAATTGACTAGAGGGGAAAAGTGGAAAAGTTCTCAATCTAGACAAAACAAAATTCTCGAACATTTCAGACAACATGAGTAAGTTTCGGTACCCCGCTGGAAATCTTGTGAATGCCGGAAATCTTGTCATGGTCAGTTAAATTTCCCGTTAAAACATCGTAACATCATGTGTCTAGCCACAAAACCCGTGAAACACCTGTGAAAAAAAAATCGACCAGAGGGGAAAAGTGGAAAAGTTCTCAATCTAGACAAAACAAAATTCTCGAACATTTCAGACAACATGAGTAAGTTTTGGTACCCCAATGGAAATCTTGTGAATGCCGGAAATCTTGTCATGGTCAGTTAAATTTCCCAATAAAACATCGTAACATCAAGCGTCTAGCCACAAAACAGGTGAAACATTCGTGAAAAAAATGACTGTAGGGGAAAAGTGGAAAAGTTCTGAATCTAGACAAAACAATTTTCTCGTTTGTATACCGCTGGAAATCTTGTGAATGCCAGAAATCTTGTCATGGTCAGATAAATTTTCCGATAAAACACCGTAATGCCAAGCGTCTAGCCACAAAACACGTGAAACGCTTGTGAAAAAAAAACTGACTAGAGGGGAAAAGTGGAAAAATTCTCAATCTAGACAAAACAAAATTCTCGAACATTTCAGACAACATGAGTAAGTTTTGGTACCCCGCTGTAAATCTTGTGAATGCCGGAAATCTTGTCATGGTCAGTTAAATTTCCCGATAAATCATCGTAACATCAAGCGTCTAGCCACAAAACAGGTGAAACACTCGTGAAAAAATTGACTGTAGGGGAAAAGTTGAAAAAATCTCAACCTAGACAAAAACAATTTTCTCGTTTGCATACCACTGGAAATCTTGTGAATGACGGAAATCTTGTCATGGTCAGTTAAATTTTCCGATAAAACACCGTAACGCCAAGCGTCTAGCCACAAAAGACGTGAAACACTTGTGAAAAAAAATGACTGGAGGGGAAAGTGGAGAAGTTCTCAACCTAGATAAAAAACAATATTCTTGAATATTTCAGACAACATGAGTAAGGTTTGGTACCCCGCTGGAAATCTTGTGAATGCCGGAAATCTTGTCATGGTCAGTTAAATTTCCGGTTAAAACATCGTAACATCAAGCGTCTAGCCACAAAACACGTGAAACACCTGTTAAAAAAAATTGACTAGTGGGGAAAAGTGGAAAAGTTCTCAATCTAGACAAAACAAAATTCTCGAACACTTCAGACAACATGAGTAGGTTTTGGTACCCAGCTGGAAATCTTATGAATGCCGGAAATCTTAACATGGTCAGATAAATTTTCCAATAAAACACCGTAATGCCAAGCATATAGCCACAAAACACGTGAAACACTTGTGAAAAAAAATGACTGGAGGGGAAAGTGGAGAAGTTCTCAACCTAGATAAAAAACAATATTCTTGAATATTTCAGACAACATGAGTAAGGTTTGGTACCCCGCTGGAAATCTTGTGAATGCCGGAAATCTTGTCATGGTCAGTTAAATTTCCGGTTAAAACATCGTAACATCAAGCGTCTAGCCACAAAACACGTGAAACACCTGTTAAAAAAAATTGACTAGTGGGGAAAAGTGGAAAAGTTCTCAATCTAGACAAAACAAAATTCTCGAACACTTCAGACAACATGAGTAGGTTTTGGTACCCAGCTGGAAATCTTATGAATGCCGGAAATCTTAACATGGTCAGATAAATTTTCCAATAAAACACCGTAATGCCAAGCGTCTAGCCACAAAAGACGTGAAACACTTGTGAAAAAAAATGACTGGAGGGGAAAGTGGAGAAGTTCTCAACCTAGATAAAAAACAATATTCTTGAATATTTCAGACAACATGAGTAAGGTTTGGTACCCCGCTGGAAATCTTGTGAATGCCGGAAATCTTGTCATGGTCAGTTAAATTTCCGGTTAAAACATCGTAACATCAAGCGTCTAGCCACAAAACACGTGAAACACCTGTTAAAAAAAATTGACTAGTGGGGAAAAGTGGAAAAGTTCTCAATCTAGACAAAACAAAATTCTCGAACACTTCAGACAACATGAGTAGGTTTTGGTACCCAGCTGGAAATCTTATGAATGCCGGAAATCTTAACATGGTCAGATAAATTTTCCAATAAAACACCGTAATGCCAAGCATATAGCCACAAAACACGTGAAACACTTGTGAAAAAAAAATGACTGGAGGGGAAAAGTGGAGAAGTTCTCAACCTAGATAAAAAACAATATTCTCGAACATTTCAGACAACATGAGTAAGGCTTGGTACCCCGCAGGAAATCTTGTGAATGCCGGAAATCTTGTCGTGGTCAGTTAAATTTACCGATAAAACATCGTAACATTAAGCGTCTAGCCACAAAACAGGTGAAAAACTTGTGAAAAAAATGACTGTAGGGGAAAAGTTGAAAAAATCTCAACCTAGACAAAACAATTTTCTCGTTTGTATACCACTGGAAATCTTGTGAATGACGGAAATCTTGTCATGGTCAGTTAAATTTTCCGATAAAACACCGTAACGCCAAGCGTCTAGCCACAAAAGACGTGAAACACTTGTGAAAAAAATGGCTGGAGGGGAAAAGTGGAGAAGTTCTCAACCTAGATAAAAAACAAAATTCTTGAACATTTCAGACAACATGAGTAAGGTTTGGTACCCAGCTGGAAATCTTGTGAATGCCGGAAATCTTGTCATGGTCAGTTAAATTTCCCGTTAAAACATCATAACATCAAGTGTCTAGCCACAAAACACGTGAAAACCTGTGAAAAAAAAATTGACTAGAGGGGAAAAGTGGAAAAGTTCTCAATCTAGACAAAATAAAATTCTCGAACACTTCAGACAACATGAGTAGGTTTTGGTACCCAGCTGGAAATCTTGTGAATGCCGGAAATCTGTCATGATCAGTTAAATTTCCCGATAAAACATCGTAACATCAAGCGTCTAGCCACAAAACAGGTGAAATACTCGTGAAAAAAATGACTGTATAGGAAAAGTGGAAAAGTTCTCAATCTAGACAAAACAATTTTCTCGTTTGTATACCGCTGGAAATCTTGTGAATGCCAGAAATCTTGTCATGGTCAGATAAATTTTCCGATGAAACACCGTAATGCCAAGCGTCTAGCCACAAAACACGTGAAACACTTGTGAAAAAAAAAATTGACTAGAGGGGAAAAGTGGAAAAGTTCTCAATCTAGACAAAACAAAATTCTCGAACATTTCAGACAACATGAGTAAGTTTCGGTACCCCGCTGGAAATCTTGTGAATGCCGGAAATCTTGTCATGGTCAGTTAAATTTCCCGTTAAAACATCGTAACATCATGTGTCTAGCCACAAAACACGTGAAACACCTGTGAAAAAAAATCGACTAGAGGGGAAAAGTGGAAAAGTTCTCAATCTAGACAATACAAAATTCTCGAACGTTTCAGACAACATGAGTAAGTTTTGGTACCCCAATGGAAATCTTGTGAATGCCGGAAATCTTGTCATGGTCAGTTAAATTTCCCAATAAAACATCGTAACATCAAGCGTCTAGCCACAAAACAGGTGAAACATTCGTGAAAAAAATGACTGTAGGGGAAAAGTGGAAAAGTTCTGAATCTAGACAAAACAATTTTCTCAAGTGAAACCATTCTTGGCTTTTTCCGTTTCCGATTTTGATTTTTTCCAAAACTCAATGTTTGAAATCCTACTTCAATATTTGAAAACCGGCTCTTTTTTTTTCCCATCACCTGCAAAATACTTTAAGAAGAAATTTTTTTCACCTCGTTTAATGTTATGAAAATTGACATACAATCCAATTATGTTAGTACAAACATAGTTTGTCTTCGTAATTAACCTTGTTGAATCACTCTTCACGCCACAAATTTTTTTTTTATCCTGAGGTGGAGGAAAAGGAAAAGGAGTCATTTTTTTCAATTAACAAACTTCATTAAAACGTGTCAGAGTGAACTGGTGAAATAAGTTGTAAAACTTTTTTTGCATACAGAACGCCGTGTTGAGAATTTTGGAACTTCTCTATTCCTCTGTTTCACGAGGGGTTGAGAAACCGGAAAAGGGTCCCTTTTGAGTTAGGTTTGGGAGGCCTATCTCATAGAGTAATTTCGGATAGGATACACCGTCTGCTCGTCACGCTATCTTATCTTCGGCCGGATAGAATCGTGCAACTTCTTAGTCTAATACCGATCCTAATCTTACTCTTATAACTACTAGTCTCAGGGTGTTCAACTAGTCTCTGCTAGGCTCAATAGATCTAGAGTATACTGGTATTGTTGCGGCTGCTGAAGTACTCGGGAGAGGCAACTATTTTCTAAGTTTAATTCAAATCTCTCTGGTGCTGAAATTACAAGTAATTTCAGCACTTACAAAAAAGTGGGTAGTTAGTTGGATGGATTGTGATTGGTTAATATTAAATGTTTTACAGTGGTAAAATATCTAATTTATAAATAATAAAATGTAGTTTAGATCAGGCTCCACCCATCCGGGGCTTACAGAGTTTTTGAGTTTTATCTCTTTTATTCTGCAATTGAAGGATGGATGATGAACGTTGGTATGTGGCGAACATCATTTTCTTTTTCTTGTTACCTGGAGAAGAGAGGTCTAGGACACTAGAATTGTCAACATAATTTCTCTTCAAGAGAAACGTTCCAGAACGCTGGAGTCAGGGATAGGAAGTTATCTTCTTATCGTTTGTCAACGAATGTGATCCCCAATGAAATCGTTTAGATTCCAGAATCCAAAATGCTTTGCTATGTCAGTTTTGTTTGCATTTGTGGAGAACTGTTTTGTGATCAGCCTCGTCTGAGAATGGCGTGGAACTCGTGTTTAAATGGGATGCCTTGTTACACGGATCTGTACGTATACTTGAACATCGAGGTGGTCATTGGCCTGTGAAGTCCTTTGCTGCGAAGTCAAGTCGTACTCCAAATCCTTTGAGTCGTGATTGTGGGCGGCATGTCGGTTGTGGTTGGTAGCCATTCTTTTGTTCAAGCTGTGATGGGATCGTCTTGCCTTTGGATGTTCGTCCTTGTTGTTGTGTGTGATCTATGTACTGCATATTATGATTTACATTTTATAAGTTTTAGTTAATTGTTTTTTAGTTATGATCTTGGTTAATTGTTTTCACAAAAGCGTTTTTTTTAGTTCAGTTATTTTGAAGAGTTACTCACCCTTGAGTACCTTTTATTAAAAATAGAAGTGCAGTCACAAAGCGTGGATGTAGCGCGGTGGGTTAGGCCGGCTATAGAGCATGCTCAGGACGTCTTCTCTGGTGGGTTAGGCCAGGAGTGGGAGTATGATTTCGTGCTGTTTCTTTGAGGGGTCCAGTTTTGTGTTAACATTATATGGTGGTTTTTTCTGGGCTTTCTTATGTTACTTATGGTTGTGTCCTTTTTTCAAAAATCAAATTGTTTTCGGTTTGGGTTTGCCTTTCGACTTTTTTGTGTTTTATTAATTCTTTCGTTGACTTTATAATAGTCTTCAAAAGAATAAATTATCCAGTTTTAAGCTGGGTTAATCCGGTTTGGGTACCATTGGTGTTCTTTTCTTACTCATGCTGTTATTTTATGATTTGTGGTGTTTAGTCATTTGCGTTGGTTAGTTTGGTATAGTGTATAACTCCATTCCAACCGGGTTAAAGGAAAGTTGGAAATTGTTATCGTTAGTCAGAGTTGTTGTTATTGAAAGCATGGAACATAAGATCATTATTTTAAACAATTCTTCGTGGGCGAGCTGTGCGAATATGGATAGAATTCTTGTGCGAATGAAAAAAAAAAGGTTAGTGCTGCTTTCTCAATTTATAAATTTACTGCTTGAATTTGAATTTTTACTACATTTGGGGAAATTTGAATTATAAAATTTTCATTTATGTATTTTTACTGCTTTTAGGGGGTAGAATTTATAAATTAATTTACTACATCTAGTATGAACTTAACGACATTATATAGTGCAAAAAGTTTTAGTATTTTAAAATTGTTTTAGCAAATGAGTTTTATATGAATTGTAGTCTAATGTAACAAAATTTTTATTTTCTTTTTTCATTTTTGCAAATGATGCTGATGAGAAGACTAGAAAAAGAAATTTAACATTATAAAGAATAATTAGTAGATTTGTATTTTTTAGTGAAGGTAAATTAATTATACTTACCTAAATCTTCGGGGAAAAGCCGTGTGGTAAGAGTTCTTGGATTAATTCAGATGATGTTAATAATTTAGCTAGTATGCGGATGATGTTTTTAGTTTGTAGCAGTGGCCAAAGCAAATCAAGTGCTTTGATGATATTTAGTTCTTCGGTGCCTACTGCGAATTCACGAGGTGTGTGTTGTATTAGATTGTAAATTTTATGATTATATTTAGTATTATGGATGAACTCTAAAATGGGAATTTCAATTGGTTGTAGGAATTCATGCGGGATGACGAAGGGTCTGGATTCTTCATCCTGGAAGGTCTTCGTGATGGGGCAAAATATATACATTTGGTGAACGGAATCGTAGTTACGGAGGATGCCGTGGAGTTTAGTATTTTTGATACAAAAAGTAAAATTAAGAAAAAATGATGATGTGTACTTTGAGTTAATAAATTGAAAACGGTGCTGGGGTTGTCTTGAGGATGTGTGTAAGTCAAAGTGATTTTGTATGAAACGATAGTATGTTTAAGTGTGTGTCTGTTTAGTGCGTAACATAATATCGTGGGAACAGTGCAAATCACGTTCCTGTGGTTTAAGGAAGTGGAAGGTTAGTGTAAATAATTGAATTTTTTCTTAAAAACTTTGGTATGCTTGTGTGTCGAAGAAAGCTTCAGAGAGTATGTGGTCGTTCTTTTTATCAAAATTGTTAAGTGTGAATATTATGGTGTTTTGACGAAAAATTATTCGGTTAGTTGCGGTTTAGCAAAACGGTCGTCGTCTAAAAATTGATCGTGGTTAGGGCGGATGATGTTGCATTGTTATTTTTTGGTGTTGTAAGGTTCGGATGTATCGGTGAGATACTTTGTTGCGTAGTTGTTACTGTTGTGTGGACTATTTCTTCATTTATGAAGTGTGATGGTGTTTGAATATCTTTTTGTGTAAGATTTCTAGTTCCATTGAGATTTTCATGATGTATAACTGTTGAATTTAAACTATTATTTTGTGTGTCGGGTAAAAATGTATTATAATTTAAAGGTGTTGCATCAATTGTAAATGGCATTATTTTTTTTTTAGTCTGGGTGAATAGATATTGTATCTATTGCTTGACTTGAGATGGTGACTGGGATGTTTATAAATAATGGGTGAGACCAATCAGGGTCCCAAACATAATCTGATTGTTCTGCAATGACAGTGTCGTCATTGTTACTTTGGGGTCTAAAGTTTTTTCTTGCGTGGCTAGTTAAATCTAAATTATGTGTGAAATAATCGATTGTAAACCATGCTAGTATTTTTCGTAAATCATGTTTGGTATTTTGTGAAACATCATTGCCTCGAAAATTTTCACGAATTGCGTTTAAAAATGTAGAAAATGCGGTGATTTCAGTTCTGACTTTTGTATGTTTTGATGTCTGGATTGGCGATGTACTTTGAGCTTCTGTTGTTTCTAATATAGTTAAATATGTATTTGTTATAGCAAAAACTTCATTTGTGAATTTTGAATTTGCTCTTTGTGAGTTATGATTTTGTATGCTTTTCATGTATTCTGTGAATACGTTTGAAAATTCTAAATCAAGATCATCTGTTTGAATAACATATTTATTATATCCTATTCTTGGTGTACTGATTTCTCTCGTGTAGATACCGCATTGTTGTGTTATTTTAGATATATCTTTGAGATAATGTTCTGTTATTTGTCTTTTGATTTTTACATCTGGGAATTCTGTTTTACATGGACTGTTTCCTGTTTCAAATAATTTTATGAGTAAATTTTTGCAAAATTTTGTTTGTCCTCTATCATTTAGTGAAGGGGAAAGCGTGTTCTTCATCGGGACTTTCGTCACTTTGAGTGTTGCTTGTCTTTTCGTTTGATAACTGTTAATATATAATTATTAATGCGTCTAATTGGTTGACTCCAATTGTATAGATGTACTGGTTTGTGTTTGTGCTTCTTTTTTATTCTGTTTTTTGCTTTTTTCGATGAAATTGTATTTGTTTCTGAATCGGAAAAACATACTGGGTCCTGGATTGAATAAGTTTGATTTATTGAGTTTTCTACTTTGTATAGTGCGTCGAGGCTACTGACTTCTGATTCGGAGAATGCATTTCGGTATTTTGAAATTTTTTTCGTGTTATTTGTCTTTGCTTTCTTAGAATTGTTCTTTTTAGTGTTTGCCATTTTGTGTGAATGTATTCAACTGTTTGTGTATGCGGGGTTATGACAAGATCGTGGTTATGATGATTCTCGATTGCATAATTGTGTATGACGATTGTTTGTTTATTTCCTAGGTTTTTTAATGACATAAGGTTTAGGATAACGGATGCAAAATTGTTTGTGAGTGATTTTAATTTTCCTAGACTGTTAGTCCTTACGATTTTTTGGTTAGCTTAGCCTGGGTCTTTTTATTCAGGGATGGAGTGAAAAGTATATCGATTCCGAAAAATGATTTTTACTTTCTCGTGGCTAGTATAAGCTAAGGTGTTAACTTACTTAATCTTACTTAGGGGTATTGATTGTGTTCACGAGGGTTTGAGAATAGTAAATCGATCCACAACGTTCAGGTATAGTTAGAACGCAAGTAGTTCGTTAGGTACTATTTTAAACTTACTAAGTCTAAGATTATCCTGGGTCGTATAAGAGGAGGGGTCAAGTGAAGGATGAATAACCGAAGTTCTTCACTGTTTAGCTTTTTTTGAATGGTTAGTGTTTGAAAATTTTCGATTAGTCCTGGGTCTTTTGAAAGGTTGGATAGTGAATCGACTTTTGAGGTCGTTAGACACTTGATAAGTGGGTGGGGGAGATCAAAATTGTTCTGTTTGATCCAAGGATAGGCCTTGATGATCAGAATTAAGTTTAAGAATAGAAAATTAATTTAGATCAACTTAGTTTCAGACTAAAATTTTAAGTTTAAAGAATATTTAATTTAAGATTTAAAATAACAATTTGTGAATTTTAGTTTGATGTTGTTAGTTGATTTATGATTGCTGTTATGTTTAGGTGATGAAGCTGGAACAACAAGATGATTTATGTTTACTAACAATTATTGTCATGATACTAAATTTTATTTTTATTTTAAATAAATTTTTTTTTCAAATATCTTTTATATAGTACTGCAGAGGAAGAAACGATTAGAGATGTTTTTATCAATCGTTTTGAACATTAATTTTTTTTTAAGCGCCTGGTAGATGCATTGAAGATTTCACTTCAAGGATTTTATGTCTGCGAATGAAAATCTAAATTCAATGCCATTAAAAATATAAAAATAAAAGTTTGTGTAGGCTTTTGCCGTACGACCATGAAACTATTTGGCAAGTTTCTTCGTAGTCGTATGTCGTCTCTTGTCCGAGGTCTGTTTCCAATACGTGGTTGTTCTCGTATTGTACGGAATAGTGGCTTTGATCTATTGAGCCGTAGAGACCATTTAATTAAATTATTGTCGTATAAGATTTCGAAAATGTTTATGTCTATTTCTAATCTAATTTTTGTTAGTTATAAGCTAATTGGTTCCTTAAGGTCTTGTTCGAGACTTATGGTCGCACCAGATGAGTTAGGTTTTGGAGACCTATCTCATATAGTAATTTCGGATATGTCACCGTCTGCTCGTCATGCTATCTTATTTTCGGCCGGAAATATTCGTGCAACTTCTTAGTCTAATACTGATCCTAATCTTACTCTTATAACTACTAGTCTCAGGGTGTTTAACTAGTCTCTGCAAGGCTCAATAGATCTAGAGTATCCTGTATTGTTACGGCTGCTGAAGTACTCGGGAGAGGCAACTAATTTCTAAGTTTAATTCAAATCTCTCTGGTGCTGAAATTACAAGTAATTTCAGCACTTACAAATACGTGGGTAGTTAGATGGACTGTGATTGGTTAATATTAAATAATTTACAGTGGTAAAATATCTAATTTAAAAATAATAAAAAGTAGTTTAGATCAGGTTCCACTTTCTCATATGAATCACCAATTTTTTTCCTTTAATCACACGCGCGTTAAAAAATGTTTAAGGCTGAAAAATTTGAAAAAACTAAGCTATGAGCTATCTACAAAACATTTTTCCTTGGACCAAAGCAGGTAACTTCTTGCTTAAGGTGCAATTTTTCTATTTAAAATGTAAGGAAGAAGTCAATTATAGTATGAGAAAAATGCAAATTTACTGAACTATGATTAAACTAGTGATATATTTTTTAACTAAACAGCTTTTTTCGTTCTTATCTCCCGCCTCCCAGAAATAAAAAGCCACAACAATTTTAAAACTATTTCAAATACCTGATCTTTCCACATGTATCCTCTCTTACAAGGTACCCGAGTTGACCCCCATACACCAAATGCTTATCATACAATTCGATCCAACAAAAATCATTATCATACAATTCCATACATCAAGTGTATGGAGAAAACGCTTGTCGTACAATTTTCATACTTATTCGAAAAACATTAGAAAAAAGTAAATGGTGTCTGAGACTTTTTGAGAACAGTTGAACAGACTGGTGATAAGAAAAATTGATTTTCAATTTTTCAAATAAAAAAATTCTTACAGTCATATATGGAAATTGTATGACTGTCTTTTTTTGACGAGGACACAAAAACGTTTGACATTTTGACCCAACGATTTTCTGTTAACTTTTCACGCCACATGAGTAAAGTTTTGTAACCCGCTCGTTCAAAAAAGTTCTCATCCCAATTCAAAACTAAGTGCAAAAAAATAGCTTTTTAATCCAAAACTAAACTGGTGAGTCCTTGAAAACACACTTAAAAAGTTCCATAAAGGGTCATAGCTCTAATCATTTGCTTTTGGTCTATGTAAAGAACAAGAACTGAATTCGAATCGAATTAATTGTTTTCTAAAATTATCTTAAGGAGGAATTTAAAAACAGAAAAGATCATAATTTGCTAAACCTTGCTTGATCCTGATATAAAAAGTAATACTAAGGCATAAACAAAGATCTTCTAACAATTAAAAGAATTGAAACCACTCTTAGTTATTTCCGTTTCCGCTTTTGATTTTTCGAAAACTCAATTTTTGAAAACCGGCTAGTAGTATATGTGTGAGGAGAAGTGCGTGGAGGGGGGGGGGGGGGGGGGGGGTTGTGGGTGGCTGTTGACTCCCAAGTATTAAGATAGGGAATAGAGCATCCGGTCTCCAAGCTATTTATTAAGATAGGGAAATGATTTCCTATGAATTAAGATAGGGAATAGTTTTGCTAATTAGGATGGTAAGGTTTGAGATGGTAAGTTTCAGAAGTTTTTTCAATGTATTAGGATACGATTTTAATTTTGTTTCAATCCAATTGAGTTTATATTGAAAGTGACTGAAACTAGGCTGAAACCTAATTGAAGCTTCAAAGAAAAAAAATATTTCAGAAAAAAAAATTAAATTACTGTAAGTTGTTATATTACAGTTAAAAAGTTAAATAACATATAAATCATTTCATCGTATGAAAATTTACTACAATTTAAAGATATAATTTTTAACTTAACAAATTCAATGGCTTAGTATGTATACCATCATTAACTGCTTCCCTTTTCGGGTACAAGTAACTGACTCCTTTTTTAGCTTGCCCATATGTTCCGACTGAATGGTTGGAGGTTTTGAATCTGCGATTGGTTGACTCCAAAATTACAGCTTTGTCAAGAACTCGTCTGTATTAAGACATTGGTCCATCCCCAGTGTCTTCTAGCGTTCTTTTGTTGAGTCCTTTGTTGCTGTTTTTAAATTTGTCGCTCTTACTACCATAGCAGCAATACGTTTTGCTTCACAGGCACATTATTTCAGAGCAGCGAAATTCTTCTTTAAATAATCCAGGTTCTCGTTTGTCAAGCTTTAGTGAACAGCGCAGCATGTACGTGGGAAAAAAATTCTTACTTGCATCAGCAATAAAGTTGTCTCTACAATCACTTCGAAGAATTAGTGTCTACTGAGCTTTCTTCTCAGGTAATATACAATCCTCAAAGTTCTCTTCGGCTAATGCTAGATACAAAGAATCTGTGTCTAACTTCAGTTCCTCGAACTTGTTATCATCGCAATGTTTATGAAGAAAGTTGAAATATAACTCCAGCATTCTGAAGTTGGCGTATTGAAGAATGAAAAAGCCTAAAATAATTGGTTCTCTATGTTCGATTGTTTACTTTAACAGTTCTACTTCAGATAAATCTTTTTTCACATTCAATCTCTTTAAAAATTTTTTTTATTGCTTTGTGTGTCTTCTCATTGCCGAGACATTTGGTTATCGTGTGCCTGGATCTGTCCATAACTTGATAACCGTACGAACTGTTACCGAGAAGCTTCATGGTCTCAGCAACATCTCCAGAGTGTGGATTCTCGTCTTCTTCTCGTCGAGCATCAACAACAGATTGAACAAAGTTGTTGAAACACTTCCAAGGTTGTACTCAACAAACCCATAAAATTTTGTAGATTGAAGTCCAAGACTTAGATAGAAATTGAGAAGGCGTGTGATGACTGGATCATTTTTCAATTTAAAACTGGAAATCAACATTCGTTGTGGGTTTTTCAACAAATCGTTCTCTTCGGCATAGTTTTTAATAGATTCTCCAATATAGTTACGGCAGACGTCGATATTTTTGAATATAGAAGGAAAATTTGAAAAGAAGGCCTCAAGTTGTCGGGAACTATTAAATCGCATTGCACATAGTCAAAAAGAGATCCGTTCTTTTTTTTTTCAAGTAAAGAATCAGTAGACTGAAATCTTTTGTAAGAAAAACTTGTCTTGACATAACTCTTGCCTGCAGAATCTGTTTTGAAATGCTCCCATCACTCACACTACCACATTTCCTGAATATTGTAACCTTTTTCATCAAAGTACTCTCGTCTCAACTCATCCATATCTCGCTTCTTATTTCCACTTTCAATATCTTGTTCTGACAACCTTGAACGGTTTTCTGGCATGAGCAGAATTGATAGTAGCAACCCATAGCTTCCAATTCTGTTTTACAGTGATCGCAGTAACCATCAGCATGAAAACAGTCAATTTTCTTCGGCTTTCCGGTTGTATAAAAGCTCAATTTTACACCTCTGGTCTCAACTATTGATAGAAGGACATTACCATTTTCTCGAAATTTCTTGTCCTGTTAGTTCTAGCTTCAAATCGATTAGTTTCAGAGTCATACTCCAATCTGGTGTAAAAACCGGTCGGCATCTATTAGAACCTTTTAGAATGGATATAATTGGCTAGCGTCATTTCCAACTATTGTCTTCCAAACGTTTGACGAGTTACGAATATAAATTTGATCGGAAACAGCTTTTCGTGTAAAAACTATTGATGGACCCCCAGTCAT
Source organism: Symsagittifera roscoffensis (assembly GCF_963678635.1). Lineage (NCBI taxonomy): Eukaryota > Metazoa > Xenacoelomorpha > Acoela > Convolutidae > Symsagittifera > Symsagittifera roscoffensis. Next base: position 298,453 of record NW_026971073.1, read on the forward strand.
GTCTTCCTTAATATGCTCACATAAATCCTTATCTCTTTCAAGGAACGGCTAGAATTTGTGATTTGTCGATTTGTGTAAGCAGATATTTGCAAGATTTGAAAGCGTGCATCCAAGTTTCAGCATGTCAATTCCCTTATCATGATAAAACTCTATCATTTTTGCATAGCTACAAGAATAGGAACAACATCTTTGTTGATATACAACCGTAAGAAGTCTTTGAAAGTAATCATGCTGTGTTGTTCCTAGATGTTTTTTTTTCAAATAAGAGTAATTTTCAACAGCTGTTGGCGGAACTGATTGAATATGTAACTTTTTCAGCGCACTTTGTTGATCCAGTCCTCCATTAACCAGTTTTTGGTAATCAGTGAAAACTTTCTCGAGACAGTTGTAGTTTCTCAGTTTGCTGAAAAAGGCTTCATATGGAGGCAATTCCGTACAGTCAAGCTTGTCTGGACTGTCAAACCATTCGTAGGGGAAAAAACGTTGGTTTCACTTGCTCTATAGGTTTCAGAAGTGAATCCAATGTTGTTGCTCCTCCAGGAAACTTCATAATGTCTAGAAACTGTACGTCTCCAAATTTGAATGATATGAAATCATTTGCTTTTTTAATGACTGTTGGTTCAATTTCTTCATCGCATATAAGGTACGGGATCAAACAAGAATTGATAAGGTTCAGATCGTATCTGCCGCTATTGAAAATAAGGTATTAACATAACGCTCTAGAGGTTGTTTCAAGTCGGTCAGCTGAGTATTTTGATTTCTTAAGAATTGCGTCGACATATCATCTTCCTCGCCATCCTCAACAAACTCATCTTCATAGTCAAAAACTTCTAGTCTTTTAGTTAAAACTCTAGCGTTGAGTTTATGAAAAAGTTTTTTGAATCGATCGTTGACAGTGTTTTTAATTTCTTGAAACTTGGTTCTCATTTGTTGTTTGCTTTTTTCAGCCAGAAGCTCCAAGCTGGAAACAAAAGCATATATTGGAGTTCTGGATCTTTTTCACACAAGAAAATTGGATCGTCTTGCAGATTTGCAGATATTGAGACGGAAATAGGGACACGCTTTTCAATCCAAGTAATTGTTTTGGTTGCTTTCAATTCTTCTGTGGGAACACAAATTGATTCGAAGTCAAAAACTGCTACATTACTCTATAGTTTCTGTAATACTCTCTCAAATAATTTCTCAAATGTTGTTTCCCGTAATGTGCACGCGTTTTTGGAATAAATATGTCGCACTCTATCTTTACACGTTAGAAGATATCTGTTGAAGTTGTCTGATCTGTTGAAGAAACAGTCACATTTAGGACTTCGGAAACAGTTGAAGAAGGAAGCAATATTATTCGTATGAATTATATGGTTATTGAATCTCTGCAATTTCAAGGTTTTTGTCAAACTTTCCAATAATTCGCCTCGCTACTTCTCCAACATATTCTCCCTGTTGAATGTCAAAATCAGAGATGAATATGTTGCAATCAACTAATTTCTTGACAAGAGGTAAATCATCATTGGCGACTTCGAGAAAGTTCTTCGGATCGTATCCACAGTTTGATACAAACCCTGTGAACAGCTGAGATGTATGAGCATCGCGGCTACTATGACCATGCAAATGGAAACTCCTTCTCGCAAGACGAACAAACCGTTGATTGCTTGGAAGTTGATGGAGCTTGCTTTTTGGCTACGTGATAATTCATTTCTTGTTGTCGTAAGTGAAATACTTATAATCAGAACAAGAAAAAATCCCTGCTTGACAAAATTTGCGGTGTGGAGCTGCATGTTGACGTACATACATGTTTCCACAGTCCCCACACTGCAGTTTCTCATTTCTACTCAGCGATGACATCTAAAAAATGGGAGAATTATTAAGTCTCAATATAAAGGAATTGGTACTTGGTACTCATCAAAATGGGAGAAATAAAATGTCCCAAAAATTTATTAATTTGTCTACACTTACTTTGAATTAATAAAAACATTTGAAAAATATTTCAACTAATTATATGAAGTTTAGAGCGGTTGCTTTTAACGTCAAATAAAATCAGAAAGAAATAAATTTTATTTACAGCTGCTTCGGGAAAACCAACTAATCAGAATTGAGTAATTCTTTGGTAAACCTGTTTGTTGGAAATCAACCAATCAGAATCCAGCAATCTCTAAAACCGAACTGTTTATCATTTTTAAAGAACCTGAAACAATATTTGAAAAATATCTATAAAAACATTTGAACTTCCTCGAGTTACTTTACAAGAAAAAAGAAAAAACTCCAATTGATTTTCTTATTGATGAAATAGATGTTGACTCTTACTTTTTTCTTAATTTTTTGGAGTTTGTGTTGTCCAAAAAAGAATTCTCCGACTAGGTAAAAGTCTGTTTAGAGAAACTTACTTTGAATTAATAAAAACATTTGAAAATTATTTCAACTAATTATATGAAGTTTAGAGCGGTTGCTTTTAACGTAAAAGAAAATCAGAAAGAAATAAATTTTATTTATTGTTGCTTCGGGAAAACCAACTAATCAGAATTGAGTAATTCTTTGGTAAACCTGTTTGTTGGAAATCAACCAATCAGAATCCAGCAATCTCTAAAAATGAACTGTTTATCATTTTTAAAGAACCTGAAACAATATTTGAAAAATGTCTATAAAAAACATTTGAACTTCCTCGAGTTACTTTACAAGAAAAAAGAAAAAACTCCAATTGATTTTCTTATTGATGAAATAGATGTTGACTCTTACTTTTTTCTTAATTTTTTGGAGTTTGTTTTGTCCAAAAAAGAATTCTCCGACTAAGTAAAAGTCTGTTTAGAGAAACTTACTCAATCAAAGAATTTACTTTTCATTCAAGTATTGAGTATCAAAGTTTTAAACTTACAGCTGAATTACACCTCACAAGGAAAAAAATTTTGGTTGTTCTCGAGAATTTGAATTTTAAAAAAAAAACCGTACGATAATATATCAAAGACTCTTTTTACCTCGAACGAACCGATACCAAAATTTGTAAAAACTCCCCAGCAAAATTTTGTGTTCTTTCAATTCTTTAAGGATTTTTAAAGCTCAAAATCCTGCTTGATTCGATTTGGAATCAAATTTTCAAGATTTGCTTTGAAAAAATCACCAACTTTGCTTTTTTCTCTCACATCTACACAAAATCAAAAAAATTGACTAACTATTCAAAAATTAGCAAATTTTCATTGATTACATGCAAAAATTCAATTAACATGATGAAAAAAACTGCAGAGATGCGACTTTTATTAAATTTCCTCTCTTTGTTATTGATATCGGCAATGTTTCTTATTTTTACGGCAAACAAATTTTGGTCATTTTTTTGCGATTGCTTATGCGTATATTCTTACTTATTTGGAAGATTTAAAGGTAAATTTTTGTCTGATTGGATACGACAACTAGAACAAAAATGAACATTTTGTGATTGGAAACGTCCATGCTTAAAATGGACCTTTTTTCTGTTTGGATACGACTTTTATAAACGAACTCCATAAAAAGAAACTGGAATTTCATTAGACACGACTACAATCCAAATCAGGAAAATCAATTCTGAATGGTTAAACCTACACATTCCAGTTGAATGTACCCCTCACTCCTAAATAAAAATCTTTTTTTTCAACTAAAACACCGTCAACTACCTCCTCTCTCAGCTCTAAGTACCCTAACTTCAACTTATTTTTCATCAACTACCCATTGTCTCTCAGTTCTTTCTTGTTTTCACTATTTTACTCAACTTATTGCTCAAATGATCTTTTCAGTGCAAAACAGCAACCTCATGTACACTGTAGAATTTTCGCCTGATCTAGTACAAACTCAAGTTCGAGAAACAGTATCTGGAGTTTTTCTGGCCCGAATGGACATCCCAACCCATGTCTGGCACATGGTGGAAGTAATGAGAAAGGAATTCAACGAGCATGAATTGATGCATGTTCCCCTCACAGAGAAACAACTTGCAACAATGCAAATAATGGAGGAAGTGACTGAGCATGTGGGAATGAACTACACCGAGATTCTTGACTCAAGATTATTGGCTCAACCAGTCGACGACTTTCTACTTCCTTGGGAATAGGAGATGGGATCAGCCGAAAGCCCCACCACAATAGACAGAGATGAGGGTCTCTCAGAAAAAAATGAAAGCTCAAAATACTCCTCCACAGCAACCACCAGTAATGACACCTTGTCCAGTTCTGCGTTCTATAGAGAAACGTCAGAACTCTTCTACTGCTTGACAGCTCTATGATTGAAAGTTTTTTGTAAATAATTTTTGTTTGGTTTTAACTTTGTTCTTTGTAATTAATTATTTTCTTCAATTCCATTTCAATTATGATAAAAGGATGAGAGCTTCAGGGTGAATCATTGAAAAACAATTAGAACAATAATCAGCGCTCCGAACTCGGACACATATTAAGAGTTTTGATTATTTTTTGCACCCACCTTAGCAAACAGTAGAAATATTGTACAAAAGTAATGAATACCTGATAGAACGTTGCATGTTGTCAAAATCACTCAAACATTTTTCGCACTATCTAAGAAAAAGTGAAACACTTTTCGCATCTTGTCAAAAAAATAAACACCTTTTGCATTTTGTTGAAAAAGTGAAAAACTTTTTGCATATTGTCAAAAAGAATTGAAACTTTTTTCGCATTTTGTTTAAAAAAATTGAAATAATTTTCGCATTCTGTCACAAAAAATGAAAATCTTTTCGCATTTTGTCAAAAAAAATTGAAACAATTTCGCATCTTGTCAAACAATTGCAGCACTTTTTGTAACTTAATAAAAAAATTTGACACAATTTTTGCAACTTCTTGAAAATCAAAAAAAAAACATTACATCTTTCTTACAAGTTTATTAATTTTTTTGCAAATTTTTTAGTAACAGTGAATTTTGTTCTTTTTGAAAAAATTTGGTAATTGTGCAAGCATATGAGAGAAAATAGATGGATTATCAGGAATTTCTCATTGGAAAACTCACATGATCAATTTTTACAAAACCATAACCATCAATAAAACAGTCAATTTTTTTTAACAAATCATGTGAGTTAAAAAAAGTAAAAACATTAAGTACAAAACATAATGAGTTTTGTACTTAATAAACTTTTTCCAGAAAAGCTGACCAATCGTTTGTGTGGAAGCTAACCTCTGATTAGAACATAAATAATGACGTTTGATTTTTTGTCTAGCAGTCTTTTCTTTGCCACACTTGGCTTTTCTCTGCTCCTTTTCAACTCAAAGTTGATTGAAAACTTCGCCAGTTGCTGAAATAGCATTCGAATATAATCTGTATTTGTACAGAGTGTAAAGACAGTCAATAAATTGGTATGTGAAAATAAAATTACCCAATCGCTGTAAAATTTGATCGAGAGATGAACCAGTCAGAAGAATTTAGAACTTATATTGGAGACACATAAACTATGGGTTACTATAAATTTTTCGTGAAAATCACAGGAAACGGAAATAAATAGCAATTTTTTTTATAATCTGAATAAATGCTGGGAAGAGCTTGACACATAGCTGCAGCCATCTGGAACAATGATTTTTGCTAAAAATTGCGGATTTAACTAGGATCACTAACACCTACACATTTCCATTTTCGAAACTTCACAGAAAAACTCCATTTATATTTCTATTTCCTTTTATGGTTAATTGAATGGCTCATTTTGTTTACTTTCACTTTCATTTAATCTCAAAACCATTTTCCTCATTTCTCCTCATCTGTTCAGTTTGCTCTTCAAAAATTTACTCAATAAAACACATTAGTCTCAATTATATTGAATTCTCAAAAATTAAAACAAGAACTGAGAGATTTGCTTCTTCCCAAAAACCTTACCGGGGGAAAATTAATTTTGAACCCTGCTTTCAAGTTTTCAAGAACAATGAGTTGGGACAACTCGAAAAAACTACACTAAGTATATCTTGGTGAAAAAGAAGGAGAAGCAATCTCGGCAATCAGGAGTACTGTTATTCACGATGCTGAGAACCTTGGACTCGTTACTATACTGAAACTCACTTCTAATAAGGAGTCATCTGTGGATCAGGAGCTTGCCAACTGCAACAAACTGTATGACATAGCAATTTACAATAGAAGAAAAATTTGCGTAATGATCAAGAAGTACAATGTTAACAAACCTTCCTACACTCAGATTCGACTCTTCACTGCAAAAGAGACTGAAGCAAGGAAACACGTTGCCTATGTCAACTATACTATGAACGAATTCAAAGAACTGTCCCAAATTTTAGGAGTTTTGATGTTTGCTGAGAACTGTAATGTACAATAAAATGTGGTACTTACGTTTTTTTGTTTTATAACTTAAATATTTATCCCCAAAATCATTTTTCATTTAGTATTGGTTTTGAACAGTATGAGTTGGAATATTGGTTTTTCAAAAAATTTAATCTTATAATTTCACAATAAACTGGGACTTTTTCATATTGTTCTTGAATAAAACTCCTAAAAAACATCACTAACTATTGTAGCATCACAAAAATTACCAAACTTGCAGAATTTGGACGTAAACTCACAATTATCTCATAGACTCTGCATAATTGTAGAAGAAAAAATCACATAGGATACCAATCTGATACCAAAAAAAAAGAACTTGTAGAATATCGTAGAAATGGAAATCAATGGAAAAATAAGCAATCTTTACAACCACAAAGAGAACACTATGATAAATTACTCGAGAGGCTTCCTTCATTACTAGGTTATGTAGAGACCATCAAAAAATCTTCTATCTTTATTGAAGAATGCACTGTAGAAAATGAACGTACAGAAATTGATTGAAGTTCTTAATTTTTTGAGATTATCAAGCACGATTTCTCATCAGATACAAAAAGAAAAAAGTCTATTTCTTTGTACCTGTATTGTTTTAGACCCGGACAAATAAAAAAGAAATGTTCCAAAGCTTTCTTTTTGGAGGACTAATTGGATACGGAGATTCCTGTATGATTACTTTTTGCAAACTTCAAAAGTTTTAGACTACATGCAATTCTACATGACTCTGCTGGATCTGTGAAACCTATTACAAAAAAAGGTCCTGGGTATTGTTTTGTTGCACCTAGTCTCCCAGTTCATGCTTTCTTGGTCACGTGACTGGATTACTTTTCTGTTTACATTTTAAAATATTTGCTTCAACAGAATATGCATTGTTCGATTGTTAATCATTTAACCAAAAAACTCCAGAGAAACCAGTTAACAGATTGAGCCTCGTTGTTTTGGATATTGATTGTATTGAAAATAACAAAGTAGAGGAATTAGGAGTTTTAGTAACCCTTCTTTCTCCCAAAAATTCAAACCAACATCCCAATCTTCTTGGTGTACAAAGCATCTTCATGGACTTGAAAAAAAACTTGAAAAAATTTTGAAAAATCTAGAAGCCAGAGGAACGGAATTATTGCAAAAGGTTTTGAAAAATGTAAGAATCTGTCGGAATTTTTGGAAACATAGATTTTTAATTTGGATGACTACGCTTGTGCTAAAATTCAGTTTTTGTTATTCAAAGTTTAAGAACTTGATTGGAGGTGTAGCAACTACCCATTTCGTCATGCAAAAACTCTTCACTGTGCAGAAAGAAAAACATTTGCATACGAAACTTGGACTCGATGCTTTTTCAACAAATTGTATATCATAATTATCTTAATGTACTACTTTTTTTAAACTTAAATTAAATTTTATTGTCATTTTTTTTTTCTTTTTTGAGTTAAGATGGTCAATCAAGGTGACAAGTCCGTAAATTTAGGAAGTTTTAATTTTGATGAAGAAAATCACAAATGAAATTATGGAAGTTGTTTGGACGTACATGTAAAAGATCTCTTTTAGTTTTTCTGTGCCAGTTTTTTGTTATAGTTTTGATGCTAGTATGTGCAATTGTTCGATTTATGTTATCCACAACATGTGAAACACAACGAAGAAACGACAGTTTGGTTAGCCATCTTATCAAGTACAGTCGGTTAGATTCAACCTTCCCCAAAGCTATGAATAAAACAAAACCTAACAATGAACGAGTTTTTATATTTTTAGGTGGTCGAACTGGATCTGGAAAATCTCAACTTATTTTGATTGGTTGAAAATTGGTACTTTTCAACCCGCATTTGACACAAATTTTTTCTTGTGTCAACATTATCAAACTCATTATAGTCCAATGCAAGGAAAAAACCTTAAATTTATCCAAGAATTAGATTTTGACTTGATTGAAAATCTTCCCAATAACGGAACTAAGTATATGCTTATATTTGGTAAATCTTGTAAAAATTGCCACTGCTGGGAGACACAGGGGTCTGAATACAATATACATCAAATACAATTGATTTCATCAGAGCGGAATGAGAAGAGATGTAGACTTGCAAAATACACAATTAGTCTTGTTCAAGCCACCGAGAGATGTTTTACAAATCAATATATTAAGTCAACATCTAGGTCTAAGATCTCAATTGAAAGAGTGGTATCAAGATGCAACATCTGTTCCTTGTGGTTATTTATTTAATGATTTAACCCCAAAAACAGTTGATTCACTTAGGTATTGCTCTAATGGTGGTTCAGTTCCGACAATTTTTTTTACCAGAGGGAATAGAGACAAACTTTTGGACGATGAGTACACAATACGTCTCTATTCTCCCAATAATTCAAAATTTGTCACTAGGACTTCGAGAACAATTTATTCTCAATTGTTCGAAAGATTTCATTCAGTTTCTGAGCGAGTGTTTAGTAAACCTATTAAGAGGAGAGCTTCGAGACCTTTGGACAGAAGACATAGTAAAATATCGAAAAAAAAATTCAGAACTAACACAAAAAAAATCCTCTACACAAAACAAGAATTTTTTAAGTTCAGCTAAAGGGTTACAATTGATATCTATTATCACCCCTTTTGTCATTAAATGATTGAAAGAGAATGGAACAGTTTCGTATAAATCCTTACTCAATTTATCAAGCACAATATACACTTCCAAGAAAATAAAAATTGGACCGAAAGCAAGAAAAAGAGGAGATTGTATCAAAAAATTTTGACTCTGTTTACAGTGCTGGAAATGCGAGGTTGAAAACGAGTAACAATTAGCACATTATTGATATATTATTGAATTCTCCTAGAATGAAACTCAGCCAGTCAGACAATTTTATATTAGGTAATCGAGACACAAAAGATTCTATTGTAGAGTTTGTATGTGCACTAAAGCGAAAAACACTAATTTTCCAGATATTTACACTACTATTTTTGAAGCAACTCAACTTCCACCAATATATGTTTTTAAAAAGAACGCCAAAGCAAAAAACAGAGGAACTTGGATCCTTTTCAAAATCTGAAAAGGTAAAACTAAACAGATTGTTTTCTAGGGCTAGAGCTGCGTACGGTTGTATTCAAAACTTGAGTAAAGCGAGTGGTATATCAAAGAAAAAGTAGAAAAGTTTTTACAAAACAAGACATCGTATACAAAATTTGGTCCACCAAACAGACGTTTCCGAACACTTCAAGCTTTTTCTACAAAAATCAATAAAATCTGGTGTATGGACTTGGCTTTTGTACACAAGTTAGCTAGTCAAAACAATGGAGTCAAGTATTTATTAATTGCTGTGGATATTTTTCGAGATTTGTCAGAGTTCAGATAACGAAGACAAAGTATGCCAAAGACACTTTACAAGCTTTTAGAGAAGTGATTTTTCGAAAAAAAACTTTGGGTTGAGAAAGGAGCAGAATATGGGGAAAATTTTAAAAAAGTTTGCAAGGAGAATGACATTGAAGTTTACTCAACAATGAGTGAAATAAAAGCTGCATTTGCAGAGAGAGCGAATCAGTCCTTAAAACATATAATATATCGTTACATTGAAGATCACGGTGAAAAATTTGCCCCCAAATTGCAGCAATTTGTTTCTACATTGAACTGCCGCAAAAATCGATCAATTGGAAAATGTCCCAGAGATGTGAAAAACAGTGATTTTTTATCAATTTTGTATAACAAATCATTCAAGAAAAATACTAAACCAAAATTCAAAGTTGGTGATTGAGTTAGAATTTCCAAAAATGATATTCCGTTCCGAAAAGGAAACAAACCACAGTTTACAGATGAAATTTTTAAAATTTCGGCAATATCTACCAAAAACCCTCCTACATACATCATCAAAGATCTCAAAAAACTGGATATTCCGGAAAATTTTATAAGAAAGAGCTGAGAAAAAAACCAATTTTGAGGTAAGTCGTTTTTTGAAATGAGTTTCTAACGATTAGCTGTCATTCATTCTTCTACAATTGAGCTAATTTCTGATGCTTCTTTTAATTGTTATCCAAATAATAGTCTTAGTTCTTTTACAAATTTCCTACCGGAACAAATATCGTACCTTACATTGTACCAAAACGTTACTGAGGGAAAGCTCATTTTCGTTGATGGGCGAGAAAGTCCTGAGGACAAGGAAAAACTAAACCGATGCACATTGAACCTGGATTTTATCCAATTATTGTTGATATAGTTGTAGCCATGAATGACAAAGTTATAAAACGTAGAGGCGCACAAAAATATAAGTATAGCGGAGTTTTTCTATCAGTAGATAAGATTACACAAAAAATTGCCATTCATTTACCTGAAGATCAATCAGTGTTTATAATTCGAAGTGCTGATTTGAGTCAAGTTTTTGGCTGGGATATAGAACAAAATCAGACAGGAGTTATAATGAAAGTAAAAGGACCACATTATTCGCAGTATTCTTACGACATTATAGGAATACATTCCCTAATGATAAATAGTGATATTATAGAATATAACCTAGTCGGTGATACAAAAACTCCCTTATTGTGTTGTATCCCATTCATCTTCAAAGTGCTAGGCGATACATAAAATATAATATGCTATATAATATGCTAGGCGATACAAAAAATCCCTTACTGTGCTGTATTCCTTTCATTTCCAAATTTAAAAAAAATGGTGACATGATATCTACAGGACAGTACATGAATTATCAATTCCTTACAATTTACAATTTAAAAAATTAATAAAAAACTCTCTCCACAGCTTTAAAATAGAACTAAGGTATACTACAGGTGAAAAAATTACTTTTTTGTCCGAAGGAATTACACGAGTTGTTCTCTTGTTTCGCGAGATTCCGGATAATCACTTTTGATTTATACTTCACACGAAATAGTTAGTAGAAGATGTTGTAGGTTAAGTGGGGGCCCCATGTATTAAGATAGGGAATAGAACATCCGGTCCGCAAGCATGTAGTAGGATTGGGTATAGAGTCTACAATGTATTAAGACAGGGAATACCGATAATAAGGTTTTATGGTTTGTGTGATGGTAAGATAATTGTAAGAAAAACGTAATTTTTTGATTTTTGTGTGGAAATGTCTGGTTTTTTCGCAAATATGTTGGCGCGTGTTAACTTTTTTGTAAACATCAAAGGTTAATTACGTGTAGTTTGTGTAATGAAGGACTTTTAAATAGTTTTTTGGATACATGGTAAGTCAATGATAAAAGTTTTTGGTAAAAACTTTGATTTTTTATGAAACAATTTTTTTTTAAAATTCAAAACACGATACAATTAGCTATTATTTGACCAATTTTTTAAATATTCTGACTTCCTTTCAGATTGGAACAATGCTGAAACCTACAGAGACTTAAAAAAATCAAATTTTTTGAGAGAAAAAAAATAAATTACAAAAATCTATATAAATCACTGTATTGAATAACAAATTTACCGCAAAATTTTACAGTTTAATATCATAAAACCAATATAATACGACATCATGAGCAAATTTACTACACCATATCAGTTCTTTTAAGTTCAATGGTTTCGTATGAATTCCATCACCTTGTACTTGTCTTTTTGGATAAAAATAGCTTAGTCTTTTCTTTGTCTGTTCATATGTGGCCACCATATGATTTATAGTTCTGAACCCTCTGATTGTAGATGTTAAGTTGATTGCTTCATCGAGCATAAAAAGGTATGATCGTTTATCATACTTTTTATGCGTACTGCAACACGTTCGAGGGAAGAAATTCGATTTTGCATCCGCCTTGAAAGAGTCTCTGCAATCATTTTCCCTCATTTTTTCCCAAGCAGATCTATTATCCGATTGGATACAGTCGTATAAATTCTCTTCAGCAAGTGCCAAGTAAAGTAATTTATTTTTCATCGCAGAGTTTGTCGAAGAAGTTATAGTAGAGCTCCAACATTCTGAGCTTTGCATAAAACAGTATGAAAAATCCAACAATGATGGGTTCTCTATGTTCAATGGTGGATTTCAACAACTCGACCTCATATAAGTCTTTTTCAACTGTAATCAATCTTTTGAACAATGATTCATTGGTTGCCTTATGAGTTTTTTCGTCGTTCCGATATTTTGTGATTGTATGTCTCGATCTATCCATGATTTGATATTCATACGAGGAATTGAACGAAATTATGTTGTGCCATTTCAAAAAGTCGTTGAATACAAACCGTTTTTTCTCCAAGTCTCTTGTAAGTAATTGTAATTATCCAAACCAGATGGAGGAACAGTCTTGATTTGAAGCTTTTTCAGTACCTGTTGTTCGTCAACCCACTCTTTCTAAGCTTCTCATAATCAAGAAAGTTTTTGTCTAGAGGATTGTTGTTTCTAAGTTTACTGAAAAAGGCTTCATACGGTGGCAATTCGGAAAAATCAAGTTTGTCTGGGTTATCAAACCACTAATAGGGAAAAAATCCTTTCGTTTTGTTAGCTTTATAAGGTTTGAGAAAAGAGTCCAGAGTAGTTGCTCCACCCAGAAGCTTTATTATGTCGAGAAATTGTACATCTCCAAATTTGAAAGATATAAAGTCGTTTGCTTTTTTGATGACTGATGTTTCTTGTTCTTTATCGCGAATCAAATAAGGGAATAAATAGGATTTGATCGAATTCAAATCATATCTACCGCTGTTAAATCCAAAAGCAGGTAAAGTATTTACATATCTCTCCGGATGTTGTTTGAAATCGATGAGTTGGTTTTTTTGAATTTGCAAGAATTGTGTTGACATATTTGCTTCTTCCGAATCTACAATGCATTCGTCTTCGTACTCGAATTTATTACATGAGTAATTTTTACCACGTTCGTTCAGCTGATCAAACGTCTTTTTCATTCTTTCATTGACAGCTAAGTCAATTTCTTGTTCTCATCGCCAGCTTACTTTTCTCAGTCAACAGCTCGAGTTTGCTAACAAAATCAATAATCAAGTTTTGTGGATCCTTATTGTACAAAAAGATGGGTTCATCAATCAGATTTGATGATATAGAGACTGAAACTGGTATATGTTTTTCGATCGAGGTAGTAGTTTGCGTCTCTTTTAGTTCCTCTGTAGGAAAACAAATCGACTCAAAGTCGAAAATTGCTAGATTATTGAAAAGCTTGTTGTCTTCAGAAACTGGAACACTGAATCCTTCTAGCGTTCCAAACAAGCTTTCGCGAAGCTCATAGACGTTCTTTGGGTAAATATGTTTTACTCGGTCCTTGAATCTCAGAAGGTGTTTGTTGAAAAACTCAGATCGTTTGAAGAAATTATCACAACTAGGACACCGGAAACATTTAAAGAAAGAATCAATATCATTTGTATGAATGATATGATTGTTAAATTTCAGTAATTTGAAGGTTTTGCCAAATCTTCCAATTCGTAGTCGAGCTAGTTCTCCTACATATTCTCCTTCTTGGATATCGAAATCGTATATAAAGATATTCCTTTGAACAATTTCCACGACAACAGGTAAGTCTTCCACTGAAACTCCACGAAAACTTTTAAGATCATAACCAGACTTTGATACAAACTCTGTAAAGTATCTAGAAGTGTGAGAGTCGAGATCATTATGTCCGTTCATGTACATGGCCAATGAACGGAAAAGACACAAATGATCTTTGTAAGGTTCCTTGTCTTTGTTAGAAAACAGGCAGTACACTTGCGTATGTCGTAGTAAGGGTTCGGGTAAGACACAGTCCGCACATCCCATGGGGATGTTTTTCAGCAGAGCAGCAAAAATTGTAACGTTAGAAATCAACTTGAATCGCCACTTTCTGTTCTGGCGCTCTTGGGTACATTGCTCCACAATATCAATCTTTTCTACTTTTCCTTGGATTGTTATCCTATCCACGTTCGTACAAAGTAAGTGGGATTTTTCAAACAGAGTATTGTTTTCATTGGCGTAGAAATATCGATATACACCATAATCAATATTTTGAAGAACAAAACCCAGCGCAAGTTTCATTTTAGCTGCAAAATCGAGCTTGTTGAAGATTTCTTCAAGTTTCTCATTAATTATTCTAGTATCTAACTTGGACTTTTGAAAGCTAAATACCTTATGTCTCCCATTTTCCATCTCCGTAACCACCAGAAAATACTGACAGGATTTAAATTCCTCCTTAACATTTTCACCATCTTCCCCTTCTTCCTCCACAATCTTGTTCAAGTTGACTACCGTATCACTAGGTTTTCGTTGTTTTGCTCCATGTTCTTTCTCAGATGTTGTTGGAGAGAGTAGTAACTTGGAAACTCTTGTTCACAAGAAGGACAAACCGTCGACAGCTTGGAACTTGGTTGAGCATGCTTCTTAGCCATATGATAGCTCATTTCTTGTTGATTATAAGTAAAATACTTACAATCAGGGCAAAAAATAGCTCCTTTAGAACAATTTTTTCGATGTGTCGCAGCATCATCTCTACCGTATTCCCAACCACAGTCCTCACATTTGACTTCCTCGTTTCGGTTAAGGGCAGGCCTTATCTAAAAAGTTTGGATTCTAGAAAAGTTTCAAACATAAAAAAAAATTAAAGTACCAATTGAACAAAGATCTTTTTTTTCGTTTCGTGAAGTAATGAAATGTGAAATTTGAAGTAAAATTCAATATTTGGCAAAAAAATGAAGTAATTAATGCAATAAAACAAGTGTATTAATACTATCAATGAAGTCATCCCCTACGCAATTTTCCTTTTATGGTTATACCGTCATTCTCTAAATAGAAGTGACCTCACCACCCACGCAGTTTTCCTTTTTTGGTAATGATGCCATTCTATAAATAGAAGTGACGTCACCACCCACGCAACATTTTTTTAATGGTAATAACGTCATCGCCTACGTTATTCCTTCAAAAATTCTAGAAACTTCAAGAAAAGTTTTCAACCAATCAGAACTAAGCAGTTTCCAGACATAGTTTTGGATCCAAAAAAATCATTTTTGAAAAATGTCAATTAAAAAACATTTGAACTTCCTCAAATTACCCTACAGGAAAAAAGAAAAAATTCCGTGTGATTTGCTTATTGATGAAATAGATGTAGATTCCTACTTTTTTGACATTTTTTAGATGTTTATGTTGTCCAAAATAGAGTTCTCCGACTAATTAAAGGTCTCTTTAGAGAAACTTACTCAATCAAAGAGTTTGATTTTGATCCACATATAGAGTATCAAAGCTTTAAACTTACTGCTGAGTTACACTTGAATAGAAAAAAAACTTTTTATTTATTTTAGAAAATTTGAAATTAATAAAAAAGTCGTACGATAAAATTTCAAAGACTCTTTTTATTCCCTATCCAACGCCCAAAATTGTCAAAACTCCCCAGAAAAGTTCTTTATTCCTCCATTTTTTAAAGGATTTTCGAAGTTCAAAACCTTGCATGATCAGGTTTGGAATCAGATTTCCACAGATTTGCTTTGAAAAATTAATCAACTTTGAGTTATCCTCTCAAATCTACATCAAAGTCCAAGAACTTGACTATCTGCTCAAAAATCAGCAATTTTTTATCAATTATATACAAAATAATTCAATTAACTTGATGAAAAAAATTGCTAGTATGCTTCTTTTTTAATTTTTCTTCTTTTGTTACTTCAATCGGCAATATTTCCTATTTTTACAGCAAACATTTTTTGGTCATTTATTTTTGCGATTGCTTTTGTGTATGTTTTTACTTATGTGGAAGATTTAAGTCCTAAAAAGGTAAAATTTTGTCTGAGTGGATACAACAACTGGAACAAAAATGAACATTTCTGTGATCGGAAACGACAATGTTTATAAAGGAGCTTTGTTTCCGATTGGACATGAGTTTTCTATAAGAAATCCATAAAAGGAAACTGCATTCTGATTAGACACGACTACAATCCAAATCTAAAAAATCCATTCTGATTGGTTAAACCCACTTATTCCAGTTGAAGGTACCCTTCTCTCTTAACTAAAAAATTTTTTTCATTTTAACCACCATCAACTACCTCCTCTCTCAGCTCTAAATACAATTGTTTCAACTTAACCACCGTCAACTACCTCCCTCTGATTTGTAAATTTTGTTTTTACTCTGTATCGTTATTTCAACTTATTGCTCAAAATGATCTTATCAGTACAAAACAACAACCATACGTTCTCGATAAAATTTTCGGCTGATTTAGTACAAATCCAAGTGCGAGAAACAGTTTGTGGAGTTTTTCTGGCACGAATGGACAACCCAATTCAAGTCTGGCACATGGTGGAGGTGATGCGCAGGGATTTCAACGAACATCATATAACGCAAGTACCCCCTACAGAGAACCAAATTGGAGAAATGCAAATGATGGATGGAGTGGCCGACCATGTGGGAATGAATTACCACGAAACTCCTGACTCTCGATATGTGGCTCAACCATTCGACGATTTCCTCTTTGCTTTGGAAGAGGGATCTGTGGACAACCCAATTGCCATCGAAGAGAATGAGGGCTTCTCTGAGCCAAGAATTCCAGTCAGCGAACCACCAGTGGTGGATGCAAGACCAGCTTTCCGCTCCATTGAGAGCTTGCAAAATTTTGAGAACTCAACGGCTCGAAAGCTTTTTGATTTGTAAATAAAATGGCTATTGTCTTGTGTTTTTAAATTTAATTTTTTTGCACAATTTGTTTGCATTGTATTATTTTTATTTTAAAGAGATAGGAATAAAGAGATGAACTCATAGAAAAGTTTGTTAAAAATGTAAAATGTAAAGTTTGTTAAAAAGTAAAATTTTTTTGAATTTTGTTGAAAAACTCTGTTAAAAATGAAACTAATTATGCAACTGGTAAATATTTTTACAGAATTTTGTTAGAAAACAGAAAAAAAAATTAAACCAGTTTTTGCAAACATGTTAAAAACTTAATATTAATTTTTGCACCATGCAAAATTTTTTTATAATTTTTCTGGCAAACTTGTTGAAAAAATTAAAGAAAATCTCGCAAATTAAGGAAAATTTCATTAAATATTATCGCATTTAAAAAAATGTAACAAGAGTTTCTTGCACTGTTGAAAAATAAAATTAATGAATTTCTTTGTTCTGGTTTTGATCATTAAAAAGTTCAATGTTCGCATGTATATTGATTAAAAACATCAAAAAAACTTTGTATTAAGATAGGGAACAGCACTCAAAGTCATCACTAATCAAAAATTTTCAGCAGGTCTGTACCAGGTTTTTTACAATAAATTTTTGCCTTTTTCGCATATAAATCAGAAAAAAAAAATTAGATTTCTGCATTTGTTTTCAAAAAAAAACACAAAAAAACTTGCATTCAACACTAAAATTGTTTGAAACTTTCTGTACACCTGTTAAAAAAACCAAAACAATTTTTGTATCGTGTTGAAAAAATCAAATCAAAATTTGCATCTTGCAAAAAAATTTTTTAGTTAATTTTTGCACACGAGTTGTAAATTACAAATTTATTCGTTGAAAAAACTTTTGATTTTAAATAAAAAACAATTTTGACAAGATTTTTATAAACAAATATTCAAATAATAATGGAAAAATTGATACGCTCACTATTTACAGTACTATAACCATGAATGAAAAAATCAACCATTTTCAACAAATCAGTCTCATACTTTGAGTTTTGAGCTTTTCGAATACTTTCCAAAAAAGCTGATCCAAGAGTCTGAGTGGACGCAAGCTTCTGAGCAGAACAGAGATAATATCTTTTGAATTTTTTTCGCAGCAGACGTTTCTTTGCATCACTGGGTAAATTTCCCGATATTCTACTTTTCAAGTTGAGTTGGACTGCACGATTCAATTGATTGAAAACTTCACCTCTTGATGAAATAATATTGGAATAAAATCTGTATTTATTTTAAGTATGTATACAATCAACAATTTGGTAAGTGAAATGATATTTATCTAGTCCTTGCGAAATCTGATCGAGCGATGAACCGATTAATACTAAGTAAAAACTGCAATTTTCCCCTGGGCAGAATGATGAATGGCTAGATACACGGTAGTCTTGGGTGACAATAAGTTTTTCATAAAAACTTCTGAGACAGAGAGAAAAAGAAATCTTGCATGGTAGTCTGAATATAAAGTGGGATATGCTTGACACATAGCAGATGCCATCACCGATTACTTGATGAAAATGATTTTAATCTACATTGAATTGCTTATATAGTAGTTCCATCAACTACGAAATGTCCTTATTTGGATCATCACCAACTCAATATTCCATATAAGGTAATATTACCTTATTTGGAATGTACAGTGATTCATCTACATTTCTTAATTTCTATAAAATTACAAATATCATGATTTTGAAATATCTACTACTGATCAGTTGGCTCTGAGTCTCAAATCAAAATTGTAATCACAAAAAAAATATCTTTTCCAACTATATTGAATTTGCTAAGAACCAAAAAAAAATTAGTAGATTTTCTTGGTATCAAAAACCCTACAACGGAAACATTTACTTCGAACCTTGCTTCCAATTGCTGAAGAAAAAGGAATCGGGACAAATGAAAAAAACCCAGCTAGTCTATTTTGGTGAGAAAGAAGGGGAAATGATGTCAGCAATACGGAATACTGCTATTCACGATGCTGAAAACCTTAGACTCGTTCCTGTATTGGAACCCCATTCTGACAAAGACTCAAGCATGGAGCAGGAACCTGCAAACTGTCATGTGGTGTATGATGTAGCAACATACAAGAAGAGAAGGGTGTGTGTGTGACAATCAAGAAGTACAATGTGAACAAGCCACTCTACATTCAGATTCGACTCTTCACTGCGAAGGAGAACGAAGTCTTCAAGCAAGTTGTCTATGTCAACTACTCTTTGAACGAATTCAAAGAACTCGCCCAAGTCTTGGGAGCTTTTATGTTTGTTGAGAACTGTAATGTTCATTAATTTTGTTGAGTTGTGTTATTATAGTAACGTAATTCAATTATTCATCTTGTTGAATCATTTTATAAACTTTCTTTGAACTGAGCAGTATGAGTTGGAACATTGGTTTTTCCAGAAACCTTGTTTTAAAGCTTCAAAGTAAATTGGGGCTTTTTCATATCGTCTTAAAAAGAAAAGTCCTGGAATTTCTCACTAACAGTTTCGGAATCTCAAAATTTACCAAAAATTAAAAGCTCCAGAAACGGAGTTTTTTTGCAAAAGGTTATAACAAATGTAAAAATCTGTCAGAAATTTTG
The DNA here is from genome assembly GCF_963678635.1 of Symsagittifera roscoffensis. Taxonomy (NCBI): domain Eukaryota; kingdom Metazoa; phylum Xenacoelomorpha; order Acoela; family Convolutidae; genus Symsagittifera; species Symsagittifera roscoffensis. The sequence goes on from NW_026971073.1 coordinate 317,810, forward strand.
GAAATAAATGTTACAAATTTGGATGACTACGCATGTCCAAAAGTTCAGAAACTTATTTTCAAAGATGAAGAATTTGATTGAAGGGGTAGCAACTACCCATTTCGTCATGCAAAGACTCTTCACTGTTCAGAAAGAAAAGCATTTGCTTATGGAACATGGACTCGAATTTTTTAAAATAAATTTTAAATAATCTAAATAGTTTTGTATTATCGTGTTTTTGAAATTTAAAGGTTAATCATTATCAATTTTTTATTCCAAAATTGAGATGGATGATGAATGTGACATGCAATTAAACTTGAGAAAATTTGTTTTTGATGAGAAAAATCATGCACGAAAATCATGGAAGTTTTTTTGGTGTACGTGTAATAGATCTCTTTTAAATTTTAGGGGCCAATTTTTTGTCATAGTTTTAATACTAGCATGTACAATTGTTCGAATAATGTTATCCACTAGATGCGAAGAAATGACAGTTTGGGAAGCAATTTTAGCAAATAGAGTCGCTTATATTTTACCTTCTCCAAAGCTATGAATAAAATTATTTCTGCCAAAGATTAAGTTTTTATTTCGCTAGTCGGACCGAGTGGATCTGGAAATTCGCATCATATTTTTGTGTGGTTGAAAGTTGGTACATTTCATCCAAAGTTTGACAAAATGTTTTAATTTTATCAACACTATCAACCTCTTTATGGACAAATGCAAAGAAAAAACCTTAAGTTTATCCAAGGAGTTGACTTTAAACTGATTGCAAACCTTCCCAATAATGGAACAAAATAATTGTTAAAATTTGATGACTCTTGTGAAGAAACTTCAAACTCTAAGCAGTTTATAAAAATTGCTATATTAATGGAAGACACAGGGGACTGAATACCATATATAGTAAGCACAAACTGTTTCACCAAAGCAAATTGGGAAGAGATGTTGAGTTACAAAATACACATATAGTCTTATTCAAGTCACCGAGAAATATTTTACAAATCAATACATTAAATCAACAACCAGGTCTAAGATCTCAATTGAAAGAGCGGTATCAAGATGCAACATCTGGTCCCTATGGTCATTTACTTAAAAATTTAACCCCAAAAACAGTTGATTCACTTAAGTATTGCTCCAATAGTGGTTCAGTTCCACCAAATTTTTTTTCGCCAGATGGAATAGACACAAATTTTTGAATAATTAGCATACAATAAGTCTCTATGCTCCCAATATTTCAAACATTTTCCCGAAAACTTCCAAAACAATTCATCCTCCATTGTCCAAAATGTTTCATTCAATTCCTCAGCGAATGTCTATAAACTTGCTAAGAGGCGAGCTAAAAGATCTTTAAAAAGTAGACGTAGTAAAACATCGAAGAGAAATATCAGAAGTCACACGAAGAAGAACTTCACTGCATAATAGGAGAACTATTTTAAGATGGCCAAAAGGCTTACAATTAATATCTGTTATCACTCCTTTCGTCATTAAACGATGGACATAGTATGATCATTTTGTTATAATTCCTTACTCAATTTATCAATCAAAAAGTACATTTCCAAAAAAAAACAAAATTGGAACAAAAGCAAGAAAAAAAAGTGATTGTACCAAAAGATTTTTATTCTGTTTACAGTGCTGTAAATGCAAAGTTGAAAACGAGTAACCATAAGCACCTTACTGATTTAGTTTTGAATTCTCCTAGAATTAGACGAAGTGAGTCAAAAAATATCATATTAGATAAGCGAGACACATATAGTATCAATTGTAGACTTTGTGTGGGCACTAAAGCGATAAAATAGCGACTTTCTCGATATTTACTTTACCATTTTGGAAGCAACTCCAATTCCACCTAAACTTGTTGTCACTAAGAATGCCAAAGCGAAAGACAGAGAATTTTGGATCCGTTTCAAAATCTGAAAAGGTAAGTCTGAACAGATTGTATTCTAGGGGTAGAGCTGCTCACGGTTATATTCAAAACTTGAGTAAAGCGAGTGGTATATCAAAAAAGAAAGTAGAAAAGTTTTTACAAACCAAGACATCGTATACAACATTTGGTCCACCAATCACACGTTTCCGAACACTTCAAGCTTTTTCTACAAAAATCAGTGAAATCTGGTGTATGGACTTGGCTTCTGTAGACAAGTTAGCTAGTCAAAACAACGGATTCAAGTATTATTAATTGCTGTGGATATTTTTGCGCGGTTTGTCAGAGTTCAAACGATGAAAACTAAATATGCCAAAGACACTTTTCAAGCGTTCAAAACAAAGGTTTTCTCGAAAAAAAACACTACTGAAAAACTTTGAGTTGATAAAGGAATGGAATATGGGGTGAATTTTCAAAAATTGTTGCTAGGAAAAAGCCTTGAAATTTACTCTACCATGAGTGAAACAAAAGCTGCATTTGCAGAGAGAGCCATTCAATCATTAAAACACATTACTTAACGCTAGATAAAAGATTATGGTGAAAAATTCATTAACAATTTGCCGCAATTTATTGTCGCAACAATAGATCTATTGGGAAATCACCTAGAGATGTCAAGAAAACTGATTTCTGTACAATAAACCTCTAATAAGGTAAAAAGAAACTAAAACTCAAAGTTGGAGACAGAGTGAGAATTTCAAAGAACGATTTTCCGTTCCGAAAAAGATACAAATCACAAATTAAAGATAAAATTTTTGAAATTTCGGCAATATCTACAAAAAACCTCCTACATACATCATCAAAGATCTCGACAAAGTTGGAAAATTTCATGAAAAAGAGCTGAGAAAATGTTCTCATTAAAGGTAAACCAATTTTTCAACCAAATTTCTATCGATCAGTTGTCATGGATTCTTTTACCATTGAGTTGGTTTCCAACGTTTCTTTTAATTGTTATCCGAATAATAGTCTTAATTCTTTTACAAATTTTCTACCCGAAAAATTACATTTGAAAGGAGAATGGGAGGTTGCTATTTCAGAAATATCATACCCTTCTTTGTACCAAACTGTTACAGAGGGAAAGTTTACATTCGTAGATGGTAGAGAAAGTTCTGAGGAGAAAAAAAATTGCACCGATGAACATTGAACCAGGATTGTATCCAAGTATTATTGATATAGTTGTAGCCATGAACAACAAAATTCGAGAACCTCTAGGAGCTCAAGTTTTCGAATCTAACGGAATCTTTGTATCAGTAGATAAAAATGCACAAAAGGTTGCCGTTCATTTACCTGAGAATCAATCAGTGTTTAGAATTCAGAGTGCTGATTGGAGTCACGTTTTTGGTGGTAATTTGGAACAAAATCAAACAGGCGTTATAATGAAAGGAAAAGTTCCACCTTGTCCTCAGTATTCTTAGGACATTATAAAAATACACTCCCTAATGATATATAGTGATTTTATAGAATATAACCTAGTCGGTGATATAAAAACTCCCTTATTGCGTTGTATCCCATTCATCTCCAAAGTGAAGAGTGGAGATATAATTTCTACAGAACAGTACATGAATTATCAATTCTTTACAAATTTACAATTTAAAAAATTAATAAAAAACTCTCTCCACAGCTTTAAAATAGAACCAAGATATACTACAGGTGAAAAAACACCTTTGTGTCCGAAGGAAATACACGAGTTGTTCTCTTTTTTCGCAAGATTCCGGATAATCACTTTTGATTTATACTTCACACGAAATAGTTAGTAGAAGATGTTGTAGATTAAGTGGGGGGCCATTTATTAAGATAGGGAATAGAACATCCGGTCCGCAAGCATGTAGTAGGATTGGGTATAGAGTCTACAATGTATTAAGATAGGGAATACCGATAATAAGGTTTTTTGGTTTGTGTGATGGTAATATAATTGTAAGAAAAACGTATTTTTTGATTTTTGTGTGGAAATGTCTGGTTTTTTCGCAAATATCATGGCGCGTGTTAACTATTTTGTAAACATCAAAAGTTAATTAAGTGTAGTTTGTGTAATGAAGGACTTTTGAATAGTTTTTTTGATACATGGTAAGTCAATGATAAAAGTTTTTGGGTAAAAACTTTGATTTTTTATGAAACAATTTTTTTTTAAAATTCAAATCACGCTACGATTAGCTATTATTTGACCTATTTTATTATCTTTTCTGACTTCCATTCAGATTGGAACAATGCTGAAACCTACAGAAACTTCAAAAAAATCAAGTTTTTTGAGAGAAAAAAAAATAAATTAGAAAAAAAATTAAATAAATCACTGCATTGAATAACAAATTTACCGCAAAATTTAACAGTTTAATATCATAAAACCAATATAATACGACATCATGAACAAAGATACAAATTAAGAGTTTAAAAAGTTGTTGAAAAATTCTTTGCATAGTATCAAGATAGAACTAAGAGATAGTACAGGCGAAAAAATTCCTTTTGTGTCCGTAGGAATTACCCGATTTGTTCTCTTGTTTCGCAAGATTTCTAATAATCTTTTTTGATTTAAACTTCCTACGAAATAGTTGCTCAAAACTCAGAAGATTTCCTTATTTTTCGAGGACATGCGAGACAACATGGAAGAGGTTTTGGTGCTCTTGCACAAACTCATGGGAGAACTGCAATCCCCTTTATTAAAAATATATAGTCCCAGTTGGGAAAAGAATTGGAGCAGATTTGTTTGAAATCGCTGCTCCAGAGATTGGGGAAGTTGTTTGTGGACGTAAAAAACTCAAAACCTTTGCAAAAGATGTGGGAACAAAAAACAGTTCGGAAACAATTGTGAGATGGAAAAAAGATATCTAAGCGTAGAACTGGTAGAACCAGATCCATTTCTCAAAAGAATAGAGAATTTTGAGTCAATTTTTGCACCAGTGTTGAAAATTACAAATCAGTGTTGAATTTGAATAAAACAATTTTGACAAGATTTTTATAAACGAATATTCAATTAATAATAAAAAGAATTGATTCGCTCACTATCAGTATCATAACCATGAATGAAACAATCAACAATTTTCAACAAATCAGTCTCATACTTTGAGTTGTGAACTTTTCGAATCCTTTCCAAAAAAACTGATCCAAGAGTCTGAGTGGACGCAAGCTTGTGAGCAGAACTGAGATAATATCTTTTGAATTTTTTTCGCTGCAGACGTTTCTTTGCAACACTGGGTAATTTTTCCGGTATTCTACATTTCAAGTTGAGTTCAACTGCACGATTCAATTGATTGAAAACTTCACCTCTCGATGAAATAATATTGGAATAAAACCTGTATTTATATAAAGTATGTATACAGTCAGCAGTTTAGTAAGTGAAATGATATTTATCTAATCTTTGAAAAATCTGATCGAGCGACAAACCGATTAATACTAAAGAAAATTTGCAATTTTCCACTGGGCAGAAAGATGAATGGCTAGATACACGGTAGTCTTGGGTGACAATAAGTTTTTCATAAAAACTTCTGAGACAGAGAGAAAAAGAAATCTTGCATGGTAGTCTGAATATAAAGTGGGATATGCTTGACACATAGCAGATGCCATCACCGATTACTTGATGAAAATGATTTTAATCTACATTGAATTGCTTATATAGTAGTTCCATCAACTACGAAATGTCCATATTTGGATCATCACCAACTCAATATTCCATATAAGGTAATAATACCTTATTTGGAATGTACAGTGATTCATCTATATTTCTTAATTTTTATAAACTTACAAATATCATGATTTTGAAATATCTACTACTGATCAGTTGGCTCTGAGTCTCAAAATAAAACTGTAATCACAATAAATATCTTTCCAAACTATATTAAATTTACTAAGAACCAAAAAAAATTAGGAGATTTTCTTGGTCCCAAAAACCCTACAACGGAAAAGTTTACTTCGAACTTTGCTTCCATTTGCTGAAGAAAAATGAATTGGGACAAATGGAAAAAAACCAGCAAGTCTGTTCTGATGAAAAAGAAGGGAAAAGGATGTCAGCAATACGGAATACTGCTGTTCAAGATGCTGAAAACCTTGGACTCGTTCCTTTATTGGAACCCCATTCTGACAAAGACTCCACCATGGAGCAGAAACCTGCGAACTGTCATGCGGTGTATGACGTAGCAACATACAAGAAGAGAAGGGTGTGTGTCACAATCAAGAAGTACAATGTGAACAAGCCAGCCTACATTCAGATTCGACTCTTCACCGCAAAGGAGAACGATGTCTTAAAGCAAGTTGCCTATGTCAACTACTCTTTGAACGAATTCAAAAAACTCGCCCAAGTCTTGGGAGATTTTCTGTTTGTAATGTAACTGTTATGTTCAATAATTTTGTTGAGTTATGTTATTATAGTAATGTAATTCAATTATTCATCTTGTTGAATCTTTTTTTAAATTTTCTTTGAATTGAGCAGTATGAGTTGGAACATTGGTTTTTCCAGAAATCTTGTTTTAAAGCTTCAAAGTAAATTAAGGCTTTTTCATATCGTCTTAAAGAGAAAAGTCCCGGAAGTTTTCACTAACAGTTTTGGAATCTCAAAATTTACCAAACTTGCAAGATTTGAATACAGAATCACAAATTTCTCAATTGCATAATGGAAGACGAAAAGTTTTTTAAATTTATTGTTCAGATATTGAAAAAATAGATCTTATAGATTATTGTAGAAAAAAACACTTGGAAAAATAATCACAAATTTCAGTTGAAAAATGAAGAGTATGATAACTTGGCTGTTTTATCCCCTCGTTTTTGTCTTATGGAAAACAATCAAAAAAACTTGTATCATTACTGACGAATGCACTGTAGAAAATGAACGTTCAGAAATTGACTGAAACTCTCAAAAAGTTTGATTTGACTAAGCATGACTTTTCATCAAATACAGAAAGAAAAAAATACTTTCTTTGTACCTGTACTGTTTTGGACCAAAACATAAATTTGAAAGAAATGGACCAAAATTTTCTTTTGGGAGTCTAATTGGATACGGAAATTCTTGTATGGATTACCATTGTGCAAACTCAAAATTTTTCAGACTTCATGCAATTTTAAATGATGCAGCTGGATCTGTGAGGTCTACTACTTATAAGGGTCCTGGTTATTGTTATGTTTTATCTAGATTTCCAAACTCATGTTTTCTTGGTCACGCGACTGGATGGTTCTTCCTTTTTGTATGTTAAATTTTTTGCTTCATCAGTATATGCATTGTTCGATTGTTAGTTATTTCAATTAAAAATTTCAGCGAAAACAGTTACCATCTTGAGTCTAGTTGTTTTGGATAAAGAGTGTTTTGAAAACAAAATAGTGAAAGAGTTAGGAGTTTATAAAAATGGACATACTGTGGGTGATTCCTTTCTTCCTCCCAAAAAATTCAAAACTACATCTCAGTCTGCTTGGTCTCACGAAGCATCTTCATGGGATCAATTGAAGATGCTTCGAAGAACTCAATATTCCATATAAGGTAATAATACCTTATTTGGAATGTACAGTGATTCATCTATATTTCCTAATTTTTATAAACTTACAAATATCATGATTTTGAAATATCTACTACTGATCAGTTGGCTCTGAGTCTCAAAATAAAACTGTAATCACAATAAATATCTTTCCAAACTATATTAAATTTACTAAGAACCAAAAAAAATTAGGAGATTTTCTTGGTCCCAAAAACCCTACAACGGAAAAGTTTACTTCGAAATTTGCTTCCATTTGCTGAAGAAAAATGAATTGGGACAAATGGAAAAAAACCAGCAAGTCTGTTCTGATGAAAAAGAAGGGAAAAGGATGTCAGCAATACGGAATACTGCTGTTCAAGATGCTGAAAACCTTGGACTCGTTCCTTTATTGGAACCCCATTCTGACAAAGACTCCACCATGGAGCAGAAACCTGCGAACTGTCATGCGGTGTATGACGTAGCAACATACAAGAAGAGAAGGGTGTGTGTAACAATCAAGAAGTACAATGTGAACAAGCCAGCCTACATTCAGATTCGACTCTTCACCGCAAAGGAGAACGATGTCTTAAAGCAAGTTGCCTATGTCAACTACTCTTTGAACGAATTCAAAAAACTCGCCCAAGTCTTGGGAGATTTTCTGTTTGTAATGTAACTGTTATGTTCAATAATTTTGTTGAGTTATGTTATTATAGTAATGTAATTCAATTATTCATCTTGTTGAATCTTTTTTTAAATTTTCTTTGAATTGAGCAGTATGAGTTGGAACATTGGTTTTTCCAGAAATCTTGTTTTAAAGCTTCGAAGTAAATTGGGGCTTTTTCATATCGTCTTAAAGAGAAAAGTCCCGGAAGTTTTCACTAACAGTTTTGGAATCTCAAAATTTACCAAACTTGCAAGATTTGAATACAGAATCACAAATTTCTCAATTGCATAATGGAAGACGAAAAGTTTTTTAAATTTATTGTTCAGATATTGAAAAAATAGATCTTATAGATTATTGTAGAAAAAAACACTTGGAAAAATAATCACAAATTTCAGTTGAAAAATGAAGAGTATGATAACTTGGCTGTTTTATCCCCTCGTTTTTGTCTTATGGAAAACAATCAAAAAAACTTGTATCATTACTGACGAATGCACTGTAGAAAATGAACGTTCAGAAATTGACTGAAACTCTCAAAAAGTTTGATTTGACTAAGCATGACTTTTCATCAAATACAGAAAGAAAAAAATACTTTCTTTGTACCTGTATTGTTTTGGACCAAAACATAAATTTGAAAGAAATGGACCAAAAATTTTCTTTTGGGAGTCTAATTGGATACGGAAATTCTTGTATGGATTACCATTGTGCAAACTCAAAATTTTTCAGACTTCATGCAATTTTAAATGATGCAGCTGGATCTGTGAGGTCTACTACTTATAAGGGTCCTGGTTATTGTTATGTTTTATCTAGATTTCCAAACTCATGTTTTCTTGGTCACGCGACTGGATGGTTCTTCCTTTTTGTATGTTAAATTTTTTGCTTCATCAGTATATGCATTGTTCGATTGTTAGTTATTTCAATTAAAAATTTCAGCGAAAACAGTTACCATCTTGAGTCTAGTTGTTTTGGATAAAGAGTGTTTTGAAAACAAAATAGTGAAAGAGTTAGGAGTTTATAAAAATGGACATACTGTGGGTGATTCCTTTCTTCCTCCCAAAAAATTCAAAACTACATCTCAGTCTGCTTGGTCTCACGAAGCATCTTCATGGGATCAATTGGAACAGTGGCCATGAAAAATATTGAAAAAATTAAAAGCTCCAGAAACGGAGTTTTTTTGCAAAAGGTTATAAAATATGTAAAAATCTGTCACAAATTTTGGAAATAAATGTTAAAAATTTGGATGACTACGCATGTCCAAAAATTCAGAATCAAAATTTTCAAAGATGAAGAATATGACTGAAGGTGGGTGTAGCAACTACCCAATTCGTCATGCAAGACTCTTCACTGTGCAGAAAGAAACGCATTTGCATATGGAACATGGACTCAAATTTTTTAAAATAAATTTTAAATAATCTAAATAATTTTGTATTATCGTGTTTTTGAAATCTAAATGGTAATCATTATCAGTTTTTTCATTCCAAATTTGACATGGGTGATGAATGTGACAAGCAATTAAACTTAGGAAAAATGTTTTTGATGAAGAAAATCATGAACGAAAATCATAGAAGTTTTTTGGACGAACGTGTAATAGATCTCTTTTAAGTTTTAGGGGCCAACTTTTTGTCATACTTTTAATACTAGCATGTACAATTGTCCGAATAATGTTATCCACTACATGCGAAGAAATGACAGTTTGGCTTGCAATTTTAGCAAATACAGTCGCTTATATTTTACCTTCTCCAAAGCTATGAATAGAATTATTTCTGCCAAAAAACAAGTTTTTATTTCGCTAGTTGGACCGAGTGGATCTGGAAATTCGCATCATCTTTTTGAGTGGTTAAAAATTGCTACAATTCAATCAAAGTTTGACAAAATTTTTTAATTTTATCAAAATTATCAACCTCTTTATGGACAAATGCAAAGAAAAAACCTTAAGTTTATCCAAGGAGTTGACTTTGAACTGATTACAAACCTTCCCAATAATGGAACAAAATACTCGTTAATATTTGATGACTCTTGTGAAGAAATTTCAAACTCTAAGCTGTTTGTAAAAATTGCTACTGCTGGAAGACACAGGGGACTGAATACCATATATATTAAGCATAACTTGTTTCATCAAAACAAAATTGGAAGAGATGTTGAGTTACAAAATACACAAATAGTCATATTCAAGTCACCATGAAATGTTTTACAAATCAATACAATAATTTAACAACTAGGTCTAAGATCTCAATTGAAAGAGTGGTATCAAGATGCAACATCTAGTCCCTATGGTCATTTACTTAAAGATTTAACCCCAAAAACAGTTGATTCACTTAGGTATTGCTCTAATAGTGGTTCAGTTCCAACGAATATTTTTTTCACCAGATGGAATAGACACAAATTTTTGGATAATTAGCTTACAATACGTCTCTATGCTCCCAATATTTCAAACATTTTCCCGAAAACTTCCAAAACAATTCATCCTCCATTGTCCAAAAAGTTTCATTCAATTCCTCAGCGAACGTCTAGTAAACTTGCTACGAGGCGAGCTAAAGGATCTTCAAAAAATAGACGTAGTAAAACATTGAAGAGAAATATCAGAAGTCACACAAAGAAGAACTTCACTGCATAAAAGGAGAACTATTTTAAGCTGACCAAAAGGTTTACACTTAATATCTGTTATCACTCCTATCGTCATTAAGCGATGGACATAGTATGGATCAGTTTGTTCTAATTCCTTACTCAATTAATCAATCACAAAGTACACAACCAAAAAAACCAAAATGGGAACAAAAGCAAGAAAAAGAGGTGATTGTACCAAAAGCTTTTTATTCTGTTTACAGTGCTATAAATGCAAAGTTGAAATTGAGTAACAATAAGCACCTTGCTGATTTAATTTTGAATTCTCCTAGAATTAGACTAAGTCAGTCAGAGAATATCTTATTAGATAAGCGAGGCACATAAGAATCAATTGTAGACTTTGTGTGGGCACTAAATCGAAAAAATAGCGACTTTCCCGATATTTACTTTACCATTTTGGAAGCAGCTCAATTTCCACCTAAACTTGTTATCAACAAGAATGCCAAATAATAGTCTTAGTTATTTTATAAACTTTCTACCCGAAAAAATACATTTGAAAGGAGAATGGGAGGTTGCTATTTCAGAAATATCATACCCTTCTTTGTACCAAACTGTTACAGAGGGAAAGTGTACATTCGTAGATGGTAGAGAAAGTTCTGAGGAGAAAAAAAAATATTGTACGGATGAACTTTGAACCAGGATTGTATCCAAGTATTGTTGATATAGTTGTAGCCATGAACAGCAAAATTCGAGAACGTCTAGGAGTTCAAGTTTTTGAATCTAACGGAATCTTTGTATCAGTAGATAAAATTGCACAAAAGGTTGCCGTTCAATTACCTGAGAATCAATCAGTGTTTACAATTCCGAGTGCTGATTTGAGTCACATTTTTGGTGGTAATTTGGAACAAAATCAAACAGGCGTTATAATGAAAGCAAAAGTTCCACCTTATCCTCAGTATTCTTACGACATTATAAGTACACATTCCCTAATGATATATAGTGATATTATAGAATATAACCTAGTCGGTGATATAAAAACTCCCTTATTGCGTTGTATCCCATTCATCTCCAAAGTGAAGAGTGGAGATATAATTTTTACAGGAGATGAATTATCAATTCTTTACAAATTAAGAGTTTAAGAAGCTGTTGAAAAATTCTTTGCATAGTATCAAGATAGAACTAAAAGATAGCACAGGCGAAAAAATTCCTTTTGTGTCCGTAGGAATTACATGATTCGTTCTCTTGTTTCGCAAGATTTCGAATAATTATTTTTGATTTAAACTTCCTACGAAATAGTTGCTCAAAAATCAGCAGATTTCCCTATTTTTCGAGGACATGCAAGACAACATGGAAGAGGTTTTGGTGCTCTTGCACAAACTCATGGGAGAATTGCAATCCCCTTTATTAAAAAATATATAGTCCCAGCTGCGAAAATAATCGGAGCAGATTTGTTTGAAATCGCTGCTCCAGAGATTGGGGAAGTTGTTATTGGACGTAAAAAACTTAAAACATTTGCAAAAGATGTGTGCACAAAAACAGGTCGGAAACAATTGGGAGGTGGAAAAAAGATATCTAAGCGAAGAACTGGTAGAACCAGATCAATTTCTCAAAAAAGTAGATCAAAAAACAGTCGCTCTCCCAAAGACGTTTTTGACAAAATGAAGTGAGTGTAAACCGAAGTCATTTTTGGTACGGGGCCTTTAAAAATTTTTCTTTGGAGATTTTTGATAAAGTCCCAGTTTTGGAAACAATTATGTCATCTTACACACAAGAAGTATTCCTCAGTACTTCTCTGGATGAAAGCAGTATTGAGTTTGAATTTGAAACGGATCGTAATCTCTACTTAGATATGTGTGATTCCCATCTTAGCTTAAAGCTTCAACTATTCAAAGTAAGAATGTTTGATGCTTTCAAAAAAGAAAAAACAGAACATAAAGCAAAATCGGAGGAAGATTCAGATGAGGAACCACAAACTTACCTAACTTATGTAAACAATCTACAACATTCTCTATTCTCCAACTGGGAAGTTTAATTTAACAATACAATGGTTTACAATGCCAATGGTTTATATCCTCATAAGACACAAATATCGAACGAATTCAGCTCGTCAGCAGTGAGTAATAAAAAAATATTTCCTTGTCATTGATACAGTTTTGAAGAATATCATGATGCATTTGATATGCATCCATTCACTGATAGAGCAAATTCCTTGGGAACAGGGATAACGTTTTCACTCTATGGGAGGCTCGCCCTTGATTTGTTGACTTGCGAAAAATTGTTGCTAGCAAATACCAAAGTTCGATTTAAACTTATTCGAGCTAGACCTAATTTTTACATGCTATCTGACAATCCAAATGTAAGTCTGAAAATTGTTGATTGTTCGTTCTTTACTAGAAGATTCATAGTTGCTGAACTCAATCATCAAAACTTGCAATGGAATCTGGTTAGAGAAACTGCTCATTACAATTACATGGAAACTGTAGCAAGAACCTTTATCAATCCATGTCGTCAAAACCAATTCTTACAAGAAAATATATTCAATAACGCCCCAATAAGAAGAATAGCTGTTGCAATGAATACAAATTTGGCTGTTGCGGGATCTTTTCATGAAAACCCTTTCAGCTATCAGCTGTTTCATTTGTGAGAGCTGAGAAATATTCGGGGCAGAAGAGCCATTAATTCATTAGATACAACTTCTCCTTGTCGTCCCTATTTTACCACATTGAAAGCAAAGCAATTTAACGAAAATTTCCCAGCTCTTCTTATGAAAGATTTTCAGATCACTATATTCTAGTTTTTGACTTGACTTCACTTCATGATGCTGACGAACTGTTGCATTATCCAGAACTTAGTGGAGAAAACTTGAGATTAGAAATGCTTTTCCAATTTCCCCTGTAGCAAGTAACGGAAGTGATAGTCTTGGGAGAAAGACTATCAAACATTCAAATTAACAAATTCGGAACAGTCGCCAAAAATTTTTAATTTTTTTTGAGTTTTAGGTTCCTATAAAGTATTCTCACCTTTTGGGACTTTCCATGTTTTCTTTATTCTAACCTTATTTTCTCTGTATTATCTATTTTGATTTTCTTCAGATATAAAATCTGAAGTCTTCAATAACTTTTGTCCAGTTCACAAATTTTGTGTATGGGTCTTTTGCTGATGCAATACCTAAATGCGCGTAAATCAATAACTTTAATTTTTTACGCTAAATTACACTACTAAACTATATATTTCTTTGTTTTAGATCAAAATTAGCTAACTATTGCAAAGATGGATAATTTTTTTCTCTGCAAAATATTGAAAGAATTCCTGAACTCAGGTTCAAGTACATGGGACCTCACCTCTCTGATAAAGTACCTCAACTATCAAAATACTCTTTTGCAATTATTAACTCAGCATCAAGCATTGAAAGAGGAGAACACTGGATAGTGATTGCTCGACTGGATAAAATTTACTACTGTGCTGATTCTTTGGGTAGAAAGATATCAATTCACCCCTTTTTGAAAAAATTATCGAAGGATGGATCATCGAAACCTATAAAAAACTGATAGTTTGTGTGGATTTTACGCAACTTATTCAGCATATTTTTTTGTTAAATTCTTCCAGAAAAACTTGAATAATGTTCATGATGTGCCTGTTTTGAATTTTATCAGTAATTTTATGTACAAGCTCATTTTTTATTTGTAAGTGTAAATTTTTGCAGTGAATTGTTTGATTACTTATGTAATTTAACTCTTTAAATTCTTGTTTTTTTACACAAAAGAGCTTAGCAACTAATCTTCTGGTGAAATACACGGAATGACGATAGATTATGGATGTTGTAGTCCACCAATTGAAAGAATTAACGATAGAGTAGACAAATTTACGAAAATTGTAACCAACTTCTTGTATATTGTAAAACTTTCTCAGAAATTTACCCTGAGAAAGATGAAAGATAGAAAAATTAGTATGCAAAAACATCAGACACACGAAAAATTATGATATTATACCTTTCTCAGTGTTAATTTTTACCGAGGCAGAGTAATTGACAGCATTGGATGATAATTTTTTAGAAATTTCGCAAATTTCAAAGATTTTTTCAATGATAGAAGACTTGTTTGCTTGTGAAAAACTATTACTACCAAAAACCGAAGTTCGAATTAAACTAATTCGGTCTAGACCTAAGTTTTACATGCTGTCAGATAACCCAAATGTTGGTCTAATAATTGTTGATTGTTTGCTGTTTACTAGAAGAACTTTAGTAGTTGAACCTAATCATCAGTACTTGCAATGCAATCTGGAAAAGGAACCTGCTCAAAACAAATACACGGAAACAATAGCAAGAACATCGATCATTTCATCTCGTCAAAACCAGTTTATGCAGGAAAAAAAATTCAATAATGCCCAACTCAGAAAAATAACTGTTGCAATGAATACAAACTCAGCTTTTGCGGGCTCTTTTCATGAAAATTCTTTCACTTACCAGCAATTTCATTTGAGAGAGCTTAGAGTTATTCAGTGCAGAAGGGCAATTTTTTCATTAGATACAACTTCTCCTTGTCGCCCCTATTTTACCACATTGAAAGCGAAACAATTTAACGAAGATTTCCCAGCTCATCCTATGGAAGATTTTCAAAATCAGTATATTCTAGTTTTTTACTTGACTTCACTACAGGATGCAGCTGAACAGTTGCATTATCCAGAACTTAGTGGAGAAAGCTTGAGATTAGAAAAGTTTTTCCAGTTTCCCTTGGAGCAAGTAACGGAATTGATAGTCTTGGGAGAAAGACTACCAAATGTTCAAATCGACAAAATCGGAGCAGTCGCTGAAAATTTTTAGTTTTTTTGAGTTTTCGGGTTCCTTCAAAAATATTGTAACTTTTTTGGGACTTTTCATTGTTATTGTCTCTGTACTATCTATTTTAATTTCTTCAGACCTAAATCTCCTGAAAAAGCAGATAATGAATACTGTTTAATTGAAATTGAAAACCCAAGAAAATTCTTCAACCCAGACTGTAAACCAGTGTTCAATAACCTTTGTCAAGTTCACAAGTTTTGTGTATGGGACTTTGTTGACTCAATACCTAAATGCGCGTAAGTTAATAACTTTAGTTTTTTCATTTTAAATTACAATATCAAACTTTCTATTTCTTTGTTTTAGATGTGAATCAGCTAACAGTTGCAAAGATGGATAATTTTTAACTTCTGCAAACCATTGAAACAATTCCTGAACTCAGGTTCAAGTACATGGGATTTTACCGTTCTGATAAAGTTCCTCAACTAACAAAATACTCTTTTGCAATTGTTAACTCAGCTCCAAGCAATGATAGAGGGGAGCACTGGCTCATGATAGCTCGATTGGACAAAACTTACTATTTTGCTGATTCTTTGAGTCAAAAAAGAACAGCTTATTCCTTTCTAATAAAAAAGTATCCGCTAATTGTTCCTCGAAAGCTAAAATTTTACGCAATTTATTCAGCTTTTCTTCTTTTCAATTCTACCAGACAAACTTGAATATTATTCATGATGTGCAGATTTTGATTTTTATTAGTATTTTTTATGTAAATGTGTAGTTTTTTTTATTTGTAAGTGTAAATTATGGCAGTAAGTTTACTATACGATGCAGTGACTTATATACTTTCATTGTAATTGAATTTTGTTCTCAAAAAATTTGAATTTTTTTGAAGTTTCTGTAGGTTTCAGCATTGTTTTATTTAGATAGAAAGTAAGATTATTTAATACATTAGGTCAAATAAAAGCTAATCTTATCGTCTTTTGAAGTTTTTTTGATTATTTTTTCAAAAAAGCTCCTAGTTTTTACTCAAAAACTCTTACCATTGACTTACCATGTATCAAAAACTAATTAAAAGTCCTTCATTACACAACCTAAACGTAATTAACCTTTGATATTTACAAATTAATTAACACGCGCCAACATTTTTGCGAAACAAACTAGACATTTCAACACAAAAACCAAAAAAATTAAGTTTTCCTTAGCATTATCTTACCATCACACAAGCCATAAAACCTTACCATCGGTATTCCTTATCTTATTACATTGTAGACTCTATACCCAATCTTAATACATAGCTTGCGGACCGGACGTTCTTTTTCCTATCTTAATACATGGGGTCCGCAGGGACCCCCCAACTTAACCTCCAACATCTATTACTATAATTGCTCGAAGTTCAGCTAATTTTCCTATTTTTGGTGGACATGCAAGACAGTGTGGAAGAGGTTTTGATGCTCTTGCACAAACTCTTGAGAGAACTGCAATTTCCTTTTATTAAAAAATATATAGTCCCAGCTGCGAAAAGAATCGGAGCAGATTTGTTTGAAATCGCTGCTCCAGAGATTGGGGAAGTTGTTAGTGGACGTAAAAAACTCAAAACATTTGCAAGAGATGTTGGAACAAAAACAGTTCAAAAACAGTTGGAAGGTGGAAAAAAGAAATCCAAGAACAAGAAGAGCCATTTCTCAAAACAGTAGTTCAAAAATAAGTCGCTCCCGCAAAGATAATTTGACAAGATAAAATGAGTGTAAATCAAAGTTGCCATTTTTGGTACGGAGCTTTTACAAATTCTTCTGTGGATATTTTTGGTAAAAACCCAGTTTTGGAATCAGATATGTCATCTTACATACAAGAAGAATTCCCCAATACTTCTCTGGATGAAAGCGGTATTGAGTTTGAATTTGAAACGGATCGTAACCTCTACTTGGATGTGCGCGAAAACCATCTTAGTGTAAAGCTTCAATCATCCAAAGGAAGATTGTTTGATGCTTTCAAAAAAAAAGCAGAACATAAAGCAAAATTGGAGTAAGATTCAAATGAGGAACAACAAACATACTTAACTTATGTAAACAACCTACTACGTTCTCTATTCTCCAACTGTGAAAGCTTTTTAACAAAACAACGGTTTACAATGCCAATGGTTTATATCCTCATATGGCACAAATATCGAACGAAATCAACTCGTCAGCTGTGAGTAATAAAGGAATGCTTGTCTGTCACGTCTATAGTTTTGAAGAACATCCGGAAGCATTTGATATGTATCCATTCACTGATAGAGCAAATTCTTTAGGATCAGGGATAACTTTTTCACTTTATGGCAGTTTGGCCATTGACTTGTTTACTTGTGAAAAACTATTACTACCAAAAACCGAAGTTCGAATTAAACTAATTCGAGCTAGACCTAAGTTTTACATGCTGTCTGATAATCCAAATGTTGGTCTGATAATTGTTGATAGTTTGTTGTTTACTAGAAGAATTTCAGTAGTTGAACCTAATCATCAGTACTTGCAATGCAATCTGGAACGGGAACCTGCTCAAAACAAACACACGGAAACAATAGCAAGAACCTCTATCATTTCATCTCGTCAAAACCAGTTTATGCAGGAAAAAAAATTCAATAATGCCCCACTCAGAAAAATAACTGTTGCAATGAATACAAACTCAGCTTTTGCGGGCTCTTTTCATGAAAATTCTTTCACTTACCAGCAATTTCATTTGAGAGAGCTTAGAGTTATTCAGTGCAGAAGGGCAATTTTTTCATTAGATACAACTTCTCCTTGTCGCCCCTATTTTACCACATTGAAAGCGAAACAATTTAACGAAGATTTCCCAGCTCATCCTATGGAAGATTTTCAAAATCAGTATATTCTAGTTTTTGACTTGACTTCACTACAGGATGCAGCTGAACAGTTGCATTATCCAGAACTTAGTGGAGAAAGCTTGAGATTAGAAATGTTTTTCCAGTTTCCCGTGGAGCAAGTAAAGGAATTGATAGTTTTGGGAGAAAGACTACCAAATGTTCAAATCGGCAAAATCGGAAAATCGGCGAAATCGGCAGAATCTAAAATTGTTTAGTTTTTTGAGTTTTCGGGTTCCTTCAAAAATATTGTAACTTTTTTGGGAATTTTCATTGTTATTGTCTCTGTACTATCTATTTTAATTTCTTCAAACCTAAACCTCCAGAAAAAGCAGATAATGAATGCTGTTCAATTGAAAATGAAAACCCAAGAAAATTCTTCAACCTAGACTTTAACCATTGTTCAATAACCTTTGTCCAGTTCACAAGTTTTGTGTATGGGACTTTGTTGATTCAATACCTAAATGCGCGTAAGTTAATAACTTTAGTTTTTTTCATTTTAAATTACAATATCAAACTTTCTATTTTTTTGTTTTAGATGTGAATCAGCTAACAGTTGCAAAGATGGATAAATTTTAACTTCTGCAAAACATTGAAAGAATTCCTGAACTCAGGTTCAAGTACATGAAATTTTACCCCTCTGATAAAGTACCTCAACTTACAAAATACTCTTTAGCAATTGTTAACTCAGCTCCAAGCAATGATAGAGGGGAGCACTGGATCATGATAGCTCGATTGGACAAAACTTACTACTTTGCTGATTCTTTGAGTCGAAAAAGAACAGCGTATTCCTTTCTAACAAAAAAGTATCGGCTAATTGTTCCTCGAAAGCTACAAAAAACTGATAATTTGTGTGGATTTTAGCAATTTATTCAGCTTTTCTTCTTTTTAAATACAACCAGACAAACTTGAATAAAATTCATGTTGTGCATGTTTTGAAATTTATAAAAAGTTTTATGTAAATGTGTAGTTTTTTTTATATGTAAGTGTAATTTTTAACAGTAAGTTTACTATACGATGCAGTAATTTATATAATTTCTTTGTAATTGAATTTTTTTCTCAAAAAATTTGTTTTTGTTTTCGAAGTCTTTGTAGGTTTCAGCATTGTTTCAATTAGATATAAAGTAAGATTATTTAATACATTAGGTCAAATAAAAGCTTATCTTATTGTGTTTTGAAGTTTTTTTGAATAATTTTTCATTTAAGATTCCAAGTTTTTACCCAAAAACTCTTACCATTGACTTACCATGTATCAAAAACTAATTAAAAGTCCTTCATTACACAACCTAAACGTAATTAACCTTTGATATTTACAAATTAATAAACACGCGCCAACATTTTTGCGAAAAAACTAGACATTTCTATACAAAAACCAAAAAAGTTACATTTTTCTTATAATTATCTTACCATCACACAACCATAAAACCTTACCATCGGTATTCCCTATCCTATTACATTGTAAACTCTATACCCAATCTTAATACATGGCTTGCGGACCGGATGTTCTTTTTCCTATCCTAATACATGGGGGTCCGCAGGGCCCCCCCCCCCACTTAACCTCGAACATCTACTATTTTAATTGCTCGAAGTTCAGCTAATTTTCCTATTTTTACTGGACATGCAAGACAGTGTGGAAGAGGTTTTGGTGCTCTCGAACAATTTCTTGGGAGAACTGCATTTTACTTTTATTAAAAAATATATGGTCCCGGTTGCAAAAAGATTCGGAGCAGATTTATTTGAAATTTGCTGTTCCAGAGATTGGAGAAGTTGTCAGTGGACAAAAAAAACTCGAAACAATTGAAAAAGATGTTGGAACAAAAACAGTTCAAAAACAGTTGGAAGGTGGAAAAAAGAAATCCAAGAACAAGAAGAGCCATTTCTCAAAAAAGTAATTCAAAAATCAGTCGCTCCCGCAAAGACATTTTTGACAAGATAAAAAGAGTGTAAATCAAAGTTGCCCTTTTTGGTACGGAGCTTTTACAGATTCTTCTGTGGAGATTTTTGGTAAAGTCCCAGTTTTGGAATCAGTTATGTCATCTTACACACAAGAAGTATTCCGCAGTACTTCTCTGGATGAAACCAGTGTTGAGTTGGAATTTGAAACGGATCGAAATCTCTACTTGGATATGCGTGGTACCCATCTTAGTTTAAAGCCTCAATTATTCGAAGGAAGATTGTTTGATGCTTTCAAAAAAGAAAAAGTCGAACATAAAGCAAAAACGGAGTAAGATTCAAATGAGGAACAACAAACTTACTTAACTTATGTAAACAACCTACTACGTTCTCTATTCTCCAACTGTGAAATTTTTTTTAACAATACAACGGTTTACAAAGCCAATGGTTTATATCCTCATACGACACAAACATCGAACGAAATATACTCGTCAGCAGTGAGTAATTAAGGAATACTTGTGTGTCACGGCTATAGTTTTGAAGAACATCCGGAAGCATTTGATATGTATCCATTCACTGATAGAGCAAATTCTTTAAGATCAGGGTTAACTTTTTCACTTTATGGCAGACTAGCCATTGACTTGTTTACTTGTGAAAAACTATTACTACCAAAAACCGAAGTTCGAATTAAACTAATTCGGTCTAGACCTAAGTTTTACATGCTGTCAGATAACCCAAATGTTGGTCTAATAATTGTTGATTGTTTGCTGTTTACTAGAAGAACTTTAGTAGTTGAACCTAATCATCAGTACTTGCAATGCAATCTGGAAAGGGAACCTGCTCAAAACAAATACACGGAAACAATAGCAAGAACCTCGATCATTTCATCTCGTCAAAACCAGTTTATGCAAGAAAATATTTTTAGTAATGCCCCAATCAGAAGAATAACTGTTGCAATGAATACAAACTCAGCTGTTGCGGGATCTTTTCATGAAAAATTTTTCTTTTTTCAACAATTTCATATTAGAGAGCTTAGAGTTATTCAGGGCAGAAGAGCAATTGTTTCATTAGATGCAAATTCTCCTTGTCGCCCCTATTTTACCACCTTGACAGCAAAGCAAATAAACGAAGTTTTTCCAGCTCTTCCTATGGGAGATTTTCAAAATGACTATCTTCTAGTTTTTGACTTGACTTCACTACATGATGCTGACGAACTGTTGCATTATCCAGAACTTAGTGGAGAAAACTTGAGATTAGAAATGCTTTTCCAATTTCCCCTGTAGCAAGTAACGGAAGTGATAGTCTTGGGAGAAAGACTATCAAACATTCAAATTAACAAATTCGGAACAGTCGCCAAAAATTTTTAATTTTTTTTGAGTTTTAGGTTCCTATAAAGTATTCTCACCTTTTGGGACTTTCCTTGTTTTCTTTATTCTAACCTTATTTTCTCTGTATTATCTATTTTGATTTTCTTCAGATATAAAATTCCAGAAGAAGCAGATAATGAGTGATGTTTAACTCTTCAACCTAGATTGTAAACCAGTCTTCAATAACTTTTGTCCAGTTCACAAATTTTGTGTATGGGTCTTTTGCTGATGCAATACCTAAATGCGCGTAAATCAATAACTTTAATTTTTTTACGCTAAATTACACTACTAAACTATATATTTCTTTGTTTTAGATCAAAATTAGCTAACTATTGCAAAGATGGATAATTTTTTCTCTGCAAACTATTGAAAGAATTCCTGAACTCAGGTTCAAGTACATGGGATCTCACCTCTCTGATAAAGTACCTCAACTATCAAAATACTCTTTTGCAATTATTAACTCAGCATCAAGCAATGATAGAGGAGAACACTGGATAGTGATTGCTCGACTGGATAAAATTTACTACTGTGCTGATTCTTTGGGTAGAAAGATATCAATTCACCCCTTTTTGAAAAAATTATCGATGAATGGATCATCGAAACCTACAAAAATCTGATAGTTTGTGTGGATTTTACGCAACTTATTCAGCATATTTTTTGTTAAATTCTTCCAGAAAAACTTGAATAATGTTCATGATGTGCCTGTTTTGAATTTTATCTGTAATTTTATGTACAAGCTCATTTTTTATTTGTAAGTGTAAATTTTTGCAGTGAATTGTTTGATTACTTATGTAATTTAACTCTTTAAATTCTTGTTTTTTTACACAAAAGAGCTTAGCAACTAATCTTCTGGTGAAATACACGGAATGACGATAGATTATGGATGTTGTAGTCCACCAATTGAAAGAATTAACGATAGAGTAGACAAATTTACGAAAATTGTAACCAACTTCTTATATATTGTAAAACTTTCTCAGAAATTTACTCTGAGAAAGATGAAAGATAGAAAAATTAGTATGCAAAAACATCAGACACACAAAAAATTATGATATTATACCTTTCTCGGTGTTAATTTTTACCGAGGCAGAGTAATTGACAACATTGGATGATAATTTTTTAGAAATTTTGCAAATTTCAAAGATTTTTTCAATGATAGAAGACAAAGTGATAAAAGAAAACTGAAATTAATCGTAGCAAGAATTGTGACAGAATAAATAAACAAAATGAGGTAAAAATGAGAACTAGATAAAACATCTGATTGGTCGAAACTTGAAAATTTTTGCATAATTTTAACTTAATTCCATTGAAAAATTCATGCAATTTCGGTTGAGTGTGTTTCAATTTTTTTTATGAAAATTTAAAGTTTAAATTCTCAGGAAGGTACTTCACGCTTCAAAAACTCTGTGGGAAATGGCTAATATGCATCTGTCATATGATCGTGGAATAATGATAAGAAAAAAGATAAATTAATCCTAAAATCAGTAATTATAAGGGAGCTGTCATCCGTTCCCCAGATAACCTGGGGAATAAAAGATTAAGTGTGATATAAAAGTAACCAACCATGAGGAGCTGTCAAGGATCCCCTGATATCCGGTGGAGCGAAAAAATTAACATGTCAAAGACAATCCCCTCTTGAAAATTTTCCCCAGATACCCTGCGAGAAGATAAATAAGGTGAAATAAGTATTTAAAAGATTCTTTCGAGAAAAAAAAATATTGTGATATATTCAATTATAAATCCCAATACACCGAAATTATCTATTTTGATTTTCTTCAGATATAAAATTCCAGAAGAAGCAGATAATGAGTGATGTTTAACTCTTCAACCTAGATTGTAAACCAGTCTTCAATAACTTTTGTCCAGTTCACAAATTTTGTGTATGGGTCTTTTGCTGATGCAAAACCTAAATGCGCGTAAATCAATAACTTTAATTTTTTTACGCTAAATTACACTACTAAACTATATATTTCTTTGTTTTAGATCAAAATTAGCTAACTATTGCAAAGATGGATAATTTTTTTCTCTGCAAACTATTGAAAGAATTCCTGAACTCAGGTTCAAGTACATGGGATCTCACCTCTCTGATAAAGTACCTCAACTATCAAAATACTCTTTTGCAATTATTAACTCAGCATCAAGCAATGATAGAGGAGAACACTGGATAGTGATTGCTCGACTGGATAAAATTTACTACTGTGCTGATTCTTTGGGTAGAAAGATATCAATTCACCCCTTTTTGAAAAAATTATCGATGAATGGATCATCGAAACCTATAAAAATCTGATAGTTTGTGTGGATTTTACGCAACTTATTCAGCATATTTTTTGTTAAATTCTTCCAGAAAAACTTGAATAATGTTCATGATGTGCCTGTTTTGAATTTTATCTGTAATTTTATGTACAAGCTCATTTTTTATTTGTAAGTGTAAATTTTTGCAGTGAATTGTTTGATTACTTATGTAATTTAACTCTTTAAATTCTTGTTTTTTTACACAAAAGAGCTTAGCAACTAATCTTCTGGTGAAATACACGGAATGACGATAGATTATGGATGTTGTAGTCCACCAATTGAAAGAATTAACGATAGAGTAGACAAATTTACGAAAATTGTAACCAACTTCTTGTATATTGTAAAACTTTCTCAGAAATTTACTCTGAGAAAGATGAAAGATAGAAAAATTAGTATGCAAAAACATCAGACACACAAAAAATTATGATATTATACCTTTCTCAGTGTTAATTTTTACCGAGGCAGAGTAATTGACAACATTGGATGATAATTTTTTAGAAATTTTGCAAATTTCAAAGATTTTTTCAATGATAGAAGACAAAGTGATAAAAGAAAACTGAAATTAATCGTAGCAAGAATTGTGACAGAACAAATAAACAAAATGAGGTAAAAATGGGAACTAGATAAAACATCTGATTGGTCGAAACTTGAAAATTTTTGCATAATTTTAACTTAATTCCATTGAAAAATTCATGCAATTTCGGTTGAGTGTGTTTCAATTTTTTTTATGAAAATTTAAAGTTTAAATTCTCAGGAAGGTACTTCACGCTTCAAAAACTCTGTGGGAAATGGCTAATATGCATCTGTCATATGATCGTGGAATAATGATGTGAAAAAAGATAAATTAATCCTAAAATCAGTAATTATAAGGGAGCTGTCATCCGTTCCCCAGATAACCTGGGGAATAAAAGATTAAGTGTGATATAAAAGTAACCAACCATGAGGAGCTGTCAAGGATCCCCTGATATCCGGTTGAGCGAAACAATTAACATGTCAAAGACAATCCCCTCTTGAAAATTTTCCCCAGATACCCTGCGAGAAGATAAATAAGGTGAAATAAGTATTTAAAAGATTCTTTCGAGAAAAAAAAATATTGTGATATATTCAATTATAAATCCCAATACACCGAAATTATCTATTTTGATTTTCTTCAGATATAAAATTCCAGAAGAAGCAGATAATGAGTGATGTTTAACTCTTCAACCTAGATTGTAAACCAGTCTTCAATAACTTTTGTCCAGTTCACAAATTTTGTGTATGGGTCTTTTGCTGATGCAAAACCTAAATGCGCGTAAATCAATAACTTTAATTTTTTTACGCTAAATTACACTACTAAACTATATATTTCTTTGTTTTAGATCAAAATTAGCTAACTATTGCAAAGATGGATAATTTTTTTCTCTGCAAACTATTGAAAGAATTCCTGAACTCAGGTTCAAGTACATGGGATCTCACCTCTCTGATAAAGTACCTCAACTATCAAAATACTCTTTTGCTATTTTTAACTCAGCATCAAGCAATGATAGAGGAGAACACTGGATCGTGATTGCTCGACTGGATAAAATTTACTGCTGTGCTGATTCTTTGGGTAGAAAGAGATCAATTCACCCCTTTTTGAAAAAATTTTCGATGAATAGATCCTCGAAACCTATAAAAAACTGATAGTTTGTGTGGATTTTACGCAACTTATTCAGCATATTTTTTTGTTAAATTCTTCCAGAAAAACTTGAATAATGTTCATGATGTGCCTGTTTTGAATTTTATCAGTAATTTTATGTACAAGCTCATTTTTTATTTGTAAGTGTAAATTTTTGCAGTGAATTGTTTGATTACTTATGTAATTTAACTCTTTAAATTCTTGTTTTTTTTACACAAAAGAGCTTAGCAACTAATCTTCTGGTGAAATACACGGAATGACGATAGATTATGGATGTTTAGTCCACCAATTGAAAGAATTAACGATAGAGTAGACAAATTTACGAAAATTGTAACCAACTTCTTGTATATTGTAAAACTTTCTCAGAAATTTACTCTGAGAAAGATGAAAGATAGAAAAATTAGTATGCAAAAACATGAGACACACGAAAAATTATGATATTATATTTTTCTCAGTGTTAATTTTTACCGAGGCAGAGTAATTGACAACATTGGATGATAATTTTTTAGAAATTTTGCAAATTACAAAGATTTTTTCAATGATAGAAGACAAAGTGATAAAAGAAAACTGAAATTGATCGTAGCAAGAATTGAGACAGAATAAATCAACAGAATGAGGTAAAAATTCATGCAATTTCGGTTGAATGTGTTTCAATTTTTTTTATGAAAATTTAAAGTTGAAATTCTCAGGAAGGTACTTCACGCTTCAAAAAAACTCTGTGGGAAATGGCTAATATGCATCTGTCATATGATCGTGGAATAATGATGTGAAAAAAGATAAATTAATCATAAAATCAGTATTTATAAGGGAGCTGTCATCCGTTCCCCAGATAACCTGGGGAATAAAAGATTAAGTGTGATATAAAAGTAACCAACCATGAGGAGCTGTCAAGGATCCCCTGATATCCGGTGGAGCGAAACAATTAACATGTCAAAGACAATCCCCTCTTGAAAATTTTCCCCAGATACCCTGCGAGAAGATAAATAAGGTGAAATAAGTATTTAAAAGATTCTTTCGAGAAAAAAAAATATTGTGATATATTCAATTATAAATCCCAATACACCGAAATTATCTATTTTGATTTTCTTCAGATATAAAATTCCAGAAGAAGCAGATAATGAGTGATGTTTAACTCTTCAACCTAGATTGTAAACCAGTCTTCAATAACTTTTGTCCAGTTCACAAATTTTGTGTATGGGTCTTTTGCTGATGCAATACCTAAATGCGCGTAAATCAATAACTTAAATTTTTTTACGCTAAATTACACTACTAAATTATATATTTCTTTGTTTTAGATCAAAATTAGCTAACTATTGCAAAGATGGATAATTTTTTTCTCTGCAAACTATTGAAAGAATTCCTGAACTCAGGTTCAAGTACATGGGATCTCACCTCTCTGATAAAGTACCTCAACTATCAAAATACTCTTTTGCAATTATTAACTCAGCATCAAGCAATGATAGAGGAGAACACTGGATAGTGATTGCTCGACTGGATAAAATTTACAACTGTGCTGATTCTTTGGGTAGAAAGATATCAATTCACCCCTTTTTGAAAAAATTATCGATGAATGGATCATCGAAACCTATAAAAAACTGATAGTTTGTGTGGATTTTACGCAACTTATTCAGCATATTTTTTGTTAAATTCTTCCAGAAAAACTTGAATAATGTTCATGATGTGCCTGTTTTGAATTTTATCTGTAATTTTATGTACAAGCTCATTTTTTATTTGTAAGTGTAAATTTTTGCAGTGAATTGTTTGATTACTTATGTAATTTAACTCTTTAAATTCTTGTTTTTTTACACAAAAGAGCTTAGCAACTAATCCTCTGGTGAAATACACGGAATGACGATAGATTATGGATGTTGTAGTCCACCAATTGAAAGAATTAACGATAGAGTAGACAAATTTACGAAAATTGTAACCAACTTCTTGTATATTGTAAAACTTTCTCAGAAATTTACTCTGAGAAAGATGAAAGATAGAAAAATTAGTATGCAAATACATCAGACACACGAAAAATTATGATATTATACCTTTCTCAGTGTTAATTTTTACCGAGGCAGAGTAATTGACAACATTGGATGATAATTTTTTAGAAATTTTGCATATTTCAAAGATTTTTTCAATGATAGAAGACAAAGTGATAAAAGAAAACTGAAATTAATCGTAGCAAGAATTGTGACAGAATAAATAAACAAAATGAGGTAAAAATGAGAACTAGATAAAACATCTGATTGGTCGAAATTTGAAAATTTTTGCATAATTTTAACTTAATTCCATTGAAAAATTCATGCAATTTCGGTTGAGTGTGTTTCAATTTTTTTTATGAAAATTTAAAGTTTAAATTCTCAGGAAGGTACTTCACGCTTCAAAAAAACTCTGTGGGAAATGGCTAATATGCATCTGTCATATGATCGTGGAATAATGATGTGAAAAAAGATAAATTAATCATAAAATCAGTAATTATAAGGGAGCTGTCATCCGTTCCCCAGATAACCTGGGGAATAAAAGATTAAGTGTGATATAAAAGTAACCAACCACGAGGAGCTGTCAAGTATCCCCTGATATCCGGTGGAGCGAAACAATTAACATGTCAAAGACAATCCCCTCTTGAAAATTTTCCCCAGATACCCTGCGAGAAGATAAATAAGGTGAAATAAGTATTTAAAAGATTCTTTCAAGAAAAAAAAATTTTGTGATATATTCAATTATAAATCCCAATACACCGAAATTATCTATTTTGATTTTCTTCAGATATAAAATTCCAGAAGAAGCAGATAATGAGTGATGTTTAACTCTTCAACCTAGATTGTAAACCAGTCTTCAATAACTTTTGTCCAATTCACAAATTTTGTGTATGGGTCTTTTGCTGATGCAATACCTAAATGCGCGTAAATCAATAACTTTAATTTTTTTACGCTAAATTACACTACTAAACTATATATTTCTTTGTTTTAGATCAAAATTAGCTAACTATTGCAAAGATGGATAATTTTTTTCTCTGCAAACTATTGAAAGAATTCCTGAACTCAGGTTCAAGTACATGGGATCTCACCTCTCTGATAAAGTACCTCAACTATCAAAATACTCTTTTGCTATTTTTAACTCAGCATCAAGCAATGATAGAGGAGAACACTGGATCGTGATTGCTCGACTGGATAAAATTTACTACTGTGCTGATTCTTTGGGTAGAAAGAGATCAATTCACCCCTTTTTGAAAAAATTTTCGATGAATGGATCCTCGAAACCTATAAAAAACTGATAGTTTGTGTGGATTTTACGCAATTTATTCAGCATATTTTTTTGTTAAATTCTTCCAGAAAAACTTGAATAATGTTCATGATGTGCCTGTTTTGAATTTTATCAGTAATTTTATGTACAAGCTCATTTTTTATTTGTAAGTGTAAATTTTTGCAGTGAATTGTTTGATTACTTATGTAATTTAACTCTTTAAATTCTTGTTTTTTTTACACAAAAGAGCTTAGCAACTAATCTTCTGGTGAAATACACGGAATGACGATAGATTATGGATGTTGTAGTCCACCAATTGAAAGAATTAACGATAGAGTAGACAAATTTACGAAAATTGTAACCAACTTCTTGTATATTGTAAAACTTTCTCAGAAATTTACTCTGAGAAAGATGAAAGATAGAAAAATTAGTATGCAAAAACATCAGACACACGAAAAATTATGATATTATATTTTTCTCAGTGTTAATTTTTACCGAGGCAGAGTAATTGACAACATTGGATGATAATTTTTTAGAAATTTTGCAAATTTCAAAGATTTTTTCAATGATAGAAGACAAAGTGATAAAAGAAAACTGAAATTGATCGTAGCAAGAATTGAGACAGAATAAATAAACAGAATGAGGTAAAAATTCATGCAATTTCGGTTGAATGTGTTTCAATTTTTTTTATGAAAATTTAAAGTTTAAATTCTCAGGAAGGTACTTCACGCTTCAAAAAAACTCTGTGGGAAATGGCTAATATGCATCTGTCATATGATCGTGGAATAATGATGTGAAAAAAGATAAATTAATCATAAAATCAGTAATTATAAGGGAGCTGTCATCCGTTCCCCAGATAACCTGGGGAATAAAAGATTAAGTGTGATATAAAAGTAACCAACCATGAGGAGCTGTCAAGGATCCCCTGATATCCGGTGGAGCGAAACAATTAACATGTCAAAGACAATCCCCTCTTGAAAATTTTCCCCAGATACCCTGCGAGAAGATAAATAAGGTGAAATAAGTATTTAAAAGATTCTTTCGAGAAAAAAAAATATTGTGATATATTCAATTATAAATCCCAATACACCGAAATTATCTATTTTGATTTTCTTCAGATATAAAATTCCAGAAGAAGCAGATAATGAGTGATGTTTAACTCTTCAACCTAGATTGTAAACCAGTCTTCAATAACTTTTGTCCAATTCACAAATTTTGTGTATGGGTCTTTTGCTGATGCAATACCTAAATGCGCGTAAATCAATAACTTTAATTTTTTTACGCTAAATTACACTACTAAACTATATATTTCTTTGTTTTAGATCAAAATTAGCTAACTATTGCAAAGATGGATAATTTTTTTCTCTGCAAACTATTGAAAGAATTCCTGAACTCAGGTTCAAGTACATGGGATCTCACCTCTCTGATAAAGTACCTCAACTATCAAAATACTCTTTTGCTATTTTTAACTCAGCATCAAGCAATGATAGAGGAGAACACTGGATCGTGATTGCTCGACTGGATAAAATTTACTACTGTGCTGATTCTTTGGGTAGAAAGAGATCAATTCACCCCTTTTTGAAAAAATTTTCGATGAATGGATCCTCGAAACCTATAAAAAACTGATAGTTTGTGTGGATTTTACGCAATTTATTCAGCATATTTTTTTGTTAAATTCTTCCAGAAAAACTTGAATAATGTTCATGATGTGCCTGTTTTGAATTTTATCAGTAATTTTATGTACAAGCTCATTTTTTATTTGTAAGTGTAAATTTTTGCAGTGAATTGTTTGATTACTTATGTAATTTAACTCTTTAAATTCTTGTTTTTTTTACACAAAAGAGCTTAGCAACTAATCTTCTGGTGAAATACACGGAATGACGATAGATTATGGATGTTGTAGTCCACCAATTGAAAGAATTAACGATAGAGTAGACAAATTTACGAAAGTTGTAACCAACTTCTTGTATATTGTAAAACTTTCTCAGAAATTTACTCTGAGAAAGATGAAAGATAGAAAAATTAGTATGCAAAAACATCAGACACACGAAAAATTATGATTTTATACCTTTCTCAGTGTTAATTTTTACCGAGGCAGAGTAATTGACAACATTGGATGATAATTTTTTAGAAATTTTGCATATTTCAAAGATTTTTTCAATGATAGAAGACAAAGTGATAAAAGAAAACTGAAATTGATCGTAGCAAGAATTGAGACAGAATAAATAAACAGAATGAGGTAAAAATTCATGCAATTTCGGTTGAATGTGTTTCAATTTTTTTTATGAAAATTTAAAGTTTAAATTCTCAGGAAGGTACTTCACGCTTCAAAAACTCTGTGGGAAATGGCTAATATGCATCTGTCATATGATCGTGGAATAATGATGTGAAAAAAGATAAATTAATCATAAAATCAGTAATTATAAGGGAGCTGTCATCCGTTCCCCAGATAACCTGGGGAATAAAAGTTTAAGTGTGATATGAAAGTAACCAACCATGAGGAGCTGTCAAGGATCCCCTGATATCCGGTGGAGCGAAACAATTAACATGTCAAAGACAATCCCCTCTTGAAAATTTTCCCCAGATACCCTGCGAGAAGATAAATAAGGTGAAATAAGTATTTAAAAGATTCTTTTGAGAAAAAAAAATATTGTGATATATTCAATTATAAATCCCAATACACCGAAATTATCTATTTTGATTTTCTTCAGATATAAAATTCCAGAAGAAGCAGATAATGAGTGATGTTTAACTCTTCAACCTAGATTGTAAACCAGTCTTCAATAACTTTTGTCCAGTTCACAAACTTTGTGTATGGGTCTTTTGCTGATGCAATACCTAAATGCGCGTAAATCAATAACTTTAATTTTTTTACGCTAAATTACACTACTAAACTATATATTTCTTTGTTTTAGATCAAAATTAGCTAGCTATTGAAAAGATGGATAATTTTTTTCTCTGCAAACTATTGAAAGAATTCCTGAACTCAGGTTCAAGTACATGGGATCTCACCTCTCTGATAAAGTACCTCAACTATCAAAATACTCTTTTGCAATTTTTAACTCAGCATCAAGCAATGATAGAGGAGAACACTGGATCGTGATTGCTCGACTGGATAAAATTTACTACTGTGCTGATTCTTTGGGTAGAAAGAGATCAATTCACCCCTTTTTGAAAAAATTATCGATGAATGGATCCTCGAAACCTATAAAAAACTGATTGTTTGTGTGGATTTTACGCAACTTATTCAGCATATTTTTTTGTTAAATTCTTCCAGAAAAACTTGAATAATGTTCATGATGTGCCTGTTTTGAATTTTATCAGTAATTTTATGTACAAGCTCATTTTTTATTTGTAAGTGTAAATTTTTGCAGTGAATTGTTTGATTACTTATGTAATTTAACTCTTTAAATTCTTGTTTTTTTTACACAAAAGAGCTTAGCAACTAATCTTCAGGTAAAATACACGGAATGACGATAGATTATGGATGTTGTAGTCCACCAATTGAAAGAATTAACGATAGAGTAGACAAATTTACGAAAATTGTAACCAACTTCTTGTATATTGTAAAACTTTCTCAGAAATTTACCCTGAGAAAGATGAAAGATAGAAAAAATAGTATGCAAAAACATCAGACACACGAAAAATTATGATATTATACCTTTCTCAGTGTTAATTTTTACCGAGAGTAATTGACAACATTGGATGATAATTTTTTAGAAATTTTGCATATTTCAAAGATTTTTTCAATGATAGAAGACAAAGTGATAAAAGAAAACTGAAATTAATCGTAGCAAGAATTGAGACAGAATAAATAAACAGAATGAGGTAAAAATTTACGAAGCAAACTATTGTCACCCTGATATCCGCTGGAGCGAAATAATTAACATGTCAAAGACAATCCCCTCTTGAGAATTTTCCCCAGATACCCTGCGAGAAGATAAATAAGGTGAAATAAGTATTTAAAAGATTCTTTCGAGAAAAAAAAATATTGTGATATAATCAATTATAAATCCCATACAATACACCGAAACCTAATTTTTGTCGAAACTTGCCATCTGAAACTTGAAAAAAAACAGGCGTTGAAAAAAAAAAACGTTAAGAGTATCATTTTCATTGACATACTTTTCCCCTAAATAATTGGCTAAGACATTCTTAGTTTTCACATGATGTATGATTTTCTTCACTGAGTTTTCTTTTACTAATTTCTGAACTTTTTCTGGTAAATCACTGCTGCTGAGGTCCATTTGAACTCCGGGCTGACGTTTGAGAACTAAGACTAGCTTGGGAAGATAAACTCCTCGTTTGCTGGCTAACATTTTGAATAAGCTTGAATCGTTGGAAGTAGATGAATTGGTCAATCACCGGGAAAAACCTTCTCGAAGTAGTTAATTCATCTTCAGATAAACTGATTTGTTCTTTTTGCTGCACCACTTGACCTCGGCAATCTAGTTTTTCTACTCTTGTTAATGATATTTTGATGTCACTCTCTGGATTCGTCCAAGCACATAGCACTGAATTTGGAGATAGGTACGTCTCCAACTCTGCTCGCCTCTCGCTGTTGCTCATTCGTCAATCAATCGAAAACGCCTTGCTTTTCTTCAGGGCGCAGTGATTCCTGGAGTGGTTATGATGTGAATGTCTATTGCTAGCTGGATAATATGTGAAGTGTAAAATTTCAATTCTCGGGCAACCCAATTCATCAAGGTTCACAATTTTTCGAGACAAATACTTTGCCAGAAGATCAGCCTTTTCTTTTCCTTTGGCGTAAAAGATGGCACTAAGGTTTCTCCAAACAAAACTTTGAAAAATCTGATTGAGGTTTAAAAATAAATAATCGCCACTTTCCCAGTGAATTCCGTGCAAGTTATTTGTCAACCAGTTGTATGCTTTTTGTTCAGATTTAGGAAGTGAATTGAAACTGACTGGAGGTAGAAAAATAAAAAAAAGTCACTGCAATCAGAAATTGTAATGGCTAGTTCTTTAACTATATGTTTTTTTTCCTTCAACGGAATCCTTCCAAGTCTAGCACGACTGATCTTTCCTTCAACATTCTAACAATTGATAGAGAATTGGTTTGTCAGTTCAACATATAAACAGAACGTAATACCATTCAAGTGACCAATCAGGCTGTTGTTACATTTCTAGGGTAGCATGTAACAGTAGGTGGGGCCTGTGTTATAAACTTTGTGGACAAATCCCGAGGCATCGCGTAAAATTGCATGCAGTCGTATTATTTTTGAATTATTCAGGTATTTGTCCAAAGAAGAATTGTCTATGCAAAAAAGACCTCCATTTGGTCTAAGTTTAATGGCAACATTATAGTTTAAATCATTTTTACTAGAAAAAAAAACAGAAAACATGTAGCTAGAAAATAATTACGGCAGTCAGAGTTTTCAGGGTAGGTTTTTTCACAGTCATGTAAATCTCGTGAATGAATTCCAACTCCGTTGAAATACCTCTAGGTTTTTCCAATTTCATTTTGCACTTCATTCAACACCTCGCGGACCTGCTGAATTCCAAGCCAGTGGAAGTGAAAGTGACCTTGCAGATACCGCTTACTCAGTCCTATATCTCGGTGGTAGATATATAGATAGATCACTGGCATTTTTTGATATTTTGAAAATTTATCAAAATAAAGTCAAATCATTCGCTCTACCCCTTTCTCAATTATCATAGAGTCAAAATCGAATAAGTTTTTCACAAGTAGCAATGGTTACATCAGTAGCCCTGCCATTTTTCTGATTTATATAAACGCACCACGTTATTTGTAAGAGCTTGTTCAAATAAAACAGCTGTTTACAACTTTGAGCATAATCTTTCTTTGCGATTTCAACAAACCTCAAAATAAGAACTCTATGACAAGTATGAAATTAACTACTTTTTGATCTGATACCAGTTGAAAAAACTGATAAAGTTAAATTTTCTTGATCAATATCCTCAGTGTGCCAATTTTCTATTAAACTCATTTTATCTTTTTTATTATTCAACATTTGAATATTTGATGTTAAGAAAGAAGGTTGTTAGTGACGGCGGTGATTGAGAATGAACATGCATTTCAATTCTATTTCGTACGTTTAGAGTGACGGTAGAAAAATTTTCGAGACAAACGAAAGATTTTCAAAATACAAAAAGTTAATTTTCGTCAAGGAACCAGCATTTTGCGACTGTTTGGTAAAATTGTATTTGGGAGGCCGAAAAAAAATTTTAGATCCTAAAATTAGAATCCCAGCACTTTTTGGTGATAGTTGGCAAAGCGCTGGGAAAAATGCAAAATGCTTGCCCTTGGATCCGTGGCGGATCCCTAGAAATTTGCGAACTTCAACTGAATCCCGCCGTGTGCTCTTAGGTGGGGGTCATTCCTAGGGGGTCAAAAAGGTCTCAAAACCTAAGTGAAGGGTCCTAAAAAGTAAGGACTCCTCACTAAGGTTTTAGGACTTTTTTTACCCCCCCTAGGAAGGACCCCTCCCCCCTTAGGACACACGGCGGCTTACGATACTACTGATTGATAACGCGCGCCGAGAATTTTCAAAAAAATAAACATTTCTACTCGAAAGCTACAAAAATTTGTTTTTCTTACCATAATCTTACCATTACGCAGAGCATAAAACCTCACCATTGGTATTCCCTATCTTAATACATTGTAGACTCTCTTCGCTATCTTAATAGATAGCCAGCAGTCACGAAAACAATAACCGATCTTAAAACATGGGGACAAAGATTCGTTGAGCAGATGAGTTCCCAAAATTTTGCAAGCTCTCAATGGAGAGCCCAGCTGGCCTTGGTTTTATTGCTTTTGTATCGCTCACTAGATTTCATGCCTCAGCGTATCTCAAGATCTCTTTAACTGAAAATTCTCGGCAGATCATCTTCTTCTTCCTAGCAAAAGAAGAAACCGTTCACAGGTAGAGCCAAATATCTCGAGTCTGGAGCATAGAATATAATAGAGCATGCAAGCTTGCTGCAACCTGTGACATCATCTCTATCGTGCCAAACTAATATTCGGTACTTGTTTGTTGTGTACTTGCATCTAGTGATGTTTCATAAATCTTTTTTGATGACTTCAACCATGTGCAGCGTTTGAAAAGGAATATTGAATTGAGTCAGGAAGACTCCAGGTGTTTTTCGCACAAGAAAGTAAAAAGGGTAAAGATAGCTGTCCTGTTTTGAGAAAAAGACTTTTCGAAGCAAGAGCTGAGTTAAGATAACGATTGAAGAAGTGAATAATTGAAGACAAGCATAATTGAGCGAAGGAGTTGACTATCAATGTTGACTGCAGCTGAATAGAAATTTTAATTTGTTTTATAGCTCAAATTGGTGGGTTCATTCAGTTCAAATGCGTGGGTTTAACCAATCGGGGTAGAATTTACTCTATTGGACTGTTTTTGTGTCTAACAAAGTTTCCACTTCCTTTCATGGAAAGATTTTTAATACGCCGTGATCAAACAGAATTATCCTCCCATTTTAGAAATGCTTATACTCTTTTTTTTTAGAGTGTGAACAAATTCATTTTAATTATGATTTTAAAATGTCCTGTTCAATCAGAGAACAAAATTAAAATTAAGGACTTAAGTATTCCAAACAAAAAAAAACACTGAAAGTAGCCTTTCTTCAAATTTTTTATCACGTCAAATAATTTTTTTTGTTACAATTATTGGGAAACTAATTTTCTAGAATACCATTAAAATTTTTTGTTTTTGAAGAAGCTTATGAGAAACGCTCGAACACAAAAACTGTTCAGTGCAAGAAAACTCTGAAAACTTTTTCTAAACCTAATTCTCAGAAGATTTCGAAGAAAAAAAGTGAACTTTGCTTAGAAATTTCGACAGATTTAGGTTTTGAGCAAGGAAAACAAAAATGTTTTTGAATTAGTATCAGACAAACTCCTATTTTTCGAGAATCAAAAAGAAATTGTTGCTTATCAGGTGTAACCCAAACACATGTTTTGACTCGCAAAACTTGTTCGAAATTAATATTGTTGAGTGATTAAGTTTCCCTTAAAAGACCCTTACTTAGTCGGAAAGCTCTATTTTGGACAGTTTGAATTCCTCTGAAAAAGGTAAGAACGCACCTGTGTTCCATTAATAAAGTAGTTACAAAACTTTTTTTTGTTGAGTGTTATCTTAAGTGTTTTTTAGAAGAAACTACGTTATGACCTTCAAAAGAAAATTTTTAGTAAGGAAAGGCTTGTAATTTAAAAAAAAATGTGTTGGTTATCAATGAGAATGTTTATCATTATTCACTTTAATTTTAGTTCAACATGTACAAATTCTTGCTTTAAGAAAGGAAAGTGAAAAATTTTGCTTGCTCAATCCCAATTGGTGCACTTACTTAATAAACTTGGAAAAAAAATTAAATTTAATGATTAAATTTGTTCAATTTGTCCAATTTTTTAAATGATGCTGCTCTCAACCGAATCGAGATAAGAAATTATTCACATTGTAATTATATGATCAAGAAGCAGAAAAAAATATCCAGGAAGAATTGGTCTTCTAACCCTAAGCATTCGACTCATTGTGAATCCGGTGAACAAAAGATTTCAAGTTACTACTCTCTTCAGCAAAAATGGAGAAAAGAAAAATAGACTAAGCAAAGGAAACCAAGTGATACGGTGGCGGACTTGAACAAGCTTGTGGAGGAGAAAGGTGAAGATGAAGATCAACTGATAGAGGAGTTGAGAGCCTGTCAAAGTTTCCTGGTAGATACGGAGAATCAAAGTAAGTAACCAAACTCAACAACGAGAAGCTCTGGGGCATGATCTTCAAATCTTTGAGACTGGTGAATGTCAATAATTATGTGCCCATGAAAAAAATCTTTTGCCTACTAAATCCCGTTTGCTGTACACTAAAGCAGAATTGATTTAAAACAATGAGAAAACAGAACAGTTTATTATTGTGGAGCCATTTTACGGGAACGTCAGAACACAGCGTGGAAATTCAAGCTGAACACAAGTTTCACAATTTTGTTTTGCTTTCACTCAAAAACATTCCAATAGGATATCCAGGCTCTCGATTACTAGAGCATTTGCAAGGAATGAACGCAAGAACTATCTTCTAAACTAACCAAGACAAGGAACCCAACAAATATCAATTGCGTTTTTTCCGTACATTAGCTATTTAGATGAACGGACCCAAAAATCTCGGCCCTCCCATTTTTAGATTTTTAACTGAACTTATATCAAATCTGTTCATGTGCTCATGATCCCTAGAATTTTCGTGGACATTCGGTTGAAGAATTACTTGTTGACGTATAAATAATTGAAAGTAACATGTTTTCAAACGATTCCGAAAAAGTAGAAGGAGAGTATGGCTGAGATTTTGCCCAAGGAAGTAATGAAAAATTTGACAAACTAGCCTAACTACTGAGATTCAAAAATCATTATAACCATACGAACAATCCCCCCTCCAATAATGACGATGAAATAATGTTTTCTTTTGTGAAGCTTTTTTACTCAAAGACGAGTGAGCTCCAGGAAGCTCTCTATGAAAAGCTAGAAGGATTCAATCAAGAAGTTTTTGAATATACAATATTTTTTAATAACCTACCTTTTTTCGATTTGCCTTGCTACGGAAAAAACTAAAAGAGATGCAAACTACCCTATCAATTGGAAAACATGTTCAATTTCAGTCTCTATAGCATCACATCTGATTGACAAAATCGTCTTGTCATACAGCTAAAGAATCTAAGTCCGAAACTGGACATGATCTTAAAAAATATCGTAACATCTTCATTGAAGTTTTAACTCCTCAGGAAAAAATAATTGACCGAAACATCCTCAATTACAATTTTGATTACCAGGAAGCTATGGGTTGCTACTATCAATTCTGCTCATGCCAGAAATCCGTTCAAGGTTGTCAGAACAAGATATTGAAAGTGGAAATAAGAAGCGAGATATGGATGAGTTGAGACGAGAGTACCTTGAAGAAAAAGGTTACAATATTCAGGAAAAGTGGGAGTGTGAGTGGTGGGAGCATTTCAAAACAGATTCTCCGGTCAAGAATCATGTCAAGACAAATTTTGTTACAAAATACTTCAGAAATTTCAAGACTTAAACAAAAGATGTGCGATGCGATTTAATAGTTTCCGACAAATTGAAGCCTAGATTTTAAATTTTCCTTCAAAATTCAAAAATATTAACGTCTGCTGAACCGATATTGGAGAATACATGGAACGTTATGCCGAAGAAAACGATTTGCTGAAAAATTCACAACAAATCTTGAGTTCCAGTTTTAAATTAGAAAATTGTACAATCGTCACACCTCTTCTTAATTTCTATCTAAGTCTTGGACTTCAATGTACAAAAATTTATCGGTTTGTTGACTACACACCTACGAAATGTTTCAACAATTTTTTCAATCTGTTGTTGATGCTCGACGAGAAGGAGACGAGAATCCACATTCTGGACTTGTTGCTGAGACGATGAAGCTTCTCGGTAACAGCTCGTACGGTTATCAAATTATTGACAGATCCAGATACACGGTAAACAAATATCTCGGCGATGAGAAAACACACAAAGCGACAAATGAGAAGTTTTCAAGCGATTGAGTGTTTTGAAAAAAGACTTATATGAAGTAGAA